>NC_064616.1:136430369-136741869 GCF_023898315.1 Schistocerca nitens | reverse complement strand
AATGATAGTCTCATAGCACATTTGTTGTTGAATGATGAGAGCAACATCACACAACTGTGGGAATATGAATCAGGACAAGTACAGAGTCTGGACAAACGAACATTTACACGCATTGTAAGAGTGGCAACGAGACATCCACAAAGCGAATGTGTGGCTGAGGTTAACATCCAGTACCTTCTATGGGCCCTTTATGTTTTCAAGAAAACAATTTCTGGAGACACTTATGGAAATATTTCTGGAGCCACGGTGGTAGAACATATTATGGAGGATTTGGCTGTTTGCCAGCATGTTGTAGCACCACCCCATACTGTCTTTGTTGTTCCTAATTACTTGCTGGACACAGCTTTCCCGGTTCGATTGAATGTTTTAAGTTCTCAAAGGCTTTGTACCCCTTGCGCTCCTGACTTAACCCCCTTAGATTCCTTTTCATGACTCGCAGATATTTCACAAATTTACATTTCCACGTAAATGTATGGAGAGAGAGGGAGAGAAAGAGAGACACACAGACAGACAGACAGACCGACGCACGGAGACAGAAGATTAACTAGTGGCTTACGAAGTAGATACAGGGGTTGGACAAAATTATGGAAACACCGCGAGAAATGCAAACAGGAACATTAAAACAGATTCTAGCCCAGTCTGCAGGTTGCGATATAGTATATGACCACCAACGACACCTGTGCAATGTCCTCCATTCATTGCATGTATCAGTCGTATCAGAATGATGTTCTGTGTAGTTATGGCTTGTGGCTGTTTCATGTACAAGCTACATTCCTTTCATCTCGAAAGGGTGCCGTTATTGCTCCCGGATGACCACCCTGCACGCGTGCATTTCTCACAGTAACTTGTGCTACAAATTGGCTGAGATGTGCGTCTCCCAGCTTATGTGTTGTTCACTGTTGACGCCACATTCACTGGGGATGGCGTATTCACCACAACAGGCAATTGTGGGCACCAGAAAACCGACACAATGTGCGGCACCAAACTGCACAACATTAGTTCAGAGGTAATGTGTGGGCGGTTTTAGCCTGTGACTGCTTATGCGGGCTGTACCTTTTACCATTTCACTTGACAGCTGCGTATTATCTGACCATTCTGGAAGAGGTTCTTGTCAACTTGCTTCAAGATGTTCCTGAAAATGTGAGACGCAGCGTGCGGTTCCAACATGGAGCGTCAGCTGTTTTTGGACATGCTGAACGTAGGCATCTGAACAGGTCATTCGCTCGTCGATGGACTGAGCGCGATGCACCGGTTCCCTGGCCCCACACTCACCGGATTTATCGAGACTATTTCTTTCTATGGGAAACCATGGTATATCTCATGTACAGCGATCCTGTGGAGTCTAAAGCCGGCCGGTGTGGCCGTGCGGTTCTAGGCGCTTCAGTTTGGAACCGCGTGACCGCTACGGTCGCAGGTTCGAATCCTGCCTCGGGCATGGATGTGTGTGATGTCCTTAGGTTAGTTAGGTTTAAGTAGTTCTAAGTTCTAGGGGACTGATTACCACAGATGTTAAGTCCCATAGTGCTCAGAGCCATTTGAACCATTTTTTTGTGGAGTCTAAAGCGGATTTCGTCGCAAGAATCGTCTAAACAGCTGCTACACCCAAAGAGCGAGCCCGGCAGTGAATGGTCCGTTGTTGTCAGGCATGCATGGCCACTGATGATACAAACTTCGATCATTTGTCGTAACATTAGAGCTGTATTCATGTCGTACACCATGTTCGCTCATCGTGTCCAATAAATATTTCGAATGCATCACTCCGTTGTTTCCATTCCGACCTTCGACCTCTCCTACCGCTTAACCCTGATGTTTGTGACCATGGAGTGCTAAGTAGTTCTCAGTCTTTATGATCTCGCCCGCCTCCGGCAGAAGTTTGTCGCAGCTTTTCTGGGGCACTCTGTGTAAGCGAATTATACACTCATGTTCAGGAAAAAATAGGACACCTTGAACAACTAGAGACAGGTCGTTCATATTCACAGGATGTATACATTAGTATGTTCTGCAGAAATGATTAGCATTTCAGTCACTTCGGTTCAGCACGTGTGCTGCTGCATAACAGGCACAAGGACAGCCCTGGGCGGACGGCGTCCTGTGGTATAGCCTTCCATGCTGCATTCACCAGCTTCCAAGGTTCGACTATGGTGGTTGGCATTGTCTCACAGCGCTACACTTGTCGTTTCACCATATTCCAAACATTTTTGATTGGCGACAAGTCTGGTGATCTGGTGGGCCAGCGCAAAAGGTTGACAGCCTCTGACGTCAAGAAGGTACGTGCTCATGCAGCAACATGTGGTCGTGCATTGTCTTGCTGAAAAATGGAGTTGGTGGTATTGTGTAGAAAGGATATGGCTACAGGTGTCAGGATGTCATTCACGTACGTCACACTGGTCACAGTGCCCCGGACACGCAGGAACTGCGATCTGTGATGGTACCCAGTAACGCGCCCCACTATAAGGCCTTGAGTTGGCGCTGTATGTCTTTTGCGAATGCGGTTTCTGTGATGCCGCTCCCCCTGTCTGTGGCGAACCAAGATGCGGCCATCATTTTCAAACAAGCAGAACCTGGATTCGTCCGAAAACACTATCTGATGCCTTTCCTGTCTCCATTGCCGTATAGCATGTATCTACACGTTGTCTTGTATTGTATTGTATGTTAACCGGGGACCTAGAAACGACGGAGAGGCTCCGTCCCGCCGCAGCCGCAGTGGTCCGCGACCCCACGACGACTACCGCAGTCCACTTCACCCCTCCGCCGCCCCACACCGAACCCAGGGTTATTGTGCGGTTCGGCCCCGGTGGACCCTCCAGGGAAAGTCTCACACCAGACGAGTGTAACCCTTATCTTTGTGTGGTAGAGTAATAGTGGTGTGCGCGCACGTGGAGAACTTGTTTGCGCAGGAATCGCCGACATAGTGTAACTGAGGCGGAATAAGGGGAAACAGCCCGCATTTGCCGAGGCAGATGGAAAACCGCCTAAAAACCATCCACAGACTGGTCGGTTCACCGGACCTCAACGCCGGGGACCAGGCACTCCTTCCCGCCCGGAAAGTCGTGCGTCAGGCCGCACGGCCAACCGGGCGGGCCTTCTGCACGTTAGTCAAAGGTAGCTGGAGAAGTGAACGACGTGCACGTAACCCATGCCGTATTAAATGACGACGGACTGTCACCCCTCACACTGCACGATGTGTGACACTTTTCCACTGCCGCGCCAAAGCCGAGGAGGACCCACATCTGTCTTCCAATGCCATTCAGATGAGGTGTCGGTCTTCTCTGCAGGTGGTCCGGGTGGTGCCACCTGACCCATCCCGTGGTTTTTTACGGCCTTCCGTGAACCATTCTGTAGATACACGTTGCACTGCCGAAGCACTTCGTTCCACACGACCGGCAATTTCTCGGATGGATGCTTCACATTCTCTCATGCCAATTATGCGACCTCTTTCAAACTCATTGATTTGACGGTACATTTTCCACATATGTCTGCGAGGCTTCCTGCACGTCTCCTCAAGTCACACTGATCCATTATCTTCGGTTCCTAGCGACAACGCGAGCCTCTGGCACATTGTACAGGTATATGGTGTTACGCCACTATATCGAGATTGACCTTGAACAAGGTTCAAATGCTAATAATTTCTGCATAACATACTTACGTATATGTCCTGTGAATATGAACGTCGTGTCTCCAGTCGTTCAAAGTGTTCTCTTTTTTTTCTGAACATGAGTATACTTCAGCATTCATTATCTTCTGTTTCACGTTCTTGCAGTGTTCTGAAGTGACTGTATAAGTACCAGCACAAAGGTACTAAAATGTCTATCTATAAAAACACTGTCTTAAATACGAAATCGCACATTTAGCCCCCGCAAAGTAAATGCCCAAACAGTGCTACATGTGAATGGACTGCAAGGGCTCTGTTTTTTAACTATCTAAAATAGATACTTGTTACAGCATATATGCGAAAGTAAGGTGCGTGTGCTTTGACCCATTTTCTACTCGAATTTGATGCTCAGAGCCACATTTTAAAAGCTTCTGTTCTCTTTTGGCAATACCGTTTATTATACACGTTTCACTTCTGTAATAGGCTACACGTCAAATACCCCCAGAGAAGAATTCCCAACATATAAATTTCTATTGTATGTTCTGTTTTTCAGAAATTTCTTTGTTCCTATCTCTAGCCTGCATTTATATACTGTCTGCTCGGCCACCATCAGTTGTAATGTTTTTAGTCTCATTTTCTAACATAACTCCTTCAGCATCGCCTAATATAATGGGACTAAATACTATTACTTTTGTTTCACTTTTGTTATTGTTCGTATTATAAACTGCTCTTCCAATGCCTTTGTCATATCTAGTAGAGGTAAAACGTCACCAGCAAACTTCGAAGTTTTTATTGCTTCTCCCTGGACTTTAATTCCCTTCCAAGTTTCTATTGAGTTTGCTTCGCAATTTGCTCTCTGTACAGACTGGATGATACCGACGAGGGCCGCCATGTCTCTCTGACGCCCTTCTTAACCGTTGCTCCCTTCGACTCTTGAAACTGTGCAGCCTCGTTTCTGTACAAGATGCGGACAACCTTTGGTTCTCTTGTTTTATTCCTGTTACCTTCAGAACTTCAAAGAATTAACATTGTCAAAGATTTTCTCTAAAACTAAAAATGCTGCAAACGTATGTTTGCTGTTCTTTAGCGTGTCTTCTAAGATATGTCGTAGGGTCAGAATTGCCTCGCGTGTTCCCACATATCTTAAAATCCCAAACTAAAGTTCCCTCGGTTCGGCCTATTCCAATTTTTCTACTGTTCTGTAACTAATATCTAAGTATTTTACAATCATGACTTATTAAAGTGGCGGTTCGGTAATCTTCACACCCGTTAGCAGTTGCCTTTTTCGAAATTCGAATTCTTACCTTTTGTTGAAATCTGAAGCTATTTCTCCTGTCTCTCATATCTGGCACACTAGGTGGAATAGTTTTATCATAGCTTGCTCCCCAAGAATCTCAATAATTCTGATCGACTCTCTTCTACTACAAGGGGCTTGTTGCTCAAATTTGAGTGTAACGCTAACATGACGCCTTAGATACTCTATTACACAATGGACACAATGGATTTTTGTCCGATTTTTCGTAGCCATACGAAGAGTGGGAAACGGACAGATGTGATATTAAAGTGACCAGCGTGAGTTTTAGCTGAGAAAAAAATGCTTGAAAGTAATCCGGGTAACTAACAAAAACCTAATGACTTATTTGAGGAAAATTACCCTATGAATTTTTGCCCGACTTCTCATAGCCTTATGACGAGTAAAAAAGTGCACCAATGGGGTATCAAATCGACCAGCGTGAGGTCTACTTTTGCCAAAAAAGGGTTTAAATACTTGAAACTAAGTATTTAAGTGGAGTTAAATACTGACTTCAGAGAAAAGCTTTTTCTATATTTTCACAGACAAACGAATACTGGAAAATTTACAATGGAGACACCAAGCAGAGTAGTGTGAAGTGAAATTTTGCAAAAAAAAAAAAAAAGGTTTAATTACTTGAAAGAAATCTGATAATGAAGAAAAACTTTGTGATTTTACGGAATGGGTGACATTTCAAGAACAGCAGCTACTATCTATAAATTAATTCATCTCTTCAAGGCCTAACAGGTTTTCTCGTAAATAGTTGCAATGGGGTGAATTAAACAGTCGAAAAGGCTTTCTTCCAATCAAGTATTAAATGTAGGACATATTGAGAACAGAAGACGCTAGGAAGCCAAATGGGGTGCCAAAAGTTCGTCTCTTCGAGGCCATGATGTTTTGTGTATGAAAATTCCCATAGGTGTGATACAGAACTATCAAATTGTTTCCGTCGAAACATATACTAAATTGAGGCCATTCTGAGAAGAGAGATGCAAGAACAGCGATTTTGTAAACTTAGCTGTGGTAACGCCAAATGTTTCCACAGCTCTGTAGAAGTCTACGTATCTCCCACAACCGTTAGCGCTTCACAGCTGATAGCATGCAACACCGCTGTTAGGTGTCGGGGATCTTCTCTTGCCGACGTGACTGCAGAAGAAAGTCTTTCTGACATACTTTTAATATGTGATACCTTTTTAATTTTGTGGAACTCCATCAGAGTATGCAACATCAAGATAATGTCGTCACTGACTTGCTTGGATATCCTCTACGGCAGACACATATGAAGTTGATTTGAGATGGGAGGGTGCGAAGCACTCGCTTCTCATGTATCCAAAAAATGCATCGACGATGTGGCGCAGTTGTGAACATATTGGAATCACATTCTGGAAGGCGACGGGCCAAATCCGTATCGAACCATCCACATTTAGGTTTTCCGTGACTTCCCTTTGAAAAGGGCATTGTCGATTTCATTCTCCCCTCCGTGAAACATTCCGTGCTTGTGCTCCGTCCCTAATGTCCTCGACTTTAAATCCTAATCTTGCTTCTTATTTCCTTACAACAAATGCACAGTGCATTACTTGGAACCAGCAGAGGCTTGCAGAACTGCCTGCAAAGGTTATGAAGTTACCGCGATCGCTACGTGCTCCGAAATGTCAGAGGATGCATAAAAGCCAGTGCTGAAAAAGCATCGTAAATAAAACTGCGATGACTATGGTGGACCTTCCAATGAAATCAGTATTTCAATCGGTTCTCGAGTTATGTTCCCAATAAAATATTTCAGTTTGTCCTGGTCTCATCAATGGCGCATTGGGTGAAATTATTGAAACTCGTTGGACGCATCGAGATCAGCTTAACAAAGCTCAACAACCACAGGAAGCTGTCGTTTGCTTCGGCGACCCTCTAACATTTCTACTAATGATACTCGTCGAAACTATTTAAGCGACTGCGGTCGATTACGATGGCAAATCAAACAGGGAAATCCCGAGACATCAGCTGCCTTTCATATTGAGCTGCGCGATAACTGCTCGTAAGACGCGTGGGCTTACTTTGCCTTCAAGTGTGGTCCACTTGGACAGACGAATATTTATTTATTAATTTATTTAACCTGGCAAGATTAGGGCTATTAGGCCCTCTCTTACATGTAACGAGGCATTCTACATATTTTGCTTTCATGTGTTTTAGTAGCATGTTAAACTACATCTAGTAAAAAAGTGAAACAAACAATTAGAAAGGTGCACTTGGAAAAATACGTACACATACAGTTTGTATTCGTAGATGATAGGTACTGCTATAATTAGACATTATGACAGAGAGAGATTTTAGATAGAGGTGCTAGCAGCAATGGGTCTGAGGGAAACTGATGGTGAAGGGAGGAGAAGAATAGGCACATGATGAAACAGTTGAGCAAATATAAGGGAAAAGAAGATTGCGTGGCTAATTCAGATAGATTAAGAGGAAGAAGAGAAAGGGGCAAGTTAGGAGACACTAGCTTTGGTATTTGTCAGAGGAAAGGATTGGCCTTGTACATTAATTTTGTGGGAAACATTATGAGGATGACAGAAATGCTTCAGCTTCTTAATGCCAGCAGGGGATTGAATTTTGCGCAAAATAAGGGACAGTTTCTTCCCGAGGCGGACAGCGGCAACAGAGAAGGAGTTTGCAAATATTCTTGATTTGTGAGTGTACACAGGATACCAAACAAAAGTCACATCGTGTTTCAGTTACGGTGGCATGAATGGTGATTAATTTCTGAAGCTAGGTACTGGATGCTTGCGCGACGAGGAGCCGGTGAAGTAGACAGAGTGTGGTAGTCACGCAAATTGTCCTGCCGCAACCACCCTAGCTGGGAGTATGAAGCGCTAACACGATCATATGGGCGAATGAGGCAGGTGTAACGCACACAGGCATTAATGGTTAGTTCTAACCGTCTTTTGTTTTCACTACTCATGCCATGCTGAATTACATCACAATAGTGGAGGTTCGGTAGAGCGAGTGCTTGAATGAGCTGGCGTTTCACGTTCTGTGGGAATATATTCCGAAACTTTGAGAACATAGATACAAGTGGACGTCTTCCGGCACAATTCGACTATTCTCTTCTCAGTTGATATTCTCATCCCAAGTTGCACCCAAGTTCTTAACTGTTTGCTGATATGATATTGGAATACCGTCAAGCAGAATAGGAGGCAGCCGTTGGCGGAAATCAGAACTACTTAATTTCTGATGAGCTATTAAGCTTAATTTTATCTTCTTTGCATTTAGTTTAAGCCCCAAGTTTTTCGCCCATGTCAACCCTGAAGACAGATCATTAATCTGAACGACTGCAGTGTTTGTATCTTCAGGTTTGAAGCTTAGGTAAAGCTTGAGGTCGTCGGCATAGAAATGATACTTACAGGAGGACAGACCCGACGAAATGACATTGACCTATAAGGTCAAGTGTATGGGGCGATGATCAGATTTCGATCTTTCGGCTCTTTCAGCATTTGGATTTGTGGTCTTGCATTGGCTGTGTTTTCAGATAAAACTTGGTTCATTTTTACGTTTTGGATGATGGTAAGAACATCGTCTGCTCTGTGGCTGCCACTTGTGAGAATTTGTGAACAGTATGCGTATTTGAAAGGCCTTCCACCGCTTGGCACACAAAAGTACTTTAGAACGAAAAGAAAACGGTATAACTGGTCTTTGACGCGGTAACAGTGAGCGAGAACTTTCAGCATTTCAAGAGCTGAAGAAGTTATCGGAATTACACTCCTCATCAAATGGAAATTTGTGGATTTCCTTCTGTCATGTTGAAAAAAATGAAATAAATATTAAATTGCAGAATAAACTGAAACCTCTCTGCTTTCTTTTGACATATATAATGTTAACAGTAAGAGAATACCGACCGGTATTTAAATATATACCATATCATGCTTTCTGATCAAACCCTGAAAAAAAATTAAAAAGGTGGTGAAATGTCTTGTACAATAATTTGTTTAAAAGTAAGAAATAAAATGGATTAGAGAAATATCCTATGTTACTTTGAGTAGTGATCGAATTCCTGTACAACAAATGAAGTGCCGATTGAGAATTAAAAACTTAATACTTAGTTTGGAATCATAGGATTTCAAAGAGTACTAGAGGATATTTCTCTGGCGGATTATGTGTACCGTGAAGTAGCTTGTTGTGTGGCCTTAACGTTTTTCTATCCTTTTTGCCCGAAGATGTAAAAAGTTCCAACAGCCTTCCAGTCTCAAAAATATTTCAACAGAGAATATTTCAAATACTGTACCTTATGCCGAAAGAACTAATGTCTCCCTTACAATTGCTGTCGTCATCATAGGTATTGCTCACACAGTTCATGATTTTGGGACTCATTCAAAGGTGCATAAACTGTTTCTCTAATCGGTTTTGTTTCTTACTTTTAGACAAACTATATCACAAAACAACTAACTTATTCCTATTACTTTTTTCGTCTAGTGATCTGTCAAACTCATCTGGCAGTATCATATCTTCTATCTCATTTTCATTTAATTCCCCCTCCGTTTCTATAACATTGTCTTGAAGTTTATTTCCCTTGTACAATCCTTTTATTTATTCCTTCCACCTTTCGGCTTTCAGTTCTTTGTTTTGTTCTGACTTGACACTCGAGTTCTTAAAGTTCATGCTGGTGCACCTTTTTCTCCAAAAGTCTCTCATTTTACCTTAGGCAGTATCTATTTTTCCGCTAGATATGCATGTGCCTATAGTTTTTTACTTATCCTCTAGCCATTTCTGCTTGCCTACTTTGTACCTCAATAAATTTTTAAAAATATGTTTTACTTCTTGCCTGCTTCGTTTCTTGCACTTTTGTACTTTCTTATTTTGTTAATTAAATTCAATGTCTCTTGTATTATGAAAGTATTTTATTGAACATTGTCTTCTTGCCTATCTGACACATTGCAGCCTTAAAAAAGCTACTCATTCTTCTATTTAATTTCTTTCGCTTTTTCCATCAACCGCTTCCTAATGTGTCCTATGAAATTCTCAAGAAGATCTGCTTCAGTTAATCCAGGTGTCACCCCCTAGTTCCATATCATTCTACAATTCATTCAGGTTTTTATCTGCAAGCCATAACCAATTAATGTAAGTCAGAGACCGCATCTGTCCCAGGAAATATGCTGCTGAAAATCTGGTTTCGAAATTTTTGTCTATCTGAAACCTTCCTGTGTCTCCCAGTCTCTTCAATGTGTACAATCTTGTTTCACGATTCTTAAACCAATTTTAAAATTTTACCATGCTCCTTCCCATTTTCATTCTTTCCATTCCATGATCTGTTATTTTGCGATTCCGGTTTCTTCTTTATCTGAACTAAAAACTGATTTAGTCTCAATACACTTTCCTTCTCCTATTTTCAGAGCTGGTACGATTACGAATTCATAAAATTATGGTCTGTTTTCCTTCGTGTCTATTTTGCTTACAATAATGCATCCTGTATGTGTAACTTACCCAGACCACATTTGTCTTATTCGTTACCAGCTCTTACTGGCCTCCCTTTGCTGTGGCTTAGTATGCCTGTCCCCCATCCCCCGTCCCCTGATCTTTTTCTCAATCATTGATTAATTTCTTTGATAATGTTGTTGCAAGGATTATAACAATTATTGGAATAATAAATCTAATAAAAACTCTTGTAGATAGAATTAGGATTGTTTTTCTTGATTTATATCAAGCTTTCTGATTGGAAGTAAAATGTACTATTTATACTAGAAAAACAATTATCTACCTCATCACTAAATAGAGATGTATAAGAATAATCATACTACATCTACGAAGTGTCAGTATCATGCTGCTGCTTCAGATCCAAAGTGGTGTCTTGGTGAGAATTGATTTATTGTGTGTTGAAGTAGACATGTTGTTAAGAAAATTGTTTCAATAATTACGTGGAGACCATGGAACCCTGTTGCAACAAAGAATGTTGATCCATAAACTGCATCTGCAATAGTGAAAGGTGCTTCTCAATATTCATATGCTTGAAGTATTGTGAAATATAGTCCTCAAAATACTGTAAAAAATAATCCTTGTAATGCTTGAGTATGGTTAGATTCTATTAAACTATGATGTGCTCATGTTACAGTTACTCCTGATGCTAAAAGAATAGCTGTATTAAGTAATGGAATTTGTATAGGATTGAAAGGTTGAATTCCTATTGGAGGTCATAATATTCCTAGTTCAATTGTTGGTGCTAGTCTTCTTCTGAAGAAGGCTCAGAAGAATGAAACAAAGAATAATACTTCTGATGCAATAAATAGGATTATTCCTCATCGTAATCCAATTGATACAAACCCTGTATGTAGTCCTTGATATGTCCCTTCTCGTACTACATCTCATCATTGAATTATAGTTAGTAAGGTAATTCCAAATCCAATTATAAATAAGTTAATGTTAAATAGGTGAAATCATTTTGCTAATCCTGATACTAGGACTATTGCTCCAATTGCTGCCGTTAGTGGTCAAGGTCTACAGTCTACTAAGTGGAATGGGTGATTTGAGTGAGTTGTTAACATAGGTTTAATATACTTCTCTAGAATATAAAGTTCTTAAAATTGAGAAAACATAAGCTTGAATTATTGCCACTGTTGATTCTAGAATTAATAGAAGTATTTGTCCAATAATTATGTTCTAGTTCAATTTAATGGTAAATTGATGATGTTAGTTGATGGGTCAAATGTTGAGAATAACTTTGTTATCATTTTCAATTTAAGTTTTTTATCTCAATTGTTCTTTTTTCTGCTATTTTAATAAGGTTAGGTTTAAATGAGAAAGTTTATTTGATTAAATAGGATTAATGTAGCTGAAAATATAATGAATACGTAGAATCATATGAGAGGAGATATTTGAGGGATTTAAATTTAATTTCCCCATCAGAAGTAGTCGTTAATTTACTATTGTTTGGTTTAAGAGACCATTACTTACTTTCTGTCATCTGATGTTTCAAGGTGTACTAATTGTTTAGTTATTTAGATTGACACTCTAATGTTACATATTTTAACTAACTCCTTAGATTATCTTAGATAATCACTTGATAAATAAATTTACTGTCGTTCTTTCAATTACAATTGGTATAAATCTGTGGTTTTCTCCACAGATTTCTGAGCATTGTCTGAAGAATAATCCAGGTCGGTTTGTTGTGAATGTTCCTTGATTTAGTACCTGGTGTTGCATCAATTTTAACTCGTAAGGCAGGAACTGCTCATGAGTGGTGAACATCTGATGCTCTTGTTAATACTTGTACTTCTGTATTTATTGGGAGAATTGTTTGGTTATCTACGTCTAGAAGTCAAAATCCATCATTTCCTAGATCTTGTTCTGGTGTTACATAAGTGTCAAATTCTACATTCATAAAGTCTGAATATTCATATCTTCAGTATCATTGTCGTCTAATTGTTTTAATTGTAATTACTGCGTCTACTGAATCATCAAGTAAGTATAATAGTCGTAATGATGGTAAAGCAATAAAAATTAGGGTAGTTGCTGGTAATGCTGATCAGATTGTTTCATTTAAATGTCCACGAGTATGTTTCCGTTTGTATAGGCAATAAATAATATATAAATTAGGGCATAACTTACAATTACTGTAATTAATAGTAATACAATCATAGTATGATCATGAAAGAATGATAGTTGCTCCATTAATGGTGAAGCTCTATCTTGAAGGGATAAATTTGATCATGTTGCCATTTGAATATTTTTCTAATAAAAGGGCAAACCTTTATTTGTAGAGCTTAAATCTACTGCACTAATCTGCCATATTAGAATCTAGAAATTAATGGTAATTCTAAGTAACTGTGTTCTGCATGTGGGTAATTTTGTAGCCATTCTGTTGATCATCTTATATTAGCTCTAAATATAATTGCTCGGTTTGTAACCATTGGTCCACAACTCGTGGTCGTGCGGTAGCATTCTCGGTTCCTGCGCCCGGGTTGCCGGGTTCGATTCCCAGCGTTGTCAGGGATTTTCTCTGCCTCATGATGACTGGGTGTTGTGTGATGTCCTTAGGTTAGTTAGGTTTAAGTAGTTCTAAGTTCTAGGGGACTGATGTCCATAGATGTTAAGTCCCATAGTGCTCACAGCCATTTTGTAACCATTCTTTCTCATACAATTACAATGAATATAATAATTCCTACAATAGAAATTGTAGATCCAATTCTTGATACTACATTTCATGATGTATATGCGTCTGGGTAGTCTGAATATCGTCGTGGTATTCCTGCTAACCCTAAGAAGGGTTGAGGGAAGAATTTTAAGTTTACTCCAATAAATATAATTGTAAATTATATTTTTAATCATGTGCTGTTTATGGTTAATCCTGTGAGTAGTGGGTATCATTGAATAACACCTCCTATGATTGCGAATACTGCCCCTATAGATAATACATAATGGAAGTGGGCTACTACATAATATGTATCATATAATACAATATCAAGTGATGAATTTGCTAATACTAATCCTGTCAATCCACCAATTGTGAATAGGAAAATAAATCCTAGGTGTCATAACAATGGTGGATTGAACTTGAATTTAGTTCCATATAGTGGAGCTAGTCATATGAATACCTTAATTCCTGTAGGTACGGCAATAATTATTGTTGCTGATGTGAAGTATGCACGTGTGTCAACATTCATTCCCACTCTAAGCATATGATGTGCTCATACAATAAATCCTATTAATCCAATTGATAACATAACGTAAATTATACCTAATGTTCCAAATGATTAAATTTTCCCTCTTTCTTGACATACAATGTGTGAAAAAATACCAAATCCGGGTTGAATTAGAATGTAAACTTCTGGGTGCCCAAAGAATCAGAATAGATGTTGGTATAAAATTGGGTCCCCTCCTCCCGCAGGGTCAAAGAATGATGTATTTAAATTTCGATAGTATGGTAATAGCTCCTGCTAAAACTGGAAGTGAAAGAAGGAGAAGAAGGGCTGTAATAGCTACAGATCAAACAAATAAAGGTGTTTGATCTAAAGTTATAGTTTCTGATCGTATATTAATTGCTGTTGTAATGAAGTTTACTGCACCAACAATAGATGATACACCTGCTAAGTGGAGTTACAAAATAGCTAGATCTACAGATGCACACCTGTGTGCAATAGCTCCTGCTAGAGGGGGGTAAACTGTTCATCCTGTACCAGCACCGTTATCTACTATAGAAGATGTAAGAAGAAGGGTTAATGAAGGTGGTAGTAATCAAAAACTTACATTATTTATTCGTGGGAATGCTATATCTGGTGCACGAATTATTAATGGTACAAGTCAATTACCAAATCCACCAATTATAATAGGTATTACTATAAACAAAATTATTACAAATATGTGGGCTGTAATAATAACATTATAAATCTGGTCATCTCCAATTAGAGATCCTGGTTGACCAAGTTCAGCACGAATAAATCTACTTATGAAATAATTTCTCTCTCACCATATTTTGGTCTTATATCCAATTATGATTCTAGACTGCAATTCTAGAGGTGTAAAATGTTACTAAGGCCTAAAAGATTATTCTTTTAATTATAACTTTGAAGGTTATTAGTATAATTAACCTAAGTCCTTAGTATAATGAGATTAGGGTTGATGTTGAAATCAATCCTATTGTTGAAATTATTACTGGTATAGGAAGAATAATTCTTGATTTTTGAGACTTTATCTTTATAGATCATGAATTTTCTGTGTATGGCATAATTAAGCTGAGAATCTAATATGTATGTAATAATAGTGTGTAATTGTAGTTAATATGACTATAATATTTGTAATGTTGTTTTCTATTAATGATTGTATTACAATTAATTTTGTAGAAATCCAGGAAAAGGTGGTAAACCACCTAGAGATAGGAGAGATAAGAATATTATGAATTTAATTTCAGTTTTTATATTTCTGGCTGAATAAAGTTGGTTCGTGAAAAATAGGTTTATTTGCTTGAATAATGAAACCATGATTAACCTTAGTAGTGAGTAAATAATAAAATATAGTTCTCAGATGTTTTCTCTGACTGTTAGGGATCTAATTATTCACCCTAAATGTCTAATTGAAGAATATGCAAGAAGTTGGCATAGAGATGTTTGATTTAAAC
Organism: Schistocerca nitens; assembly: GCF_023898315.1. Lineage (NCBI taxonomy): Eukaryota > Metazoa > Arthropoda > Insecta > Orthoptera > Acrididae > Schistocerca > Schistocerca nitens. Next base: position 136,726,899 of record NC_064616.1, on the reverse strand, counting down.
CTCCTATTGCTCCAATAATGATTCTTAAAATGATAATTGTTCTTAGTTGAATACAATATGATAATACCATTATTGGAGCAATTTTTTGTCATGTTATTAATGTTAGACAGTTATTTCATCTCGAAGCTCCTATTACTTTTGGAAATCAGAAATGAAAAGGTGCAGCTTCACTCTTTAATAATAATCTATATCTGATTATTATTGATGGAATAAATTCTGTTTCTCATCCTATTGGATACTTTATTTGAATCAACAAAATTGAAAATAATAGTATTGTCGATGCTATTGCTTGGACAATAAAATATTTAATTGATGACTCATTTATTATTATACTTTTATTTCTTGTTAGGAGAGGAATAAATGAAATTAAGTTGATCTCAAGTCCTATTCAAACTCCAAATCGGGAATTTGATGAAATGGACAGGATCGTTCCTATCATTAATGTAGATAGGAAGAAAAGTTTCCTAGAGTTGTTGGTCATTAAAAAGGAGAGGATTGATACCTCTTTAAATGCGGTATGAACCCATTAGCTTGTTTAGCTTACCTTTTTACATTAAGGTGTAAGATGCACGTTAGTTTTTGATGGTAAAGGAGGTAGTTTAATTCTATCTTATGTAATTTGTTTAATGAAGGTAATTTTTATATACTTAATTTTCCCTGTCAATGTAACCCTTTAATCAGGCACTTCATTTATGTAATATACAAATTAAATTTTTTTTTGAAATTTGTTTATGTATTATTTTGGTTATTCCGAATTAATTTATCTCGATTCAGTTAATTTTTTTGTTTATATATATATATATATATATATATATATATATATATATATATATATATATATATATATATATATATATATATACAAAAAATTAACTAAATAGAGATAAATTATATATATATATAATATATATATAAAATAAATAATGTATATTAATATATTACATTTAAATACATTTAAATACTATAAGTTTATTTTATTATTATTAAGTGATTATTTTAATTCATTTATTTACCGAGGATTATAGCGACTTATGTTTTTAGCTTAAAATAGGTTATTATATTATAATATATATAATAATATGTAAATTAATAAAAAATATTATTATAATTGGATATAATAAATAAAATTAATAATTTTCAATTTAAAATAATTATTTTAATTATAATAATATAATTATCTTACTATCTATAATTAGATTATTTAACTATTAAATATGTAAGTTAACTTCATATAAAGTCAATTTCATATTAATAACATACTACATTATTATACATAATTGTATAAAATATATTTAATATATTATTTAATTTTTCTTTATTATCAGTGAAAAGAAAGATTAAATAAGAAAGAATATAATACATTTATCGGTACACACATTCCATATTACTCTTTATTTATATACAATAGAGAAGTAGTTGTGGTCATATGGGGGTGCGTTTCTTTTTTATGCTATTGTTTGTGATTTTTTCCTTTTTTTCTCTTTAAATATTTGAATGTTTCATTTTTTCTTGATTTGATTAATTTTTAAATTTCTTATTTATTATTCATAAAAGTTCTATTATTGCTTGTTTATTCACTTTTTCTTTGTATTATATGTTAGTTTTGTTAAACTAAATGTTTTTCAGTAATTTGATTTAATTATCAGGTGATATTGAATTAGCAATTGATTTAGCATCAGCATAATTCGTGCCTGCAGCTGTGGTTATACAATTGATACAAGTGAATATTATTGGTTAAAACAGTTGTTTATATTATTAGAGTTATAATATAAATTTGTTAGGTGAAATGCTAAAATTTATTTGTAGCTCTATTTATGAATCTGTGAAATTTAAATAAACTAGGATTAGATAAACCTATTATTTTAAATGTAAATTATATTTACCAGGGTACTATTAGTTAATGTCCTGAAACCCAAAGAATTTGGCGGTATCTCATTCCATTCAGAGGAACCTACCCCGTGATTGCTAATACACGATTTACTCTACTTAATTTATTTGTTTGTATATCTCCGTTATCAGAGAATCTTTTTAGAGTTATAATTCCCAAGACTTAGAATTATAAAATATTTCAGGTCAATGTGCAGCTTATAGTTAAGAGGTGGGTTACAATAGTTTTTTGTTTATAACGGATTTGATGGTGAAATACTGTTAATGAAGGTGGATTTGATAGTAATTTAATTTATTTAATTTAACTGACATTGGCTCTGAGGTGTGTACACATCGCCCATCGCTCTCATTATTGATTATTCTATTTTTTTTATTTTAAGGTCGCTTCAATTTAGATGAGGTAAGTCCTAACATAGCAGATGTACTGGAAAGTGTATCTAGGAAGAGGTTCAAGATATAACTTATTAGTTAAGTGTTTCACTTACACTGAAAATTTTTCTTAGCAAATCAGGATATCTTGATTATTAATTTTATTATATTTATTTTTTGTTTATTTAATTATTTAATATAAATAACTTTGTTGAATTTAGTCTTAGTATATTTTATAGAATTGATTTTTTAAATTATAGTTTATTGGTAATGTAAGTGTTTTATGAAATATTATTTTAAATTTTTTAAAGTAGATTTTATTTATTATACCTTTGGTATCAGGGTTTATCAAAATTTTAGTATTTATTTTACTTGTCTCGATTTAGGTTGATTTATAAATAATTTATAATTAATGTATCATAATTATTATTAAATTATTTATACAAATGAGATGTTAATCGTTTCCTAAGATATCTAGTTTCCTAAAAAAATTTAATTTTTGAGGTTAATTGTTTTCATTTAATTTTTTAAGTACAGATATTAACTTATTTATTCATTAAAGGATAAGCTTTGAAGTTTATAACCTATGATTTGTTTTATGAAAATATAATAGTAAGCTTTGAACCAGCTATATTTAAGATTATGTATTAGTTCATTATTTTATATAATTATTTTATAAATATTTTAGGTTTTTTTATTAGGATTATTAATTTAGTTTTAGAATTTTTGTAATAATGATAAAATTTTTTAAATTATAGTTTATTGGTAATGTAAGTGTTTTATGAAATATTATTTTAAATTTTTTTTGTATAAAATTTTTACCTTGTAAACTTATTATAAGGAACTAGGCAAAATTGATTTCCATCTGTTCATCAAAAACATGTCCTCTTGAAAATATTTTGAGGTCTGGCCTGCTCACTGAGCAGATTTTTAAAGAGCAGCGGTATTTTGACCATGCAAAGGTAGCGTAATCATTAGTCTCTTAGTTAGTTACTGGAATGAATGGCTTGATGAGAAATCAACTGTCTCTTAATAAATTTTTGAATTTAACTTTTGAGTCAAAAGGCTTAAATTCTTCTTTAGGACGAGAAGACCCTATAGAGCTTAACATTTTACTTTTATACAGTTTTTTCTTTGTCTTTCTATATTTAATGATGTTTTGTTGGGGTGACATGAAGAATAAATGAACTCTTCATTACTATAACACTGATTTATGTTTGTTGTTTTGATCCATAATTTATGATCATAAGATTAAGTTACCTTAGGGATAACAGCGTATTTGTTTTTGAGAGCTCATATCGACAAAGCAGATTGCGACCTCGATGTTGGATTAAGAACAATTTTGGCTGCAGGAGCCCAGTGATTAGGTCTGTTCGACCCTTAAATTCTTACATGATCTGAGCTCAGAGCGGCGTGAGACAGGTCGGTTCCTACCCTAAGACTATTAATCCATATTAGTACGAAGGAACATATGGTTAAAATATTTTTAGTGATTGATTAATATTATTTAATTTACTATTTTGACAGATTAATGTATTGAATTTAGAATTCATTTATGTAGATTTTTTCTACAAATAGTTTTGATACTTTATGATTTAATTATGTTTCTTTTAAATTTTCTTTTATTAGTTATTTGTGTTTTAATTAGTGCTGCTTTTCTAACTTTAGTAAAGCGTAAAGTTTTAGGTTGTATTCAGATTCGTAAGGGTCCAAATAAAGTAGGATTTGTAGGAATCCAATAGCCCTTTAGTGATGCTATTAAGTTGATTTGTAAGGAGCAGCCAATTCCTATTATATCTAATTATTTACTTTATTATTTTTCTCCTGTTTTTAATTTAATGATTTCTTTGGCTGTTTGAGTCATTTTCCCTTACTTAACTTATATATGTTCTTTTTCTTATGGTTATTGTTTTTCTTTATATAGCACTAGATTAGGTGTTTATAGCGCTATAATTGCTGGTTGATCTAATTCAAATTATTCTTTATTAGGTTCTCTTCATTCTGTTGCTCAAACAATTTCATATGAAGTAGTTTGGCTTTAATTATTTTAATTGGTAGTTTTAACATGTTTGGTTTGATAAATTATCAGCTTTATTGTTGATTTATTATTATTTCTTTTCCTTTAGCTTTAGCTTGTTTTGCTTCTTGTATAGCCGAAACTAACTGTACTCCTTTTGACATTGCTGAAGGTGAATCTGGGTTAGTTTCAGGTTTTAATATTGAGTATGGTGCAAGTGGTTTTACTTTAATTTTTTAGCTGAGTATACTAGAATTTTTTTATAAGAATATTATTAGCTTTAATTTTTTAAAGTGATGATTTTTATTCTTTTATATTTTTTATTAAGCTTGCTATTATATCCTTTGGCTTTATTTTAGTTCGGGGTACATTACCACGGTTTCGTTATGATAAGTTTATATACTTAGCTTGAAAAAGTTTTTGACCTTTATCTTTGAATTTTTTATTTTCTTTGTTGGTTTAAAGATTTTATTTATCTCATTTAATTAGTGAAATTTTTTAAGAAAAGTGAATAGAAGAGTTAAACTTCTAGTTTTATGTTTTCAAAACATATGCTTTTCCTAAGGTAATTAACTTATTATTACTTAATTAGCTCATCTCATGCATTTACAATATGGACATTAATTAAGAAGTATGTAAAGTAGATAATTGTTAAGATTTGCCCTGTTATAAAGTAGGGCTCTTCAACAGGTCGTTTACCAATTCATGTTAATAAACATACAACAACTACTGTGAATCAGAATAAAATCTGATTAATAGGTTAGAATTGGATACCTCGGAATGGTGTTTTATTATAAAATGGTAAAATTATTAAGATTCTAATTGATAAGAATTATGCAATAACACCTAACTTATTAGGAATTGATCGTAGAATTGCATATACAAATAAGAAATGTCATTCTGGTTGAATACGTACTGGTGTTACTAATGGATTAGCAGGTACAAAATTATATGGATCTCCTAGGAGGTAAGGATTAATTAAGAATAATATAATTAATAATGATGTTATTAATACAAATGTAATAGAATCCTTGAAAGTTAAGTATGGATGAAATGGAATTTTTTCGATATCTCCATTTAGTCCTAACGGGTTATTAGATCCTGTTTGGTGAAGAAAGAATAAATGAATTGCTGCCATAGCTGCAATAATAAATGGTAATACAAAATCAAATCTGAAAAATCGATTTAATGTTGCTTTATCAACAGCAAATCCCCCCCACACCCATTGAACTAAATCTATTCCTAAGTATGGAATTGCTGATAAAATGATATTTGACCCAAGGTAAAACGTATCCTATAAATGCAGTTGCTATAACTAATAATAGGATTACTGTTCCAATTATTCATGTGTGTGTGTATATATAAGATCCATAGTAAATTCCTCATCCTACAAGCAAATAAACACGAATAAAAAATATAGATGTTCCATTTGCATGTAAAGTTCAAATAATTCTACCATTATTTACGTCTCGGCAGATGTGTGCTACACTACTAATGCTATTTCAATATTTGATGTATAATGTATAGCTAAAAATAGCCCAGTTACGATTTGAATTACCAAGCATAACCCTACCAGGTACCCAAAATTGTTGCAGGTAAATCAACTAAAGAGTTATTAATAATTTTAATTAAAGGATGTCTTAATCGTAAGAGTTTATTCATTAGTAAATTATCTTATTTTCGAATAGGCCCCTGGTTAAAATTAATGATTTTAACTACTGCTAATAGAGCTAAAAATAAATAAATTATTATTATTATTGTAATAATGAATGTTGGTCTGTTATATAATTTTTCTAAAGATATTGTTATGTCTTAGTAATTGATTGAATTTTCAATATTTATAGTTTCAGTATTTTTGAAAAAGTCTATAAATATTGTTATATCTAGGATAATTAACGTTGACATAATGAATACCCACATTGTGAAGGTAATAATTATGGTAATTGATTTAGGTTGAAATATTTCGTTTGATGCAATTCTTGTAATATAAATAAATAGAACTAATATACTACCAAGAAACGTCAAAATTAAATTTGATAATCAATATCTTTCCATTATTGTTCTGGTTATTAATCCAACTGAAAAATTTTGTAGGACAATGAAAAGCATTATTGATATTGGGTGCCTTAATTTAATAAAATTAATATTCATTACGTTTGATAGTGATATAATTATTATTTTAATCATTTCAGAGGTACGTTTTTTTAAAATATCGGTTTTGGGGACCGATGATGGAAGCTTTTCCACTTCTGAAGTTTTAAATGTGGGGGCTAGACTTGTTTCTGGTTAACAAGACCGGTGTTTTTTTTAACTATTAAAACTGATGTTTATATTCTCTGTTTTTACATCTTTGTTGGTTTATTTTGCTGGTGTTTATGTATTTTCTTCTAAATGTAAACATTTATTGATGGTTCTTCTGAGATTGGAGTATATTGTTCTTTCTTTGTTTATATTGATTATTGGTTTCTTATTGAGTGTGATTATGATTATTTCTTTCCTGTTATTTTTTTAGTTCTTTCTGTTTGTGAAGGTGCTTTATGTCTTTCTATTTTAGTTTCAATAATTCGTTCTCACGGTAATGATTTTTTAAATACTTTAGGTTTATCTTCATGTTAAAGTATTTATTTATGACTATTTTTTTGATCCCTCTTTGTTTGCTGAATAATTGTTGATGGTTGGTTCATTCTTTAATGTTTCTGTCGAGTTTTGTTTTTATAATTTGTGTTTATTCATATGCTGATTTGAATATAATTAGGTATTATTTTGGTATTGATTATTTTTCTTTTAGTTTGATTTTGCTGAGTTTTTGAATTTGTTCTTTAACAATTACTTTTAGAGGTTCAGTTTATTTATGTTCTTATCATTCTAATTTTTTGTCTTTATGGTTTTAATTTTAATGATTATGCTTTATTGTTCATTTGCTAAATTAAGTCTTCTTTCTTTTTATATTTTTTTTGAGGCTAGATTAGTTCATACTTTACTTTTGATTTTGGGTTGAGGCTACCAGCCCGAACGTTTACAGGCTGGTGTTTATAAACTTTTTATACTTTGGTTGCTAGATTACCTTTATTATTGGTTTTATTTAAGGTTTATGATTTTTCTAACACTTTATATTTCCCTTTATTGGTTGATTTTGGTTCTTATTATTTTATGTTTTATGTGTTTATAATTTTAGCTTTTTTAGTTAAGATGCCAATATTTTTGGTTCATATATGGCTTCCTAAGGCTCATGTAGAGGCCCCTATTTCAGGTAGAATAATTCTTGCTGGTGTTTTATTGAAGTTAGGTGGTTATGGTATTTTTCGTGTTATAAAGGTTATTTCTTATTTGGGTTTAAAGTTTATTTTTATTATCTTTAGGTTTATCTGGTGGGATTATTGTTAGATTTATTTGTTTTCGTCTAGTTGATTTAAAGTCTTTAATTGCATATTCTTCTGTTGCTCATATGAGAATGGTTATTGGTGGATTGATAACTATAAATTGGTGAGGTTGTATGGGTTCTCTTTCTTTAATGGTTGGTCATGGTTTATGTTCTTCTGGATTGTTCTGTTTATCTAATATTATTTATGAACGTTTAGGTAGACGAAGATTATTAATTAACAAGGGTATAATTAATTTGATACCTAGAATGGCTTTATGGTGATTTCTTTTAAGATCATCAAATATAGGTACTCCTCCATCATTAAATTTGGTAGGTGAACTTAGATTATTAAATAGAATTATGTCTTGATCTTCTTTTAGATTTTTTGCTTTAATTTTTTTATCCCCGTCCCCCGTCCCCCGTCCCCCGTCCCCCCCCCGTCCCCCGTCCCCCGTCCCTCGTCCCCCCCCCGTCCCCCGTCCCCCGTCCCCCCCCCCCCCTCTCTCTCTCTCTCTCTCCGTCTCTCTCTCTCTCTCTCTCTCTCTCTCTCTCTCTGTCTCTCTCTCTCTCTCTCTCTCTCTCTCTGTGTGTGTCTCTCTGTCTCTCTCTCTCTCTCTCTCTCTCTCTCTCTCTCTCTCTGTCTCTCTCTCTCTCTCTGTGTGTCTCTCTCTCTCTGTGTCTCTCTCTCTCAGTGTCTCTCTCTCCCCCTCGCTCCATCCATCTCCTTCTGCTCACCTCTCTGTCCATCTCTTGGCTTCCGCTTGCTATCTCGATTTCCTCCCACCCCTCTATATATCCCCTCTTCTCCCATCATTCTGGCCTTGAACCTTGTTTATTTTTATTGCAAACTCAGATTCTGTAGAAGTTTTCTAATCACAAGTCGATAACCCATAAATACAGGGAAGTTGTAAAGGCAACAAACAGAAAGTTTACAAGGTTGTGTTTATTTTGCCACAGAAGAGTGTAGTCAGGTGATAGTAAAGTAGAAACAATGTAAAAATAGAGAACCTAAACATCTGCAATATGCATAACGGTAGACAAAAATGTTCTTCATTTTCACCAACTTAATGGATTTGCGCACGCATTATGACATCTGCTGAATGTGCTCAGAATGAGGTGTGTCGACGTCTGGCATCAGAACATGCCTAAGAACGGCAGGACATGCTGTGAATGATATCATGAATCTGATGTTGAGGCGATAATGCCCATTGTTTCTGCAGAGCTACTCACAAGTTTTGTATTCCCACCTGGAAGGCGGTGTGTGGGTCTACTCCAGTAACTGAAGGATAGGAAGAATAAAGGAAGCAAGTAGGAGCAGGTGAGGTAAATCACCTCTGTAGTGCAGTATGAATTTAAATCACCTTAACTCTACGAAGAAGAATACATAACTTCGCAATGAGGTGCGAAGTGTCCTGGCCGTCTGCTCTTCATCAAATGTGCATAATCTGGAGCGGAGCACGTAGATGTGAACAGCACCGACTAGAGGGCGCTGTCGCCGGAGTCTGTCGTAGTGCCAACCTAATAACTAATACGCCGTGGCATCGTTGCTATCGATACCAAATCCCTCCCCCCTGAAACGACGCACCGTCGTTGAGTATGGCTACCGGTAAGTGAAGGTAACCGGACCGGCAGCGGCGACGACGGCAGGCGCGCCCTCTGAGGCGGGAGCGGCGGAGGCGGGCTGAGGCGGCAGAAGCCATGAAGCCTTCAGTTCTGCCGGAAAACAAGCAGCGGCAGAAAACCGAGGATGGCACAAACTAATCTGGTTCCGGTGTCACTTGACAGTGCCAAGGGGAACAAATGAGACATAAGGCGGTGCCAAGCTGGCGAAGAATGCACCCCTGCTCCCAGCGCTGCCTGCCAGAGAAAACGCGGTAGAACACCAAATCATGCGGCGCCAAGCCAGAACGAGGCGAAGCAGCGAGAGCACGTGGCGGCTGGTGCAATAGCTGCAGCAGTGACCTATGGACGCGGCCATGTAGCAATTCCGCTGTTGAACGGGTGCCCCACGGCTGAGAGCGATAGGAAGCAAGGAAAGTCCAGAGCGCGCGCTCGCGAGAGTGCGTGGCGCTCAACTTGCTCATCTGTGACTTAAACGTACACACAAAGCTTTCAGCCTCACCGTTCAAATGGGTGTGGAATGGGGCTGAGGTCAGGTTGCGAATGCCATTAGCAGCACAAAACGCTTCAAACTCTGAGGACACGAATTGGGGACCATTGTCGGAGACAATAATTCCAGGAAGGCCCTCAATGCAAAAAATAGACGTCAAAGCCAATGTAGTACTGGCAGATGTAGTAGAAGACATAGGTACAACAAAAGGAAAGTTTCTGTATGCATCAGTAACTATCAACCAGTGGGTGTCCCAGAAAAGACCTGCAAAATCAATGTGAACGCGCTGCCAAGGCGCAGTTGTAGTCGGCCACGCAAAGAAGCGCCGGCGGGGAGCAGATTGATGCTCCGAGCAAGAGCGACAGTTAGCAAGCAATTTCTCAAGTTGTTTATCAATGCCGACCCAAGTGCAGTGACGAAGCGCTAATTGCTTCGTCCGCAGTATACCCCAATGACCAGCGTGCAGTACAATCGGAGGATTTCCGTCTGTAACGAACGATGTACAACCACACGAGACTGATCATTGTCAGTTCGTAACAAGATAACACCGTTGTGTACAGACAAGTTGTGACGTTGCACAAAGTAACATCGAACAAATATATCTCGAATCCGCGTAGCAGGTGGAGGCCATTGACTACGAATATACTACAAAAGAATCTGCAAAGAAGCATCGGCGCCTGTCGCGGAAGCAATGCGAAGAAAATCCACCGGAAAACTATCAGCTAATTCCTTATCTTGCGAATCAATAAAGATGCAAGACAATTCGGAAGAATCAAACACTTCGTCAGGACCGATAGGTAGACGAGAAAGCATCAGCATTGCCGCGCTGCGCCGTAGGCCGCAACAAAATTTCGTTATTGTAGTTAGACAAAAAAAGAAAAAAAGGACCAACGTTGCAACTTTTATGCAGTACGGGCCGGAACTGGCTTGGACGGGTGGAACAACGACGTCAAAGGCTTATGGTCGGTGACAAACAACTTACGACCGTACAAAAAATCATGGAACTTAGCCGCTCCATATACAATAGATAAAGCTTCTTTCTCGATTTGAGAATAGTTTTCCTGGGCAGAATTGAGCAACTTAGACGCAAAAGCAATCGGGCGATCGACAGAATTAATGCGGTGCGAGAGAACCGCTCCGATGCCGTGAGAAGATGCATCGACAGCCAAAACAACTGGTTTGGTGGGATCGAAAGGAATCAAACTGCGATCACTCAACAAAGCAGATTTGAGCTTGTGGAAATCAGCATCACATTCCGCAGACCAAACAAAGGGAATGTTCTTACGCCGAAGGCGATGCAAAGGCGCTGAAATCTGAACTGCTTTCGGTATAAACCGAAGATAGTAAGTGATTTTGCCCAACACAGATTGAAGTTCTTTTGAGTTCCTGGGGGCTGGCAAGTCTCTAATCACACAGAGGTATGACGGCGAGGGGTGGATGCCCTGTCCATTAATCGTATGTCCTAAACTGAATCTCAGTTGAAAAAAATTTGCACTTGTCTCAGTAACACTAGTCCTGCCTGCAAAAGGACAGTAAATAAGGCACGCAAATTCTGCAAATGTTCGTCAGGGGTGCGACCTGATATGACTATCATCCAGATAGTTGATCACAAAACAGCGCTGCGACTGTTCGTCGAGCGGAATCTGACAGTATGCGTCCCGCAAGTCAATCGTGGAAAAGAATTTTACCGCACCAATCTTATCAAAAATTGTCTTCAGGACGCGGAAAGGGAAATGTTTCTACCAGTAACTGGGGATTTACTGTAGACTTAAAGTCAGCACAAATACGGAGACGACCGTTTGGTTTCTCCACACAAACACTATAGGCGAAACACATTGCGAAACAGAAACAGGTTCTTGAAAATGTCTTGAAAATGCTTAAGTTCAGTAGCTACGGCGTCGCGCAGTGCGTGCGGTACCGGGCGTGCGCACCGGAAAACATGCATGGCATTGTCTTTAACTACAACATGAGCTGCAAAGTCTATGGCACAACCAAGGCCAACAGAAAAGAGTTCAGCAAAATCGTCGCATAGTGCGGCATCACTGTCTGCATGGTCACTAGCATCGATGCAAAGTACATTGTCGTGAATTGCGAGGCCAAAAAGTTCAAATGCGTCCATGCCAAAAATGTTCGTAGCATCACTAGAGCGGAGCTCATGGAAAGATATGTTGCACCATACGTGGCTTGAAAACTACACACGCCGAGCTCCGAGATTTCCTGTCCAGTAAATGCAGTCAGTGTGGAATGTGAATGACGAAGCGGGGGCGAACAAAGCAAGTCATACGTTGATGTGTTCAGTAAAGAAACTGACGCACCAGTGTCCAGCTGCATGCGAACCAAACGTCCACAAATGTTCAAAGTCACAAAGTTTTCTCGCATCACGCTGAATGAGAAGGGAAGCGTCTGGCAAAACCTGATTCACACGACGAGCTTTCTAACCACGTGAAGCAGAGGGCTTTGAATAAATAGCATTAACGTCCATAGGCTGATGTGAATCATGATCAAGGCGGTTGCCGTTGCTGTGACGCCTACGCGGGAGACAAGTTGTAAATTAGAGTTTCTCGCACTACACACAGCTTGCACATGTCCTTTCTTATCACAAAAATAACACTGTGCTTGACGGGATTGGCAACTGTCCCGTGGGTGGGCACGAAAGCAGTTCAAACATGTTTTCAGTTTCTTAGAGGGCGCCTTGTTTGAAACGTGTGTACTTGCGCCCGAGCAGTGCGGCGTGGCTGGCTGGGCTGGGTGGAAGGGCACGTGTTGTGCCGCGCTAACACTACATACACCCGGGGTCACGTCAAACGCGGAAGTAGCCATGTCTAATGTATCTTGTCTGTCTAGCAAGTCCACCGCTTCTTGCAAAGACGTGTTTTTAAATCTGAGGATTTGCTCGCGGATGCGGTGATCCGCCACATTGTGCGCAATAACGTCCCTCATTATATCCGCATATGAGCGTTCACACGAGCTAACCAAGATTTATTCGACTGAGTAGGGCCACGCCGGAGAAAAAGAATTTGTAGCGTGCAGCTACCACATTTACACTGTCACGGAAGTGGGAGTTCAAGGCATCAATCACTTTGTCCTACGTTTTAGTTTCTGGACGGGTGGTGGGAAACAATTTCACGAGCACACGGTACAACATAACACCCACGTTGGCAATGAAAAAAGCAAGCCAGTCTGTACCTGGTATGTTGTATGCTGCGAAGTGTGCCTCGAGCTGTGCGATGTATTCTGGGCAGCGTTCAACGTCAGGATTGAAGGCACGAAATGGTGGCGCCGTCGGCGACGGCGTTGGTACAGGCGGTGGCGTCGGAGGTGCCGAAGTAGCTGCAGTTTGTAGTGTGACCAGTCCATTTATGGCAGCAAGCAGCTGCGTCATTTGCTGAGCCTGAAAACGTACAAGATCGGACAGCGAAGCCTGTTTCTGTGGCGAAGGCATGGTTTACACAAATAAAAGTCTTACACTGAGGCTAGCCCGAAAGGAAAGCGGTACCGAGCAAAGAAAGGAAATGATGGGAGATGAAAAAGAAAAGTAGCTTCGTCGCCACTTTTTTTATCCCGCCTGGAAGGGGTCCCTTGTGTCTTCTGCTGTAAACTGAAAGATTGGCCGAATGTAGGAAGCGAGTAGGAGCAGGTGAGGTAAAACACGTCGGTACTGCAGTGTGAATTTAAATCATCTTCCCTCTAGCAAGAAGAACACATAACTTTGCAATGAGGTGCGAAGTGTCCCGGCCGTCTGCTCTCCATCAAATGGGCAGAATCTGGAGCGGAGCTCGTAGATCTGGACAGCACCAAGTAGAGGGCGCTGTCGTCGAAGTCTGTCGTAGTGCCAACCTAATAACATTAATACGCCGTGGCATCGTTGCTATCGATACCACAGCAAGTGTTGGAGAGTGGTCGGTGGACGCCGACATGATGCAACCTGTCTCACTAGTTCATCTCTCAAATGCTCTACGGGATTCAAATCGGCAGAGTGAGCATCCACGCCATGTGTGCAATATCTTCCGTTTCCAAGAAAACATCAACCATTCGTGCTCTAGGAGGTCGCTCATTATCGTTCATCAGTACGAATTCTGGGCCTATAGCACTTCGCAACAACCGCACATGATATCCCAAGATCTCGTCACAATACAAGACGGCAGTTAAACCTTGATTATTCACCCGTGCAATATCATGAAGAGCTGTTCGAGTTGTCAACATAATCCTTGCCCCCAAAATAAGGGATCCCCCTCGATATGGCTCTCTTTCAATAATGTTTGGGTTCCGAAAAAAACGTATTCCACGTTTCCTCCAGATGCAAATGCGCCGAGAATCACTCTCCAGACCAAATCGAGACTTATCTGTGGAAAGAACATTGCCCCACTCTTCGACCGCCAGGTGGCATGTTGACGACCTCACTCTAGACGATCCCTTCTGTGTCGAAGCGTCAGAGGTACAGCGTACCTCCGGCAATAACGGCCACTCTGTCAAAGCCTTCTCTACACCTTTTTATCTCGATAAAACACGTCTAGTGGATGCTGCGAGGTCAGATACCAGTTGCCGTGTTGTACTAAGGCGGTACTGCAGTGTCCTTACAGCAAAATATTTGTCCTCTTTTTCGTGATACCACACGTGGTCTGCCCTGCCTTGCCCTGGTCTTTGGGATACTGTTTCGGTCTCTATAAATTGTTGCCACATCCGAGAAACAACAGAACGATTCACATTAAGCCATCGGATCTCATCAGTTTGCGGCTGTCCTGCTTCCGCTTTTCTTATGGCCCCATCGCAGAGAGTCTGGTAGGCGTCTTCTCTGTGTCATACTGCACAGTCGGTGATGAATGCAAAGTTGAACGAAAATTTCAAAGCAATCGATGAAGAACTTTCGTAGATTTAAGATCCTGAACAAACGAACACTTACATTTTTATTTATATAGATGAGACCTATTATCGCTTATCCATATACGATTTTGTATATGCACTGTCCAGTCATATTAATGCGATCACCTGTCAAAATCCTGAATAATCATCTATTGCAGTGTGGACTACTGCGAGAAGTACCGGAAGAGAGTCAATGAAATTCTGGAAGGTACCGACAAGGATGTAGAGCCATACCGATTGCACTGCCGGTCGCTAGGTTTCTCGGTTGAGGATCCATGGCGCGAGTAGCCCGATCGAGGTGGTCTCACAGATTCTCGATTGGGTTTAAATCCGGGAAGTTTGGTGGAGAGGGGAGTACGGTAAACTCATGCTGTTGCTCTTCGAACCACGCATGTACACTGCGAGTTGTGCAATACGTTGCATTGTCCTGCTGTTAGATGCCATCGTGCCGAGGAGAAAACAGCCCGCATGTAGGGGTTGACGCGATCCAAAAGGACAGATGCATACTTGTGTAGGTCCACCGAGCCTGCCAGAATGACGGGACCATCCACGGAATGCCACGAAAACGTTCCCCAGACCATAATGCTCCCTCCTCTGTCATGGATCCTTTGCCTTCAGACGTTTGACGCCGTATATGGCAATGGTCATCTGTACGATGAAGCAAAAATGTTATTCACCTCAAAAGACCAGCTGCTGCCACTCAGTAGACGTCCAGTTGTGATACTGGCGTGCAATATTTGCAATATTCAGCCTTCGTCATCGATGAGCAGCTGTTGGCATGGGTGCATTAACCAGGCGCCTGCTGCAGAATCCCGTAAGCAGCAACGTCTGCTGCACGATATTTGAGGAGACACTGTTGGTAGTCCCTTGGTTCATCTGGTCCGTCAGTTGGTCAACAGTTGTATGTCTATTTGGCAGCTCACATCTCCGCAGCCGCTGTTCATCCCTGTCATCTATGGCTCTTGGTGCACCACAGTTGTCTTGATGCGGGTTTTGGATAGCGCCATTTTACCATGCACAGTGTACCACCAAACTTAACCGTTTGGGAAGTGCTTCCACGCTTCTCCTGAATGCCAATTATCATGCCCTCTTGAACGTCGTATAAATAGCTCGATTTTTGGCACTATAACAATGACTACAATGTTTTTCACGTCCCCCGAGACGATTTATATACCCACCAATTCTAGTGTTGCTGCTTGCCGTTTGTGAGTGGTTATTGCACGTTGGCGTCGAACATAGACGGTGATGATTAACGTGACTCGACCATGTATAATTCTGTACTAACGGGATCAGAACTGTTTTTCCTCCCAGTGCTCTTCAGTAGTTCTCGCTGTATCTGACTTCAGCCTATACTTTTCTTTTTCCTATGCTCTAATCTGCCTACCCGATTGAAGGATATAATATTTCACGCTCCGGATCGTATAACGCCAATTTTGTTTATCTGTATGACGACATCCTACTGAATAGTCCACGCCCGTAGATTATCTTACCTGCGGAAGATTTTAGCCTGAGGCGATGGTCATGAAGGCATGCAGGAGAGCGGCATGCCCTCGGTATAAACATTGGCTGTAGTTTCCCTTTGCTTTGAGGTGAAGTAAGTGTTTTGAGTGGTGATGTAAGAAGGCCATATTGGCTAAATGATAAAAGGCCATATTTGCCAGTCATCTAGTTACATCTGAAACTACTGAAAAGCGTGGTGCGGCTCTTCAGAAACCACATGTAACGCTGTAGATATTTCTACACGTTATGTAGCAATTTGAATTCGGAACAAGTTAACGCATCAGGTCAGAGTTCTTGTCTTTCCCTCAATAGTCTAGAGCATGGGTTCCCAAACTGGGGGGCGCACCCCCCTGGGGGGGCCGGCCGAAGTGGCCGCGCGGTTCTGGCGCTGCAGTCTGGAGCCGCGAGACCGCTACGGTCGCAGGTTCGAATCCTGCCTTGGGCATGGATGTGTGTGATGTCCTTAGGTTAGTTAGGTTTAACTAGTTCTAAGTCCTAGGGGACTAATGACCTCAGCAGTTGAGTCCCATAGTGCTCAGAGCCATTTGAACCATTTGAACCCCTGGGGGGGGGGGGGGCGTGATGATGTTGCAAGGGGGGCGCGGGTGGAGTTGGCGGTATAAATCTAATATTTGTTTAATATCGATATTTTAATAAAAATGAATGTGCAGGTATTAATGATAGATTATGGTGCTCAATGCAATCGTTTGGCATCCCAGTTCCCGCAATCCTATCTCAATAACCTATCCTAGAACATACAGCTTTTGAAGATCACGTTTAGAATGTCACGTTTAGAATGTCACACACAGAAACTCTCAAAATTACGAAGGCGACATGCGTTAATTCTAATATATCAGATTTGTAAACAACTTACTTCTGACAATGGAAAACAGAAAAGTCAGGTATTAACTATTCCGTACATTTGTACACATGAACTGAACGCAATCATGTTATAACCTTTGGCCGTAGTAGGCTACGTTCATCAGTGTAATAATCACTTATACTGCGTAACTGCAAAAATGCCGTTTTATTACCATGTCAACCCGCGGATCCCCATGTGATGCGATTACAGTGACTTTAATAGACTGTATACGCTTCAAATGAACTGGCGGGTACGTAATTTGGACGCTGGGGTTATGCCCTTTGTCACCAGAAAAATGTGCACGACGTGAATGCGAAACTGGTACAAGTGTTCGTTCTGAGCAGAGTACTTCACGCCGTTCTGGAAACATTGTCGTGACTGCTAACAATGAAACATAACCCAGCTAGGTAGACAATGAAATCCATTAGTGAGGCTATTTTTTTTTTACTACAGCTCTTTCATTCGGATTACTTATCTGACAAAACAGTAATTTCCTTCTGCCTTTTTGAAATACGGCATAATTTCGTTTGAAATTAGTGTACGGTCTTCGCTGTGACAATGGCTTCTTTTGGCACAAGTACAGAGATAACTGCTTGGCACAGTGCACAGTTTCCAGCGATGTATGAGGTGTATCCATGACCTTACTTAATTACTGTGAAATTTGACAACCAATTCATTGATGTTATCTCAAAACTTATAACGTTTCATTTACAAGTAACGAAAGATAGGGGGCACGAAGACGATTATCGCATAAAACCCCAGGCTGCACTGCTCAGAACAGCACCGCTGAACAGGTAGCAAATTCTTGGGTGCCTGTGGGCTATTTCCACCCTAATCCGGGAAAAGCCCGTTTCTGACCAGCAAGAGCCCTGCTCGGCCACCAGGTCGCAGACAGACAGTGCACTGACTACCTGCGCTGCGGCTGGGCTTCCCCGTTCTTCGCCCCACTCCTCACAGGCAGTTATCTGAGGTGCCGACAGATGACAGTAGCTTTCCTTTATTCCAGTTGGTTGCTTGCAGTTGTTGACACATCTGATGTATTGGATTTTGCTGAAATCGCATTGAATCTTTCACAGTTATGCCTCAGTTAAAGCAGTGTTAGTGCGAAATTATACTGTTAGCTATTTGTTTTCTTTTTACTTCACTATGAGTGTCGTGAAAAAACGTAAATGTAATGATGATTATATCAAATACGGTTTTGCTTCTATACAAAAAAATGATGTTGACCAGCCGCAATGTGTTATTTGCTATGAGGTATTGAGCAATGATTCCATGAGACCATCTCGTCCGGAACGCCATTTGTGGGCAAAGCATGGTGCATTGAAAGAGAAGCTGAAGGAATTTTTTGCTGCAAAATGTGATAATTTGAAACGAATGAAGTTGGACACTGCTGGAGCCTTCGCCCAGACATCAGAAAAGGTACTGGAAGCCTCGTATGAGTTATTGCTACTTATTGCAAGGACCAAGAAAAGTCATATTATCGGAGACACACCAGTCAAACCCTGTTTGTTGAAAGCTGCTGATATTATTCTTGGGTCAGAAAGTAAACAAAAACTTTCACAGATACCGCTTTCTGACAATACTGTGAAACGTCGGATTGATGATATGGCCGAAGACATACAAAATCAATTACGGCCGTCAAACAATCGCAGTTTTTCGGAATACATTTAGACGAGAGTACCGATGTTGCGAATTGTTGCCAACTGCTAGCTTTCGTTCGCTATATAGAAAATGAAGCAATTATTGAAGAGTTGCTGTTTTCTACAGAGTTAAAGTCAACTTCAAAAGCAATTCATATAATGGCAGCCGTCTCTGAATTCTTTTGTAAAAATGAGTTATCATGGCAGAAACTGATAGGCATAAGCCGGCCGAAGTGGCCGTGCGGTTAAAGGCGCTGCAGTCTGGAACCGCAAGACCGCTACGGTCGCAGGTTCGAATCCTGCCTCGGGCATGGATGTTTGTGATGTCCTTAGGTTAGTTAGGTTTAACAAGTTCTAAGTTCTAGGGGACTAATGACCTCAGCAGTTGAGTCCCATAGTGCTCAGAGCCATTTTTTTTGATAGGCGTATGCACAGAGGGCGCCCCATCAATGCTTGGATGTCGCTAAGGATTCGTGCAGATGGTCAGAGAAAAAAACCCTAGCGTTACTGCTATCCACTGTGTAACACACCGTCAAGCATTGGCAGCTAAGACACTTCCAAAGGAACTCAATTATGTCTTGAAACTGCGCATCAAAATCGTGAATCATATTAAAAAGAGTGCGTTAAATTCCAGGTTATTTACGGCTCTTTGTGAAGACTTGAGAGCAGAGTATAAAACACTTATTTCATACAGAAGTACGCTGGCTCTCAAAAGGAAATATGCTAGGAAGATTATTTGGACTTCGAGACAAGTGATGCAGTTTTTGGAAAATAGCAAACAAACTGAATTGTATATGGAATTTAGATAGTCTGGTGCTCACGTTGTATTGGCTTATCTGTCAGATATTTTCGGTTCTTTAAACACATTGAATTTTAAATTACAAGGTGGGGAGGCAAACATAATTTTTCATCGGAATACCATTAAAGCGTTTACTGGTAAGTTGCAACTACGGAAACGTAAAATTTTAGCCTGCAATTATTCCTGCTTTCCCAGAGTGTTTGGAATCCTGGAAGAAGCCCGATTTCAAAACGATTTTAAGGATACTGACACTAAGGGTAAAATATCTAACCATTTGCAGCACCTCATTGATGAATTCGAACGATACTTCCATAACAGTTGTGATGATAAAATTTATTATAGGTTAGCGACGGATCCATTTCACGTTGACGTGGATGTGTTGCCAGACAGACTACAGGAGGAAGTCTTAGAAATTAAAAATGATTTTGCAGCGAAGTACGACTTTGAGAAGATGGATAATCCTTTATTTTGGGTGAAATATCTCACGGTGTATCCCAGCACAGCAGAACAAGCACTGAAACTGTATTTACCATTTTCAAGCACTTATTTGTGCAAAAGAGCATTTGCAGAGATAGTGGCGATAAAAAATAAGCTTAGAAGCAAACTCAGTATTGCCAATGATTTACGTTGCGCAGTTTCTACTATTCAGCCAAGAATTCAAAATCTTGTAAAAAATATGCAAGCTCATCCATCACATTGATTTATTTGTTTGTTTCTTGCCATATGTGTGTGGAAATAATATTTTTATAATAAATACGTCACATTATAAGAGGACTTGTTATTTTCCTCCTAACTATTCTTACATGTAGGTAATACTGTAAAATTACAAAAAAGTATTTCGAAGAAACAATATAAAATAAACATAGTGAATCTGATTTAAATATAAATACTGCGTGTGATCCTTATGGATTCTGATGTTACGTGTGGTATGTTATTTCAACTAATAATAGTATTTCTTCTGGATTAAGACACAGCGAAAGTTTATCCTAGATATGGCAAGCGAAGAGTAGTGCTGAAATGGTATACTGGTGAAGGAATGGTGTGCAGCTAGGGAATGTAATCAAGGTAAGGAAGTTGTTATATTCATATTTTTTTAAGTTCTGTGTAGTCTGCAAAATTATTTCGTAAAACTTATTTTTTTATTTTTTGTCTGGTTCTGAGAACTGGGCGTTTGTCGCCGTTCGGTAACAGTCGTCGTTGACATAAATGACAACCTATGCGCAATGACAATGTGGAGCGCTATAGGCGTACAAATCAGTGATGTTCGTTAACACCTTGACTGAGTGACTATTTTTGATAATGAGTGAAAGTAATAAGCTACACTCAACTTAAAATAATGGCCCGCATCCACTAATCTGCAAATGTCGCAACTATTTTTCCTTGTTTACCAAGGACTTTCTTTGCTTTAGGAGTGGCTTATAATCACTAAACTAGACTGATGACGTAATAACTGTGACTCGATACATTATCATCCCACCATGTTACATGACGTCACCATCACAAATTTTTCAATAGTTCCTTGATAATTAATAAAAATCTCTATAATTTTTTTGATGAGGGGGGGGAGGGGGGGCACGGAAGTTTTCTTTTCAGGAGAAGGGGGGCGTAACAAAGAAAAGTTTGGGAACCTCTGATCTAGAAGAACAGAATTTTTTGACAGTCACAGTGAAGTATTTTTATGATCTTTTACGTTCTGTCTATGTCCTCATAGTTTTTTCCATTGCGCAATCTATCCATGCTGGCTGCAAAATATGTACATTAAAGCCTCTGATCATACGATCTGCTGGTGACACATGTGACTGCTGTAACTTTTACCACAGGTTGGCTAAAAATATGAGTCTCTACGGTATGAGTCTATATGGCAACTCCATTTCACGACGACAATGAATGACAGGTCCAAAACCTCCATCATAATATAGTAATTCACACACAAATGCCCTTACAATGATTGTTCTATGATCATTCGTTGTCATCTTGAACTATTTTAACAACAAATCCACAATACCCTCATTATAAAGAGCAAAATAAATTAACTATATACAATTTTGTTACAAATATATTGGCTTTCAAGGAATATGTGATTTTTTTTGTCACCATGTGCTGTAAAATGAGTGTATGATGATAAATAATTAATATGTCTACACTAACTGCGATGGTGTTTTTCAGTGGTGCCGGCCGCAGTGGCCGAGCGGTTCTAGGCGCTTCAGGCTGGAACCGCGCGACTGCTACGGTCGCAGGTTCGAATCCCGCCCCGGGCATGGATGTGTGTGATGTCCTTAGGTTAGTTAGGTTTAAGTAGTTTAAGTTCTAGGGGACTGATGACCTCAGCCGTTAAGTCCTATAGTGCTCAGAGCCATTTGAACCATTTTTCGTTGCTGTGGAGTGGCAACAAGGACGGCTATAGAGCTCCGTGTTGCAGATGTGGACTGGGAAAAGGCAAGGGAGTGGGAGGGAGAGAATGAGTGAGAGAGACTGAGGGAGAGAGACAGAGGGAGAGACAGCAGTAAAGCTACCTGCCACTTTGAGGACAGCAGGGTTTTCCCGGAGGAAGGCTAACTGTGCGTGCGGAGCATACAGAACATTACGGTGCAGGCCTCGTATATCACGTCTTCATTAAGAGAAATGGCCCTGAAGTCACTAAGGAAAGAAGATCCACCCACAGGCAGCAAATTAGCTGTTTCACCAGCAGCCTCGAAAAAACTTGACTGGGAGTTTCTTCTAAGAGTTAAATTTTTCATTTATTATACAGCCTCTGGGTACACCAATAAAGCGAATCCACTTTTACAGCGCTGCTTATCCTTTCATCCTATCTTTTGTATAGTTTACGATAAATTTAAAGAATACGTTTCGATGACAAGATTAATAACACATAATTAATTTACAGCGGCCTCTTGAGTTAAGCGACAGGTTTCTAGTAGCTCGAAATAAACACTCACACTAATACACACGCACGCACGCACGCACACACACACACACACACACACACACACACACACACACACACATACATACACGCATGCACGAGTACAAATACAAATATACACAATCAAATTTGTCTAGTGATTCTGAAGATATTTGACTCTTTAATTTTGTAATGTCCAGGTGTTGCCATAACATGCAATGATTGCTCATGGGTTGCTTCATACAATACACAAAAGACAGACGACGTCATTATCCTCCTACTTATGAGGGGAATATTATTCGCATGGTAATTTTTGGTACGCAGCCTGATGGCACTGCATGGTCAGGTGCTGGGAGTGTAAATCACCTAGTTGCTCCTGTATTCCACTGAGAGATTTTTTTTTCATAACTGTCTTTGCTGTCATCTTCTCTTTCTCTAGTCCAGGGTGGTATCAAATTTTAGGATATATTCTCACGAGGTGATGGAAGGCGAGAAGAGGAATCACAATTCGCAGTAGCGGCTGTGCACCTATAATGTGAAATACGCACTACACATACTTCTGTTGCAAACAGCAATATTCGGACCCTATTGGAATAACGAATTTCCTTCGTGATTTAACGTACTGAGAGCCAGATTAATTGCAGGGTGCGTTATTGATCGTGTACATGAACACAAATTTTTGTTTTTAATGGAAACCAAAATGATGTTTCATGTACGAAATGGTCGTCGCATTAAATACGAGGTAGACTGTATCTGTTTTTGATCGACACCACATGAAAGGGCGCAAGTGTGAGTATCCGCCGTAATGCCACAGAAAATGAACCTGGCGACACTTAGACAGTTCTGCATTCTAGCCCGAAAGCCTCCTTTTAAAAAGTTTATCTGAGACACATTATTAACAGCATCATCAATATCGCGAAATTGCTCTCAGTGCTGTGGCAAGCTCCTGTGGCCCTTTTATGAAGAATCCAGTTTTAACCCTACCACTGAGCTGTAAGATTTTCGTACTTGTAGGGGTAACGCATGCAGTTGGCTTTTACAGTAGAATTACATGTTCATTTTTAAACATGGACCGAGCCACGCAGCGTTCTGGCTACCATATTTGGATCGCATTCTGATGAAAGGGATTCACCTCCCCCCTCCCCCCTCCCCCTCTCAGTGAAAGCAACAATACCCTTCACATAACGATAAATATGTCACTAGCTTAAATGTTTAATACAGTTTCAATTCATTCTCTTTTATTTTATGAGATTATAATCGTTGTGTTACGACAATATTAACCAGTTTATTTAACGTCTTAGTGAATGTAGACGTGTTACATGATCATCACTGCCAAATTACAGTACACTAAAACGGTAGCCCCATTCTTAAACTGCTATATTTTCAAGATTTTATTTGTATTTTAGCATTTGTAAAATGCGTATGAGTAACACCCATTCACATGCCAATCCGTACAGTTTTATTATTCTCATTTCACTGAGACGCAAATGCCGAATTTCTGAGTACTTTCATTTACAGTCACAGAGCTTCTGTTTATTTCTCGTTTTTCTCCTTGCCCATTACCTGTTCATGGTGATAATTACCATCTGCAAAGGTATAGCACTAGGGAACATACATAACTTCCTTTCTCCTTTTAGTATTTTGGTTTAATTGTTATATTTTAGTAATAAACTTCATTGTATTCAAATATTACTTATACACTTTAAGATTTCTATAGATATCATCCTTTATGGGAACTGCCTGCGACTATTTAACATGAACTATCAAGTGGTAGGGTCTATGAGGAGGGAGAGGAATGTTTATGAAACGGTGTGGTTGGTGGTTAAAAAAATGGTTCAAATGGCTCTCAGCACTATGGGACTTAACTGCTAAGGTCATCGGTCCCCTAGAACTTAGAACTACTTAAACCTAACTAACCTAAGGGCATCACACACATCCATTCCCGAGGCATGATTCGAACCTGCGACCGTAGCGGTCGCGCGACTCTAGACTGTAGCGCCTAGAACCGCTCGGCCACCCCGGCCGGCTTATGGTTGGTGGTTCGGGTTCGTGTGCAAGGACATTGTTAATACGTTAGATTAACCCTTTTAGTGTAAACTGCAGAAATACAGTTACTGCTGTTTAGAAAACTGTGAAATGTGCGATGCCTTTCATTCTTTACTGGACTAAGACTGCGTAGAGCTCCGGTACATAGCGATAGTGGTGTGGAGTACATAACACCGGGGAGGGCAGAAGCACTGGCGAGGGCAGGTGGTCGAAAGAGCGAAGGAGACTGGGGAGGGATAGTGTCTCTACGTTATACGATTTTTCAGTGCCTGTGTTACTCTGATTACGATGCAAAGTCCAAAGGAAAAGGCACTGCGGCTACCACAGCCATTACAAAACACACCAAATGAATTCACAATTGCGAATAAGGACTACTATCAGCTGTAGAACAGAATGATGACGGTGAAACTTCGTGCCAGACCGGGACTCTAAGTCAGATTTCCCCCATATCGCTAGCGGGAGCCTTACCATTTGGCTATCTGTGCACAACTCATGGCCAAACCCAAACTTCGATATGTCGTCAAACCATGCGTCTACGACCTGCACTCATACATCCATTATGTACATTCCCGCAGAGGTCAGATTTTGTACTTGAAAGTCACTTGCATGGTATCGGCAGATAAATATGATATGGCAGTGCCTTTCTGAGAAATACATTTAACAGATTGCAAGAAGCGTTCTCATATCGACTTTTGTCTATTTTGACTGAGTTCTGCAGACTGGAGACAGTACATTAATGCCACCAGAAGGATCTCTTTGTGGACCACCAGTAGCAAGATAGTATAGGTCTCTATCCCTACCTGCGGTGGGGGGATGTAGGGGGAGGGGTGGGTGAGACTGCCTCCAACTTGGTTATTTCGGGAGCACTCATCGAGGAGAATGCACTTCCAAATATCGCCGCTCTGCAGTCTTTTGGGACGATGATTTTCCCCAGTACATTGTCAGCTTTATGACCTGTTCATTACGAGTGCTGGTTTTTTCACGACAGTTTCGACATGTAATTTGAACAATAATGCATTTTCAGTTATTTGCGGTATTGTGTGTTGGCTTCGATTACCTGGGTTGCAAGGTGATTGTCGAGCAGGCATCTATAGTGAACTCTGACGTCAAGCAGCAATAGATCAGTTCTCAGCTGTATGGTGACAGGTAATACACTTACTAAACACCTCTCTGTCCAACACCAGCTTCTCATCAGTTGAATATATTTCCCACCAAAAGAAAAAATAAAGATAGTATCTTACAACCCAGCCTTGATAGTATCTTACACCCCAGCCTTTTTTCTACCAGCTTGTAGGTGAGGCGAGAGTTTGAGTACGTCTGCCACTAGTTTCGAGTCGTATTGTGAAATTTTTTCCCCAACAGGGTAACACCAGTTGTATGGCATCGTCAATTTTTGAACTGTATTGCAATTTTAGGTAGTTCTTGTGTAGCGCTATGCATATAGTTGTGTAATTAGGGCTGATCTTTACCTTTAATTACATAATTAGATCCGATATTTCCTTCAGTTTCCCTACCAAAATAAATAAAGTAGAGTAACCTAACTTTCCTCTCCTTCATCTGGGTAGTTTACATGTTTTGAGGGGTGCAGTTGTGCTTTCCATTCAGGAAAATCAGGGTTCGAGTCCCTGAACGGGTGTCGCCAGTTTTAATTTCTTGCCAATTCCAAGCGCCTTTGGTGGTATAACTGTGTTATTATGGAGCACTTGGGCTCTCCCTCCAGGAGAATGAGGGATCGATTCTGGGAAAGGGCACCGTTATTTTGAATTTCCCATCAATTTCTGTGGGATAGGCTGGTGGTGGGACGTCAGCAGAGCCCTGGAACAAACAAATTCCCACCAAAATTCGAAATTCCCACGAAAATTCGAAATTCCTGCCAAAATTCGAAATTAATGCAAGTAGGGTAGGTGGGGGAGAGGTGGGAGAGGAAGGAGGAGGTGGGGGAGAGCAGGTAGGAATGCACGTGCAGCCTGAGAAAAACACGTGACGTCATCTGGTGTTAGGGGTGGGTTGGGGGTGGGCATTGTTGGTGAGAATTAATTATCGTATCAATTTGATACCAAAATTGCGCCAGCAACCTCATCTCCCTACTACTAATGTCTCCATCATTAGCAGATGAAACGTAAGATGGAGTTATGTCTTGGACCAAGGCCTCATCCTCATAAAACAAACATCAGCAATTAAGAAAATACCAGTCATTAAAGCCTTAGTCCATAAATATGTCAGCCACGCCTGTTTTCAATTGTGTGCACCACGGAACTGCTGTCCCACGACATCGAGCTCCAGACGACAGCTGCTGCAGTACGAATGTCCTATCATTACCTCTAACAGCTACATAACGCATCCAGAGACATGATTTTCAATACACAATCGTCGGATGCCACGATCGCACGTGAGAGTCAGTACCCTGTCTCTGAATCCTGCAATGACGTCTAATGTAGCCAAAGTGGAGATTTGTGGGACATGCTGATGAGCAGGATCAGGCTTTCATTTGCAAAGATTGAGTATTATTTGTCTTCTCTTCAAAATTTGTATGTTGTGTAACTTATAAAAATGAAATGCAGCGCTTTTCTGGACATTACTCTGTATGTAAAGTCAGAGCTTAGTATATTTTCTTATCTAGTTTTATATAGTAATAATTGATGATTAACCGTGACAAGCAAATTATTTTCGCTTGTGAATTCTAAAACTGGTAAATGGTAGATTTCTTAGAAAGATACCGTTGTGACAAACTGCCACTACAGTACTAAGTTACGAATGTAATCTTGGCTCAACACCCTTCTCTATGTTTTATCTGGTAATTGGAAAAATAATGGTCACATATACTCCCATTTATTCAGTGGATTTGCCAAGTCCGCATATTATGATTTCTTACGTAGTAAATAATTTAAATTGTGAACTGGACAAATCTGCAATCCGCCTTTATATAGCTTTCTTGCGAACCTATCATAAATACGTTTTGCCGTGATGTGTCGGAAACCGCAGGAGGCGATTCATTCAAATCTGTCAGCTGGTGTACATATGTTTGGGGCTGGCTATTCCTCGAGATGTGTGTGATGGGCCGATCAGTGTATTGCGAGTCACTTAGTGCAATTCTCGATGCATGTATCTGATTTTTCAACTACACTGACAGTATTACATGTGGTTGTGTGGACTATGTTTAACGTCAGACAATCATACTTACAGAATTTTCTTGATTCGGTTTTTGCGGGCTTGGGTCTAGGTACAGGGCGAGTATACGAGACCCATTTTATTGAGTTTTAGTTGGCCAGTAAATTTAATTTCATTCTTCTTACCCTGAAATCGCATGCATGTAATTTATCATTCTTGACTAATGTCCTTTATTCCATTGAGTGTAAGATAATGGAAATAAGTTACCACTTGATTACTCTGTTTAAATCTAGGTGGACCATCTCCGTTGTTAGACATCATCTCGGTGTTTTAGGTAATCTGCTACGTTAACGTACCAGAAGAGAAAATGCTCCTATCATAGCACAAAAATGGCAAATACTTCCTGAGCAGAGTTAGGAACGTAAAAGAAGGGAATCAGCTTTTCGACTTACCTGGCAGCTTCAGCAGAGGCATAGAAATCCAAACAGCTTAACATATTCAAGCTTATTTACTTGTTGCTATTAGTATCCATCGTGTAATCCAATACATCGTGTCAAGTAAAGAAGCATGATACATGATGTCATGTCATATAACTTGAGACACGCCAGAATGTACCCCACCATGGCATTTTTCATGTTGTGTAATATAACACAAAATATCATTAAAGTTTAGGATGCATGCATCCCCACTCTGGGATACTTCCTTTTATAAATGCACCCCAAATCCCGGATACGTCCTACTGTAGATACATGCGACTCTCTAGGAGATCTTAAATTTATGTCTATTGGTACTTACGCCCCTTACCATACATTAACAGAGGTTCGGTAACGGGGAGGAACAATCCCCTCTGGGAAAAACTCAGCTACTCCCCCCTCCAACCACAAATCAGAAACATGTTTTAACGTCTCCCCAGGAATAAATTCGCCCTCAGAAATATTATCAACACAGAAAATTTTTTATCTATTACATGTATGCTCTTCAGCCATATGATATTATACTTGGTGGTCCATTGATAGTGACCAGGCCAAATATCTCACCAAATAAGCATCAAACGAAATAACTACAAGGAACGAAACTCGTCTAGCTTGAAGCGGGGAAACCATATGGCGCTATGGGTGGCCCGCTAGATGGCGCTGCCATAGGTCAAACGGATATCAACTGGGTTTTTTAAAATAGGAACCCACATTTTTTTATTACATACTCGTGTAGTACGTAAAGATATATGAATGTTTTAGTTAGACCACTTTTTTCGCTTTGTGTTAGATGGCGCTGTAATAGTCACAAACATATAAGTACGTGTTATCACGTAACATTCCGCCAGTGCGGATGGCATTTGCTTCGTGATACATTACCCGTGTTAAAATGGACCGTTTACCAATTGCGGAAAATGTCAATGTTGTGTTAATGTATGGCTATTGTGATCAAAATGCCCAACGGGCGTGCGCTGCGTATGCTGCTCGGTATCCTGGACGACATCATCCAAGTGTCCGGACCGTTCGCCGGACAGTTATGTCATTTAAGGAAACAGGAAGTGTTCAGCCACATGTGAAACGTCACCTACGACCTGCAATAAATGATGATACCCAAGTAAGTGTTTTAGCTGCTGTCGCGGCTAATCCGCACTTCAGTAACAGACGAATTGCGCGAGAATGGGGAATCTCAAAAACGTCGGTGTTGAGAATGCTACATCAACATCGATTGCACCCGTACCATATCTCTATGTACCAGGAATTGCATGGTGACGACTTTGAACGTCGTGTACAGTTCTGGCACTGGGCATAAGATAAATGACAGATTTTTTGCACGCGTTCTATTTAGCGAGGAAGTGTCGTTCACCAACAGAGGTAACATAAACCGGCATAATATGCACTATTGGGCAACGGAAAATCCACGATGGCTGCGACAATTGGAACATCACCGACCTTGGCGGGTTAATGTATGGTGCGGCATTATGGGAGGAAGGATAATTGGCTCCAATTTTATCGATGGCAATCTAAATGGTTCAGTGTATGCTGATTTCCTACGTAATGTTCTACCGATGTTACTACAAGATGGTTCATTGCATGACAGAATGGCGATGTACTTCCAACATGATGGATGTCCTGCACATAGCTCGCGTGCGGTTGAAGCGGTATTGAGTAGCATATTTCATGACAGGTGGATTGGTCGTCGAAGCACCATACCATGGCCCGCACGTTCTCCGGATCTGACGTCCCCGGATTTCTTTCTGTGGGGAAAGTTGAAGGATATTTGCTATCGTGATCCACCGACAATGCCTGACAACATGCGTTAGCGCATTGACAGTGCATGTGCGAACATTACGGAAGGCGAACTACTCGCTGTTGATAGGAATGTCGTTACACGTATTGCCAAGTGCATTGACGTTGACGGACATCATTTAGAGCATTTATTGAATTAATGTTGTATTTACAGGTAATCACGCTGTAACATTATGCACTCACAGAAATAATAAGTTCACAAAGGTACATGTATCAGATTGAAACAACCGAAATAAAATGTTCAAACGAACCTACGGTCTGTATTTTAATTTAAGAAACCGACCTGTTACCAACTGTTCGTCTAAAATTGTGAGCCATATGGTTTTTGACTATTACAACGCCATCTGTCACAAAGCGAAAATAGTGGCCCAACTAAAACATTCATATTTCTTTACGTACTACACGAATATGTAATAAAAATGGCGGCTCCTATTTAAAAAAAAGGCAGTTGATATCCGTTTGACCTATGGCAGCGCAATCTAGCGGGCCGACAATAGCGCCATCTGGTTACCCCCTTCAAGCTAGATAAGTTTCGTTCTTTGTAGTTTTTTGTGAGATATTTGGCCCGGTCACGATCAATGGACCACCCTGTATACTGTTAATTATGACTGTCAATCTTCTGGATTTTGGGCAGATTGTGAGGGACTTTAGCTTACAAATTGAAAGATGTAGTTGGTACAACACCTTGCAGCTAAGGTAGTTCACTGAGCTGGAGAAATAGGTTTATCTCGTTAAAAATGCCGAATATGTCAAGATGTTTTGATTTAAATGTCCTTAAAGCTAACAGATAAGTTGAAAAGTGTGGTGTCACCGCCAGACACCACACTTGCTAGGTGGTAGCTTAAATCGGCCGCGGTCCATTAGTACATGTCGGACCCGCGTGTCGCCACTGTCAGGATCGCAGACCGAGCACCACCACACGGCAGGTCTCGAGAGACTGACTAGCACTCGCCCAGTTGTACGACGACGTTGCTAGCGACTACACTGACGAAGCCTTTCTCTCATTTCCCGAGAGACAGTTAGAATAGCCTTCAGCTAAGTTAATGGCTACGACCTAGCAAGGCGCCATTAACCATTTGTAACGTTGCATGTACCTCAAGATAGAGTCTCACTTGTATCATCCAGAATGCTGTATACCAAAGGACAATATAAAAGTTAAGTGTTCTAGTAGCTACGTTCTTTTCTTTATCACATTCATTACGAATCCTGTTCCAGACTTAACGCCAGACGGCGTGAGTTGACGCGTGCCCTTTCGGCTACTTCACTGTGGACTGGCTGCCTTAACAGTCCACTACAAAAAGCTCGTTCCATTCTTTTACATCCTTAACACTGCCCAGGTTGTATTAACCCTTTTTTGGAATGATAAGAGAATTTTTCTTCTGGTTCCAGCTTTCACGCTAATGTAATTTTGAAATTACGTCGCCGTAGCTTGGCAATCGACGTAGATTTTAATTGATTTGGACATCGAATGATTGTGTGTACCTTGTTTAATTGTCTTTCGAACCGTGCTGCTTGATTTGGGGATCATTATTGTGGCTCCTCGATGGTTCCTTGTCTGGTATGGTTGAACTTGTCCAGTATAGCTTATTGTGTCCTCAGAGCACACAAGCCTCACCACCACGTCAAGGTGCTTTTTGTCTTACTTTTTAAATTGTTTTATTTTTATAATTTTGTTATTCGATTATATAATTTTAATTTTGTTTTGTTTTTATTGTTTTTTGTTGTTGCGTAGTTACACACATTTTGTTTGTATAC
Organism: Schistocerca nitens; assembly: GCF_023898315.1. Classification (NCBI taxonomy): domain Eukaryota; kingdom Metazoa; phylum Arthropoda; class Insecta; order Orthoptera; family Acrididae; genus Schistocerca; species Schistocerca nitens. The sequence goes on along the minus strand of NC_064616.1, from coordinate 136,695,404 downwards.
GCAAGAGACTGTGCTCGCCAACATATGAAAAATAATCGAAAATAGTTAACTCAGTACACAAAATAACAGAAAACGTAAATACGATACTGAACGAAATATTTAATACTGTGCGGAGTTTCTGATAATAATGTAAGTAAATAGTCATAGTATGTAGATAGCCATACGATATGCCCATATTACACAGATAAACGTACTTAAAAGCTTACTATATCGCAAGCTGAGCGATTTTCGCAACCAGTTTAATTACTGAAAAGCATACATCTTGTTATAATCTCGTATCTTAAAGATATTGAGCATCTTTGGTAGGAATTTAAAGGTGTTGTCCACCACGTGGTAGAGAAATATGTGCCTAACAAAAATATAGCGGAGGGAAAGGATTCACCTTGGTTCAACCAATATGGTAGGAAGTTGCTGAGGAAGCAGAGAATTTTGCACAGTCGTTTTAACGTATTCACTGCCCCGCTTACACACAGAAATTATGCGAAATGAAAGCAGCTATCAAAAGGTCAATGAGAGATTCTTTTAAGGAATTTGAAAGCAATATTTTATCTGCATATTCTAAAAATAACCCCAAACAATTTCCGTCGTACATAAAATCTATGAACGCTACAAATAATTCAATACCTTCTCTTGCTGACAGTGTGGTGTCACCGCCAGACACCACACTTGCTAGGTGGTAGCCTTTAAATCGGCAGCGGTCCGTTAGTATACGTCGGACCCGCGTGTCGCCAGTATCTGTGATTGCAGACCGAGCGTCGCCACACGGCAGGTCTAGTCTAGAGACTCCCTAGCACTAGCCTACTTTGCTAGCGATGGTTCACTGCTCTCATTTGCAGAGACGACAGTTGAGCATAGCCTTCAGCTACGTCATTTGCTACGACCTAGCAAGGCGCCATATTCATTTTCTATGTATGTATTCTGAACAGATAATATTGTGAATCATATACCGTCAAGAGCGACGTTAATCATTAATGGATTAAAGTTAAGTATCAAACAAATTACGTCCGCTTTCTGAATTCCCATTCCTTGTCATGTTCCAGATCTCATGTCAGTATAGTTCTTCCCTCCTCACGCCAGCCTGCGTGAGCTAAAACGCGTGCCTTTCGGCCTCCTCTAGTAATACGGTGTTGGCTCTTCTGCCAACACAACAGACAGTACGGGTAATGTAACGGATGATGATAAACAGAAGGCCGAAATTCTAAACCTAGCTTTCAAAAACTCGCTTACGGTAGAGGACTGCAGCACCATTCCCCCTTTCAATTATCGAACAAAGACAAGGATGGCTGAAATAGTGTTTAGTGAATCTGGGATTGTAAAACAGTTAAGATCATTAGACGCCAGGATGGCATCTAGCCAAGACGGTATCCCCGTAACTTTTTATGTTGTCTATGCTACAAATATAGCAACATCCTTATCCATCATCTATCAGAGATCATTGGAACAGCTAGAGGTTCCACGGGTCTGGAAGAAGGCGCAGGTCATTGCGATCTATAAAATGGGTAAAAAATCGGATGCACATAATTACAGACCAATTTCACTGACATCGATTTGTTGTAGAATCTTAGAAGAAATTTTGTGCTCACACATAATGAGCTTTCTAGACTCTGAGAAGCTCATCTGCAGAAACCAGCACGGTATTAGGAAACAGCGGTCATGCGAGACACAGCTGGCCCTCTTTGTGCATGACATACAATAGGCTCTGGATAGCGGCTCCCAGGTTGATGCCATATTCCTCGACTTTCGAAAGCCGTTCGACTCAGTTCCGAACTGTCGCTTGCTCCAAAGAGAGCCCGCTTACGGTTTATCCGATGACATATTCTAACAGACAGAGAGCACTATGTCGTCCTGACTAGGGAGACGTCGACAGAAACAAGCGTAACTTTAGGTGTGCCCAGGGCAGCGTAATAGGTCCACTGCTTTTTACGCTTTACATAAACGATCTGGTTGATGGTATCGACAGTGGCATTAGACTGTTTGCCGATGATGCCGTAGTCTACAGCAAAGTAGAATCACACGAAAGTTGTGAACAAATCAATGAGGATTTGCAGAAAATAAATGCGTAGTGTAATGACTGGCAGTTATCTCTCAAATGCCCAGTCTTTGGAAACTGTAGCATACGTCAAGTATATGGGTGTGACTATTCGAAATTATATCAAATGGAACGATCAGATTACACAAGTAACGGGTAAGACGAACTCTAGATTGCGGTTTATTGGTAGAATCGTGAGCGACGCAGTCCTTCAACAAAGGAATTTGCTTTCAATACCTTAGTTCGTCCAGTCTTAGAGTACAGTTCGTCTGTATGGGACCCTTACCAATTGGGCCAGTTGGGCCTGATTCAAGAGATTGAGAACTTCCAAAGAAGAGCGGCAAGATTCGTGACTGGCACATTTCACCATCGCGAGAGTGTTACATATCTCATAGAAAGTTTGAAGTGGGACACACTTGCAGATAGACGACGCGCTAAACGGAAGGGGCTGCTCTCTAAATTCCAAAATCCGATCTTCGCCTAGGATGTAGAACATATATTATTACCACCAACTTTCAAATCGCGCAATGATCACCATTCAAAGATAAGGGAAATTAGAGCTCGTACTGAGGCGTTCAGACAGTCGTTTTTCCCTAGCGCGATCCCCGAGTGGAACAGATGGGGAGAAATATGACTTTAGTGCGTAGCACCCTCCGCCACACACCGATTGGTGGCTAGCGGAGTATATGTGTAGATGTAGATGTAGAAAGTAACCCGAAAATTCCTACAGAGAGAAGGTCACCTTATGTCTAACCAAAGGGAACTTTTTACTGCGTTTTCTTTAAAAACTACTATGCTATCTTGTAGAAAATCTATTTTCGGACCTAATAAGCATAAGTTCGTCAATTTGAATTTATGGCTGAAAATTTGGTACTATTTTGTGATGCATACGACTGCGGTGCATACGTTGTGTCACAGTTTTTCTGCATATTTCAGCTAATCATACTCATACTTAATTCGGATTGGTTGTTGCAACAGTTCGCGCCAAAATCCATCACTTTTGTTTTACTGTGGCACTTGCTTGCATTTCAATTTTTATTCGTTGAATGCTAGGAGGTGACTATGTAGATATACTTTAATTACACTTTTATTTTCCTTCCCAAACAAGAAAACTCTACGCTGTTTCTTTCGTCTTTTTGCAACTTCCAGTGACATAGAAGCCACAACGACATTATTGTCGCTAATACCTTCTTCTAGATTACCTTCCTCAAAAAGATCAGGTCTGTTTGTGGCCAAGATATCTAATATGTTCCCATCTCGAGTTGATTTTCTAACCAATTGCTCAAGGTTGTATGTTTAGAGCACTCCTAGAATAACTTCACACGAGTCTTTGCATCTGCATTGCAGACATCCAAATCAAGAAAAATTGCTACGAAAATTTACAATACCTTTCAGCACAATTTTAAAAAATATAAAATGGATATAAAAAGCAGCCAGTGCAAGAAATTGATTTCTTTCAAGGAGGATCTAAAATTAGAGAATTGATAACCGCGTGAGTGACAGCCGCGATGCTCACATCAACAAAAAGCGTGCGCCAGTTGTAAGATGCCTACCATGGACTATTAGGTGTTCTGTATTCTTGAGTTCACACTTTCGCTGGTGCATTTTTCATAGCGACGCAACGAAGTTACTATTTTGTATCTTATTAGAATTGTGATCAATCTTTAGTTGATGCGATGTGTGCTTCCCACGTCCCTAACGCTATATTTCACAACAAACAGAAAATACAGCTGGTGCAGCGGAATAATACTAGATGCCAGCAACGCTCAGAAGCGGTACAGAGTACTCCAACAAACACAATTAATACGGTTACTGGTAAGTATACACTCCAATGCCAACAATGAAGTATGTATGCTATTTCAGTGCATTTCGTGCCTGATACGGCACTGAACCTCCAAATAGAGGAAGTTTTTGTGTTAGCAGAAGAGCCAACACCGTGTTACGAGTGGAGGACGAAATTCTCGCGTTTTAGCTCACGCAGGCTGGCGTGAGGAGGGAAGAACTATACTGACGTGAGGTCTAGAACATGACAAGGAATGAGAATTCAGAAAGCGGACGTAATTAGTTTGATACTTAACTTTAATCCATTAATGATGAACGTCGCTCTTGACGGTACATGATTCACAATATTATTGGTTCAGAATACATTCTTGAAGTAATTATAGTAACTGAATATGGCGTCTTGCTAGGTCGTGGCGAATGACGTAGCTGAAGGCTATACTAAACTGTCGTCTCTGCAAATAAGAGGGTATGGAGACAGTGAACCATCGCTAGTTAAGTCGGCTGTACAATTGGGGCGAGTGCTAGGGAGTCTCTAGACTAGACCTGCCGTGTGGCGGCGCTCGGTCTGCAATCACTGATAGTGGCGACACGCGGGTCCGACGTATACCAACGGACCGCGACTGATTTAAAGGCTACCACCTAGCAAGTGTGGTGTCTGGCGGGGACACCACAGAAGTATTAGTTGTTGATTTAGGCAATTTCAACAAAGTTTATGTCCCAGCAAAAGGAGGACGGGGTGGCTGATCGTGTGTGTCAGACGAGGACGTGATGCGAAAATAGTATGACCACACAGGTTGAACATTTTACATCGTTGCTTGTGAACTATCAAACTTTCTGTTTCCATCTGCGTGTAGGTCATCCATGTCCCCTTTTTGTTTAATGAAATAAAAATTAATTAAATCGGTGCATAAGTTGCAATAATCTTATGGGTACAATTTCAGTCGAAGCAGGTCATTACGTGGAAAAAAAAAAAAACACGTGATCTGGACTGCCATTTTCTAATAATAACTGCAAAAGTAAAGAATTTTGACTCGTGAGATACTTTAAGATTTGAAAAGAAAAAAAGGTACAAATTTGCTCAGAGCTAGGGATGTGTTTGCTTGGAAATGAGAACCTAGCGTTCGACAAGAGGAAGATGTCAGGGCCTTAGGAAGCTGGCGCACGCTGTGTGGTCGACCGCCCAGACCGCCCATTCCCTCTCACTGTAGCCAGTGTTGGTGGCACAGGCCCTTTGCCACCATTGGGACAACGACCAATAAAATGGAATAGTTCGTTTCTTTCTCGAGATAACGACTCCGCGCTGCGTGAGAAACTGGCTGTTCCAGATCCTTTATCGTGGCGAAGGATTTAGCGCTTGCACGTGTCTGGCCCATAAAATGTGATACCCCCGCGACGAGTGCGCGTTCTCACGATAAGGGAACCCTTTATCAACAGGCTTCTGGCGTGACTGTACCTTACCTTCTCGTGTCCTGGCGTTTTGTCCAAAAGTAACCGAGGCATGGAAGCGATAAATAGCAGCTTGTCGCCCTGCAGTTGGGCTAATTCTTGTATTGACGTGACAAGGAACACATCTAATGAAGGAAAACTACCGTGTTTTATTTCATCAGATATACACCTACTACACTTACGTTTTCCCACTAGTATTCGATGTAGTTCCGATTTATTCTGTTTCGATATATAAATTTCCTTGGTGAATAGTTGTCTAAAATGAAGAGCCTTGAACTACTAAAGCATATCGTACATAGGTGTGTTTATAAATTAGTAATTCAAAAGTAACCTTTAACTGTAAAAAGGGTAAAAATTTACGGAAATGTCTGATACAACAATGAGTGCTGTATATCTTCAAGCTTTATTCCCACACATAACACCGTTAATTCCGGCCATACTCACTAGGTGACATGTGCAGATGAGTTATTCCAACAGCCATCTTGGAGTTGTATAACAGTTTAGAGTGTGTGCAGTGGTCAGTGACGAAATCATCTTCCACCAAAGTCAATTGGCATACAGTTCGGATATGGGGTGAGCAGAACTAGTGGGGCAAAGGGAGTGCAACGGCTTTTTGTTAGTGTGGATCGCCTATTGAGAAGCAAGCATTCCTTCAGGGGCACACCTAATGTTCCCTTTTGATTGACAGCTCTTTAGCCTAATGTTCTGCTAAGCGGATTATGACCGCTTGGGGACAATCTGCTCTTCTGGAAACTCTCATCCCATGTCCATCCCCCTCCCACTCTCCTCTCCACGAATCTGGGAACTCCCCTCGCCGATAGAAGTACACATTCAATCAATGAATTAACCCCTCTCCCTCTGGTAAATACCCCAGTCCTCCCCCTCCCCTCCCCCACCTGTAACTTCAGGGGAAAAACACTCAGTTAATTAGCCATTTGGCAGGAAATCGATTGCAGTGTCTGGAATATCGTTTAAACATTTTCTGGGAGACAAGGCAATGGATGGAATATTGTTTATTTAAAAATTTATGGGATACAAGGATGTGTATGGAGTACAGTTTATTCAATTATTTAAAGAATTTGGCGGCAAATCGATTGCAGTGTATGGAATATTTTTTAAACAATTACCTGTAGAGAAGGCAATGTGTGCAATATCGGTTATTTAAACAATTTATGGGAAAGAATGCAGTTTTGGAATATAATTTATTCCCTTAGTTAAAGAATTTGTTGGAAATTTGACTGCAGTGCATGGAATACTGTTTATTTAAACACTCTCTGGTTGACAATGAAGTATGGAATATTTAAACAATTGCAGCACTTTTCTATCCTGATCACACAAGGAATACCATCAACATATCTCATTTCACGTAATTACACAGTTAAAAATCCTTCACACTGACTGCAGGACATTGCACACCCACGCCCCAACCACTTCGCTGGGCCGACCACACGTGCAGGCCGCACTATGCCCACTTGCGCCCGCAGCTGGCAGAATGAATGTCGTGCTAATCTCTGAAAAAAAGTGTAAGGTGGCGATAACTCTTTGATATTGATATCTGAGGAATTCCTTTCAAAACATGTACTCTCTATGTCTCTGTCTCAAGTGGCCATGTCATGTCCCGTTTCCTTGTTTCCCATTGGTGGATTCTAGGATTGGAATGTTTGGCAGGATTCGATCCTGCAACCACCCAGTTCCAAAACCCTCCTGGATTGTTTTCGCTTGCCTTTTATTGGTAGATGATGGCACAGTTAAATCGTTAGGTAGGAAGTCCATTACATTGGAGGTAGCTGAAAATTTAAAATTTGAGCTCAATTGCCGGCTATGTCCTTAAGCAATCTGTGGAGGTTTAGGACAGGTGTATTTACTGGCAATACCGCTATTGGAAACAATAAATTAAAGAATAAGAGCCTTTCTGTCGCGACTGGGTTGTTACAGCACTATAAAATTCCTAAAAGAGCTCACTCACTTCAGTAGAGCTCACATCTGCAACCTCAATCTCCACTTCCTGGGACATAATAACTGTCACCCCCAAGGAGTGGAATGAAGTGCTTTATAATAGTTACCATTTCGGTTCTCCCACGTGTGGGTCTATAGTCACGGCGCTGCTGCGAAAGTCAAAACTGCCTGATGTCCAAATATCATACCAGGTTCCTGTATACCACCGACCACGGGCCAGATGTCGGGCTCCTTTGATCTTGCGCTCCCAACAAAGCATCAAGTAGCGGCATTCTGTTGATTGCGAAATTCCAGACTCGCTCAATGTCCCTGTCTCTCTTAAGAGGCCACTCCCTTTATGTCTGTGTGAATTAAAATCTCGAAATGGAAGTTTTCATCTCTCTTCAAAATACTGTGTTCATATTGGTTAATGCTGGAGACAAAGTGAGAGGTGACGCAATTTCTCTACCAAAAATAGAGTTAAATAATCCATTTGGACTACCATATAAAAATAACTGTTTATCAACTTGCAGGAATCAAACAGACTTCGTAAAACACTCACCTCCTCTGTATGATGATCCTTCTTTGTAATAATACATATTTTCAACATCTGAGAATCACACGCAGACATTATGCAAATCAAGTAATGAAATTTTCGCCACATATAGATCGTAACGCTAAATATATGCAAGGTCTAGTATGCAATAACGTTTGAGAACACAAAGAACCTACTGCACCACAACCTCTCCACTAAACATATCTGGTGAAAAAAATGCCATCAATACACACGCTCGTGATCACGAAGCGAGCACTCTCCGCAGACTGTAAGGTACCCCTGCTTGTGTCAGCCAGGAGAGGCCCGCACCTGCATTGACCATGCTTGCAGCTGCAAGCCAATACCCTGGCATCAACACGCCCGTCATACCGAACGCTCAGCAGATGGAGTGACTGTCACCAAACAGTCAACCGATCATTTTACATGGGGAGGAATAATCATTCAGTGCTAACACCCATTATATTGAATCTTCTCTCGCAACACACACGTCCGCTTCTGTCGCCACTCACCCATCACACAGGCCATTTGCTTACCACCGCTACCGTAGTCAAGATAAGACAGGTTGGAGCGTTCTTTGTATCTATCCTCCAGTCACAGGATGAGCAACATCCAGTCAACGAAGCCTCGTTACCACTCCTGCCAGCAGCCGCGGTGCACTAAAAAACAAACAGATGTGGTTTGGATGTACTCAGTAGCTCTAATCAATTTCACCCCAAAATGGACCCCCCTCCCCCAGTTTAAAAATATACCTTATCCAATCCGAGACGATAATACTGTTACCTTTATATCTGTATATATGTTGTAAAAGCACTGTACAACTCAATGGCACAGGCTACGTTCCCTCTGAGTATTTCCTTATCAGATAGAAAAATATCATTTCTAATTAGATTAATATGTGTTGCATCCTGCATCACAGGGCTAGAATATTAAATTCATATTTGGCTCTTGATAGAGTGCTAAGATTTACCTCTGTCACAGCATGCCTCTTCACTTTCAGAGTCCCTTAAAGTGACCAAATGCTACACCACATACGAAGCCTCGTAAGGTAACGGCACAGAGAAGTTGTAAATATCAGGTTTATACTACGCATCACCTTATAAATGTGGTAATATATGTGATATTATTACGATAGTCATTTATCCCTGTGTAGGTGGGACATTGAAATTTTGTTAAAACATACATTATGTAATCAAAAGTATCCGGACACGCCCAAAAATATACGTTTTACATATTAGGTGCACTGTACTGCTACCTACTGCTCCATATCAGCGACATCAGTAGTCATTAGACAACGTGAGAGTGCAGAATAGGCCGCTCTGTGTAACTCATGGACTTCGAGTGTGCTCAGGTGTTTGGGTGTCACCTGTGTCACACGTCTGCACGCGAGATTTCCGTTTCCGACGTGATAGTGAAGTGGGAACGTGAAGACGCACGTACAGCACCAAAGCGTACAGGCGGACCTCGTCTGTTGACTGACAGAGACCGCCGACACTTGAAGAGGGTCGTAATGTGTAATAGGCAGACATCTACCCAGAGCATCACACAGGAATTCCAAACTGCATCAGAATCCACTGCATGTAATATGACAGTTAGGTTGGAGGTGAGAAAACTTGGATTTCATGGTCGAGCGGCTGCTCTTAAGCCACACATCACGCCGGCTAATGCCAAACGACGCCTCGTTGGTGAAAAGAGCATAAATACTGGACGACTGAACAGTGAAAAAACGTTGTATGGAGTGACGAATCACGATACACAATGTGGCGACCAGATAGCAGGGTTGGGTATGGCGAATACACAGTGAACGTCATCTGCGGGAGTGTGTAGTGCCACCAGTTAAATTCGGAGGCGGTGGTCATGCTTTGCACCCATTCTTGTTTTGCGTGCCACTATCACATGATGTTTTAAGCACCTTCTTGCTTCCCACTGTTGAACAGCAAATCGGGAATGGCGATTGCATCTTTCAACACGATCGATCACCTGTTCATAATGCACAGACTGTGCCAGAGTGGTTACACGACAGTAACATCCATGTAATGGACTGGCCTGCACAGAGTCTTGACCTGAATCCTACAGAACACCTTTGGGATGTTTTTTAACGCTGACTTCGCGCCAGGCCTCACCGACCGATATCGACACCTCTCCTCAGTGCAGCAATCCGTGACGAATGGTCTGCTATTCCCCAAGAAATCTTCCAGCACCTGATTGAAAGTATGCCTGAGAGAGTGGAAGCTGTCATGAAGGCTAAGAGTGGGCCAACACCATATTGAATTCCAGCATTACCGGTGGAGGGCGCCACGAACTTGTAAGTCATTTTCAGCCAGGAGTTCGGATACTTTTGATCACATAGCGTATCTCCACAACGAAAGAACGCCCGATTACTGCTTCCAGTGCCAAATCATATCTGTGGTACCCTAATCATCGCTTCCACTGCCAGGCAGGACGTCATTGATATCACATTCAGAGGTTAATTAATTAAATAGGTCATGAGAGTCACTGCACATCGAAAACAATTTTTTTCAGCGATTGGATTCAGCTCACCAGGTAGCTGAAATGGGAATCACTGGAGGAAAGGGGATGTTCGTTTCAAGGAACCGCAGGAACATTCTACCTCCTACAACATACATTTCACTTAACGACCGCGATATAAAAACACGATCACAATGACTATGTTACAGTGACTTTGCACAAAGTTGTCTTGGTTCTGCAGGCACAAACAAGAGCCACTGACGATATCCATATTAAAAACTATACGTATTTATAAACCGAGGTATGGTTCAAATGGCTCTGAGCACTATGGGACTTAACATCTATGGTCATCAGTCCCCTAGAACTTAGAACCACTTAAACTTAACTAACCTAAGGACAGCACACAACACCCAGCCATCACGAGGCAGAGAAAATCCCTGACCCCGCCGGGAATCGAACCCGGGAACCCGGGCGTGGGAAGCGAGAACGCTACCGCACGACCACGAGATGTGGGCAAACCGAGGTATGGTACTGCTTCCAAATGAAGTGGCTTTCCACACAAATACCATGACACTCAATACAGATGGTGATCGCAGGGTGTGTATTAACAGTCTGACACTGCCTGTTCATGTCACCAGGGATGTAAGATCTGAATAAAACCACCCTTATCACCGAATTTAGAAAGTGATTCGGCTAAGGAACTAAGCTGATATTTGCAACTTCCTCTTGCTGTTACTAGACATTTCTCACGCTAACGAGCAGTATTTGTAACAGAGGTTCTGCGATGTATCGATAGGGTTACAGGGTAGGGAGGATGATAGTCGATTGAGAATGATCACATACAGTAGATGGTATGCTGCGAGAGGAATCACAAAAATGCAACATTAAATTGAGGTTGTAAGAAATGCATTTTATCCTGTGACCAATGCACTAGTTTCTCAGATCCATACTGTTAAACTTTCTGGTAAAAATGCTACCTGCCATTTGTAATCAAGTCTCTCCATTCAACCACATACTTGCATTGGATTCTATGAATATGACTTGTTAGGGGCAGTGGTGAATCATGTTCGTGGCACTCCCATATCTCGAAACGAGAATTCAGTCCTTAACTGCTGTTCACTGAACGCTGTTGCACAGCACTCTTACTCAGGGATCCAATCCAGGTGCACAATACCTCTCTAGATGCACCCTTGTAGAAGAGGTTAGCATCTCTTATCGGTGTATAGTAGATACGAAAGTGTTGTGATAATATAAGAGTTCCGGATGGACAAAGTCCGAAGCATTTTATGTATATCAACTGTGCTTTCAATTATGAAGAAACGTCGTGTTGACTGGGTCAGTACCAAGAAGGTTCTGACAACAGACAAATAATTGGTGAACATGAACACACATACTCATAAGGCTAGATGGTTCTGCACTTAAACATGCTATAATATTTAAGCCATGATGTTTCCAAAATATTCATCATATGGAGTGCAACGCTCTTATTATGCTAATGAAGGACTTATATGCCCAACATCTGACATACATACATCCTGCAAGTTTTCTATCTCACTCACTACGGTGACGAACTACTTCCCTCTACACCAAAGAAGAAAATAGGTTCAATGTGACATATACAATATAGCTTTCCAGAGTGTATAGTGCCCACTGTTCACATCCGCTTATGCTTGCATCAGTTCTATAAAATAATATTTGGCAATGGGAAATGCCTCTTGCAAGGAAATAGACAAAAGCATAACAGTAATGTTTGTCATGTGACATTACATGCCATGCTGCATTAATTTTGTAAACAGGACAACTGTCAAGAAAATATATACATAGGGTTTGCAGTACCTCAGAAATACATGAAACTGCAGTGATGACACTGAAGACTCGATTCATGTCCAAGATACGGCAGAGAAATGGAGTACTTTGCATAAATCCTCGTTCATCTAGAGGAGGGTGCTGAAATAGGTTTTTCGTCGGTTTAGATTATTCATCACACATGCCTTGGAAGCCCTCTACTGACTGTGGTATGGAACCGTTTACTTTTAACGATTGCATATTGATAGTACTCTAAGCCACACGACAGAACATACAATTGTGTAGAGCTGAGATTGTGATGATGTGATTTGCGATGCTAGGGCCCGGGTCTTATGTTGTGGAGTTTGACATCATCGAGATGGTGCGGCACTCAGACCCGAGTTACGTTCCCCGGAGGACCTCCACACGTACTGGGGGATCATGACCGACCATGTCTCACTCACCCACCGCTTTTGATAATTCACGGTGGGCCAGTGCGTTCCAGTGAGGATTGTACCCAGTTACTGGCCAGCCTTTCAACGTCATGCATGGATGGCCCTTCCCGTGTTAGCTGCATCCCATCTAAGGGGGTTACTGAGCGCCAGGGCCACGTCAAGGCCACGGGATAGGACATTACGGTCCCCACCCCACTCAGGTTCCTCTGAGCCACAAGAGCGCTTCAGAACAGGTCTGAAGATTTCCGGGAATCAGAGGGTCCCCTGGCGGTTTCAACCCAGTTACGGAAGGCAGCACATCTCCCCAGGTGGCGCCACGCAGACCGCTCTCCCAGCGAAAGTGGATTCTTTAAACTGGCGGGATCTATGTTGGGGTGGAATTGGTTAGAGCTACTGTATACATCCAAACCACAGTTTTTTTGTTTCGCAGTGGCAGAGGCAGGAGTAGTCACCAACCTTCGGTCACCGGAAGTCGCGGATTAGCTCAACCGTTGACTGCCGACTAGGTAAAAAGAATGCGCCGACCTCTCCGATCTTGTCCACAGCAGCGGGGGTTGGCGAATTCATCAATGTGCTTGGTGAGCGATGACAGAAGCGGACGTGTATGTTGCGTGAAAACATTCAGTATAATGGGTGTTTGTGCTGGATGATTATTCCCCCCACGTAAATTGATCAGTTGACTGCTTGATGACATTTGCTCCGACCTCTGAGCGTTCGATACAACGCGTGAGTGGATGCTGGGGGATAGGGGGATAGGTGTGCAGCTGCCAGCACGGTCGGCACAGTTGCCGATCTCTCCCAGCTGGCCTGCATGGGGCTACTTTGCAGTTGGTGGACAGTGCTCGCTACGCTATCACGAGTCTTGTTATTGATGGGATTTTCTTTGCAGCGGTTATGTTTAGCGGAAAGGTTGTGGTGGAGTAGGTTCTTCGTGATCTCAAACGTCGGTGCATGCGAGACCTTCCGTATATTTAGCATTACGATCTGTTTGTGGCTGACATTTCATTACCAGATTTATATAATGTTTGCAGGTGACACTCAAAAGTTGAAAATTTGTATTAATACGAAGAAGGATCATCGTAAGGTGGAGGTGAGTGTTTTAGGCGATTAATTTGACTCCTGTAAGTTGTTACACAGTTAATTTTATATGGTAGTGCTAATGGATGATTTCACTCTATTTTTGGTATAGAAATTGCGTCAGTTCTCCTTCTGTCTCTGGCATTAGCCATTAGGAACACAATATTCTGAGGAGAGATGGAACCCTCCGTCTGCGTGTTTGGAGACGTTGGATCACACATACAAACAGGGAGACAGAGACAGAAAGCGAGTCTGAAATTTCCCGACCAACAAAATGCCGCCACTTGATACTTTGTTTTAGGGCCCATGTTCAAAGGAGGTCAATATCCGGTCCATTGTTGGTGGTATACAGTAACATGATCCGTAATTCGGACATTGGTCGTTTTTGACCTTCGTGGCAGTGCCATGGCAATAGACACACAAGCAGAAGAACCCAGTGGTGGCTACTATAAAGCACTTCATTCCGTTCCTCGGTGATTACAGTTATTACGTAATTGGAAGTGGGAATGGTGGGTGCAGATGTGAGTTCTATCCAAGTTGGGAGCCCTTTTAGGAATTCTATAGTGCTTTAACTACCTAATCTCCACGTCAAAGTTCTTATTCATCAGTTTATTGTTTCTAGCGGTTGCGTTGCGAGCACACACACCATTCTAAACCTTCCACAGATTTTTCAAGGACATAGCACGCAACTGAACTGCAATCTGAAATTTTCAGCTACCTCCAACGTAATGGACTTCCCACCCAGTGACCTAACTGTGCCAGTATCCACCGATAGGAGGCAAAGGAAAAAGCTCCAGTGGGGTTTTGGAACTGTGTGGTTTCAGGGTCTAATCCCGCCAAATCTTCCATTTCCAGTATCCACCAATAGGAAGCAAGGAAACAAGTCAGGACGTGCCCACTTAAGAGAGAGATAGTGTGAGCACATGTTTTGACAGGGATTTCTCAGGTATCAATACCAAAGGGTTACCACCACCAACAATTTTGTTTCGAGGATTAGCGCAACATCTGGTCTGCCAGTCAAGGGGAGCGAGCGGGCGTAGTGTGGCCCGCGCATGCGGGAATACACAAAGCGGTTGGCTCAGTGAAATAGTTCGGGGTGTGGGCGCGCAATGCCATGCAATCAGTGCGAACGATTTTTTACAGCGTAAATACATGTGGTGAAATGGGTTTTTCGCGACGATGTCGCAGGTTGTGAAACTAGTGCCATGTCTGGCTTACGACAGAGTCAAAAGGCTCTGTAAACTGAAGCAGCAAATCAGTACCGAGATCTGATGATGGTCATTAAAGACCGAAACCGGTAATCTGTCAAACGGAACCAAATTGTGACCATAGGCGGAAATTAAAGGAAACTTATTACATATATGGGTCACTGTGTTTTTTCGCGACGATGTCGCAGCTTGTGAAACTAGTGCCATGTCTGGCTTACGACAGAGTCAAAAGGCTCTGTAAACTGAAGCAGCAAATCAGTACCGAGATCTGATGATGGTCATTAAAGACCGAAACCGGTAATCTGTCGAACAGAACAAAATTGTGTCCATAGACGGAAATTAAAGGAAACTTAATAATTTGAGTGTTTTCCCGCCCGTTTCCAAGTGGGGGAAAGGAAGGGCTGATGAATTTCTCAGGTGGGGAGGGGTTAATTAATTGGCCAATTTAATTACTTTTCCAGTCAAACTGATGTGGTGGTGGTGGTGGTGGGGGGGGGGGCTATTCGAAGAACTCAGGCCTGGAAGTGCACTTGTATCAGTGAGACGAGGTCCAGGAGGAGAAGGGAAGGGGGAATGGTATAGGGAGGGGAGGTGTGGACGGTTTCTCAGAAGAACGCATTGTCCCCAAGGGCTCATAATCCACTTAGCAGAGCAATGGTTTAAGGAGCTGACGATCAAAAATTCACACATTTTATTACATGGACACACACGTCTTCGTTAGTAGCAGACCAACAACTATCGTTTGTGCCAATACTAATCGTCGCTCACTGCCTTAAAGATGATTCCCTGTCCTCTCGCTCCCATTTACGTAACAAAAGTAACATTTAGTCATTCTCTAAAGAGGATGAGGAATTAAAATGGCGAGACCGTGACATGACTTAGAAATGTCTTAATTGATTGTTTCTTCTGTGTTTCATGTCCATCCCATGAACGGAGTTAAACAAAAATTGTCATGATGAAACTGAAGATCATTACTGAATGGATCGAAAAATAAATAAACTGCTGAGAAATATTTCGAAGAAAATTAATGGGATTTGTTATTGGATGTCACAGCATGCCACTAGTTAAGATATGGTATCAAATTTACTCTGTCCATTTCCGTATTACATACAGTTTTTTTACATTAAAATTTTCGTCCATCACGAATAATATTAATCTTCTAACTTCACGTAAAAAAAGGCTAAATTTGTTAGTTAATGGTTTTTGGGCACAAGATGGATGCCTTACTACCTGAAATTGCGAAGCTGTGTCAAATTGCAATAACCATTAAAACCATATTGCTGATCTAGATTCAAGTAAATTTTATGCAATATTACCAAGTAGATATTTCTTCAAAACGTAATTTATTCTAAATTTTAGACATTTTGTATTCACGATTGATGATATTGTAAAGATAGGCAAAATTACAAAGATGACTACAGGAGTCAATAGCGCAGTGGAGCTTAACACAGAGCAAAGCGAATTACTTGACGCGGAAGGTGAAAATTTACGCGGTTCAGAAAGTGATCTACAATCGCGTTTTGAAAGCGATGCAAACGATTTTACCAATGATCATTTATGTGATACTAATGGTCATGTAGATCACTGAGAGGTGCTGTAATTGATCAACCTGATGATGCTTCGCGTGAAGTAAATGTTACAATGGACAGTACCTCACGAGAAGCAAACATTTAAATTAGTAATTAGTCCATTGATACCATCACACAATTGTTTCAGACTTTTGATGCGATGCTAGAAAGCATGAAAGGAAACTTTTCCAATATAGTAGTAGAATCATAGAAGCAATCCATGCAACAAAATTGAGGGTCATAACCACTACAAAAATGATGTAATGACGTAGAAAAATTGAATATTAATTTCAACAACTTTCAATGCAATATAATAATTTTGCAAGTGATGTCTCAGTGTTAGAGAAAGCTTACAGTGGGCTCCCACATAGACACTTTCGAAAGATCAAAAACAAAACGTACGGTTGTACCATTAGAAAATGAAGTGGATACTTTCGTGGAAAAACAAGGTGTAAATGTTCAAAAGCAGTTTAACTGTCAGTGCTGGCACACTGTTAATGACGTTTCACAACAGATTTCACACAAACATGTAGAAATGAATGACAAACTAAGTACAGAATTAGAACGTGTCGTAAGCGAATCGGTCACAACTGCTATGTCCTACGAGACATTTACGGCGAGTGGGTAAAGCCCGAATTAGAGCAAATAAAAGTCGCTTGAAACGAATATTTGCCGGAAAGGCGTGATCAAGTGAGTGCACAAATTACGAAAGTAGAACATGAATTGTCTGCGGTTAGGGGGAACTGTTCACGGCAGCGAACTTAGCCACGTGCGAATTAGATGTGACAGTTATAATAGTCCTGCCGTGTATTTTGCGACATACGGTAACAAAATGAGTTCCGGTGGTTTATCTCCCAACCGTGTGCCGTACGTAGGAGGATCTGTGCTGTCACTATAATCTGTCCTGCTAGGATAGAGCTTAATTAAGCATAGGTATTTTAAAGTCTTTCTGCCCGATAAACTCGTACCAGATCCCGTCGTGTTCATAAGGGCTTTCAGAAATGTGCTACCACAACCCTTGACCGAACAAGATTAGTTTCGCTACAGGATATACGCATGGTGATGGTACCCTTTGGGGCACAGAAATGGTAGAATATTACCAAACATCTGAGCAGTTTGAAAGAGCACAAAGTACTAGTCAGGATGCTGCCAAGACAGAAAACAGGTGTTCAGTCCTGAAGCATTTCATGCTCAACAGTGCCGGCCGGAGTGGCCGTGCGGTTCTAGGCGCTACAGTCTGGAGCCGAGCGACCGCAACGGTCGCAGGTTCGAATCCTGCCTCGGGCATGGATGTGTGTGATGTCCTTAGGTTAGTTAGGTTTAATTAGTTCTAAGTTCTAGGCGACTGATAACCTCAGAAGTTAAGTCGCATAGTGCTCAGAGCCATTTGAACCATGCTCAACAAGGTAGTTTTCATAGATATTTTGAGAAATTCCTAAACAAAACTTGTTACGGGGATGAGCCCATTTCTTACAAACATGTGTTAAGAATTCTGAGGGCGAAGCTACCGTTTAATGTACGAGAGAAATTACTACGTTTTCCGAACGACAATTCTCGACTCCACAAACCTAATACGTGAGGACGTGAAGGTCAGTAACAGAAACACTAACGGCTATAATGGTCCGCCGCTGTCAAATGAGCCGCATGTGCAGAATCACAACTCTGGCTAGCCACGTGTCGTCACTTCCTACGTCACACGGGAATGACGCACGACGCGCAGACTCCCGCCCGTCGAATCTGAGTCATAATGGCAGCAAAAGGTATAACAATCGATATCATTGTGGTTACTAAGGTAATGTCGGCGAACAGTTTTATGGGAACAATAATGATAATGGTTACTGAAATCCTCGTGAAGTGGATCCGATGTTGAACGGACCACCTGATACGAGCTGACAGAGTCAGAGCCAGTCGGTAAATACAGGGTGTTACAAAAAAGTACGGCCAAACTTTCAGGAAACATTCCTCACACACAAATAAAGAAAAGATGTTAAGTGGACATGTGTCCGGAAACGCTTAATTTCCATGATAGAGCTCATTTTAGTTTCGTCAGTATGTACTGTACTTCCTCGATTCACCGCCAGTTGGCCCAATTGAAGGAAGGTAATGTTGACTTCTTCCCCGATGAACCATGGACCTTGCCGTTGGTGGGGAGGCTTGCGTGCCTCAGCAACACAGATGGCAGTACCGTAGGTGCAACCACAACGGAGGGGTATCTGTTGAGAGGCCAGACAAACGTGTGGTTCCCGAAGAGGGGCAGCAGCCTTTTCAGTAGTTGCAGGGGCAACAGTCTGGATGATTGACTGATCTGGCCTTGTAACATTAACCAAAACGGCCTTGCTGTGCTGGTACTGCGAACGGCTGAAAGCAAGGGGAAACTACAGCCGTAATTTTTCCCGAGGGCATGCAGCTTTACTGTATGATTAAATGATGATGGCGTCCTCTTGGGTAAAATATTCCGGAGGTAAAATAGTCCCCCATTCGGATCTCCGGGCGGGGACTACTCAAGAGGACGTCGTTATCAGGAGAAAGAAAACTGGCATTCTACGGATCGGAGCGTGGAATGTCAGATCCCTTAATCGGGCAAGTAGGTTAGAAAATTTAAAAAGGGAAATGGATAGGTTAAAGTTAGATATAGTGGGAATTAGTGAAGTTCGGTGGCAGGAGGAACAAGACTTTTGGTCAGGTGCTTACAGGGTTATAAATACAAAATCAAATAGGGGTAATGCAGGAGTAGGTTTAATAATGAATAAAAAAATAGGAGTGCGGGTTAGCTACTACAAACAGCATAGTGAACGCATTATTGTGGCCAAGATAGACACAAAGCCCATGCCTACTACAGTAGTACAAGTTTATATGCCAACTAGCTCTGCAGATGATGAAGAAACTGATGAAATGTATGACGATATAAAAGAAATTATTCAGGTAGTGAAGGGAGACGAAAATTTAATAGTCATGGGTGACTGGAATTCGTCAGTAGGAAAAGGGAGAGAAGGAAACATAGTAGGTGAATATGGATTGGGGGGAAGAAATGAAAGAGGAAGCCGCCTTGTAGAATTTTGCACAGAGCATAACTTAATCATAGCTAACACTTGGTTCAAGAATCATAAAAGAAGGTTGTATACCTGGAAGAATCCTGGAGATACTAATAGGTATCAGATAGATTATATAATGGTAAGACAGAGATTTAGGAACCAGGTTTTAAATTGTAAGACATTTCCAGGGGCAGATGTGGATTCTGACCACAATCTATTGGTTATGAACTGCAGATTGAAACTGAAGAAACTGCAAAAAGGTGGGAATTTAAGGAGATGGGACCTGGATAAACTGAAAGAACCAGAGGTTGTAGAGAGTTTCAGGGAGAGCATAAGGGAACAATTGACAGGAATGGGGGAAAGAAATACAGTAGAAGAAGAATGGGTAGCTCTGAGGGATGAAGTAGTGAAGGCAGCAGAGGATCAAGTAGGTAAAAAGACGAGGGCTAATAGAAATCCTTGGGTAACAGAAGAAATATTGAATTTAATTGATGAAAGGAGAAAATATAAAAATGCAGTAAATGAAGCAGGCAAAAAGGAATACAAACGTTTCAAAAATGATATCGACAGGAAGTGCAAAATGGCTAAGCAGGGATGGCTAGAGGACAAATGTAAGGATGTAGAGGCTTGTCTCACTAGGGGTAAGATAGATACTGCCTACAGGAAAATTAAAGAGACCTTTGGAGAGAAGAGAACCACTTGTACGAATATCAAGAGCTCAGATGGCAACCCAGTTCTAAGCAAAGAAGGGAAGGCAGAAAGGTGGAAGGAGTATATAGAGGGTTTATACAAGGGCGATGTACTTGAGGACAATATTATGGAAATGGAAGAGGATGTAGATGAAGATGAAATGGGAGATAAGATACTGCGTGAAGAGTTTGACAGAGCACTGAAAGACCTGAGTCGAAACAAAGCCCCGGGAGTAGACAACATTCCATTAGAACTACTGATGGCCTTGGGAGAGCCACTCATGACAAAACTCTACCATCTGGTGAGCAAGATGTATGAGACAGGCGAAATACCCTCAGACTTCAAGAAAAATATAATAATTCCAATCCCAAAGAAAGCAGGTGTTGACAGATGTGAAAATTACCGAACTATCAGTTTAATAAGTCACAGCTGCAAAATACTAACGCGAATTCTTTATAGACGAATGGAAAAACTGGTAGAAGCGGACCTCGGGGAAGATCAGTTTGGATTCCGTAGAAATGTTGGAACACGTGAGGCAATACTAACCTTACGACTTATCTTAGAAGAAAGATTAAGAAAAGGCATTTGTAGACTTAGAGAAAGCTTTTGACAACGTTAACTGGAATACTCTCTTTCAAATTCTGAAGGTGGCAGGGGTAAAATACAAGGAGCGAAAGGCTATTTACAATTTGTACAGAAACCAGATGGCAGTTATAAGAGTCGAGGGGCATGAAAGGGAAGCAGTGGTTGGGAAAGGAGTGGGACAGGGTTGTAGCCTCTCCCCGATGTTATTCAATCTGTATATTGAGCAAGCAGTAAAGGAAACAAAAGAAAAATTCGGAGTAGGTATTAAAATTCATGGAGAAGAAGTAAAAACTTTGAGGTTCGCCGATGACATTGTAATTCTGTCAGAGACAGCAAAGGACTTGGAAGAGCAGTTGAACGGAATGAACAGTGTCTTGAAAGGGGGATATAAGATGAACATCAACAAAAGCAAAACGAGGATAATGGAATGTAGTCAAACTAAATCGGGTGATGCTGAGGGGATTAGATTAGGAAATAAGACACTTAAAGTAGTAAAGGAGTTTTGCTATTTAGGGAGTAAAATAACTGATGATGGTCGAAGTAGAGAGGATATAAAACGTAGACTGGCAATGGCAAGGAAATCGTTTCTGAAGAAGAAAAATTTGTTAACATCTAGTATAGATTTAAGTGTCAGGAAGTCGTTTCTGAAAGTATTGGTATGGAGTGTAGCCATGTATGGAAGTGAAACATGGACGCTAACCAGTTTGGACAAGAAGAGAATAGAAGCTTTCGAAATGTGGTGCTACAGAAGAATGCTGAAGATAAGGTGGGTAAATCACGTAACTAATGAGGAGGTATTGAATAGGATTGGGGAGAAGAGATGTTTGTGGCACAACTTGACTAGAAGAAGGGATCGGTTGGTAGGACATGTTTTGAGGCATCAAGGGATCACAAATTTAGCATTGGAGGGCAGCGTGGAGGGTAAAAATCGTAGAGGGAGACCAAGAGATCAATACACTAAGCAGATTCAGAAGGATGTAGGTTGCAGTAGGTACTGGGAGATGAAGAAGCTTGCACAGGATAGAGTAGCATGGAGAGCTGCATCAAACCAGTCTCAGGACTGAAGACCTCAACAACAACAAATGTTGACTTCGGTGTTTGTGTTGACATGTGACTCATTGCACTACAGTACTAGCATCAAGCACATCAGTACGTAGCATCAACAGGTTAGTGTTCATCACGAACGTGGTTTTGCAGTAGGTGCAATGTTTACAAATGCGGAGTTGGCAGATGTCCATTTGATGTATGGATTAGCACGGGGCAATAGTCGTGGCGCGGTACGTTTGTATCGAGACAGAATTCCAGAACGAAGGTGTCCCGACAGGAAGACGTTCGAAGCAATTGATCGGCGTGTTAGGGAGGACGGAACATTCCAGCCTATGACTCGCGACTGGTGGAGACCTAGAACGACGAGGACACCTGCAATGGACGAGGCAATTCTTCGTGCAGTTGACGATAACCCTAATGTCAGCGTCAGAGAAGTTGCTGCTGTACAAGGTAACGTTGACCATGTCACTATATGGAGAGTGCTACGGGAGAACCAGTGTTTCCGTACCATGTACAGCGTGTGCAGGCACTAGCAGCAGCTAATTGGCCTCCACGGCTACACTTCTGCGAATGGTTCATCCAACAATGTGTCAATCGTCATTTCAGTGCAGATGTTCTCTTTACGGATGAGGCTTCATTCCAACGTGATCAAATTGTAAATTTTCACAATCAACATGTGTGGGCTGACGAGAATCCGCACGCAATTGTGCAGTCACGTCATCAACACAGATTTTCTGTGAAAGTTTGGTCAGGCATTGTTGGTGATATCTTGTTTGGGCCCCATGTTCTTCCACCTACGCTCAATGGAGCACGTTATCATGACTTCATACGCGATACTCTACCTGTGCTGCTAGAACATGTGCCTTTTCAAGTACGACACAACATGTGGTTCATGCACGATGGTGCTCCTGCACATTTCAGTCGAAGTGTTTGTACGCTTCTCAACAACAGATTCGGTGACCGATCGATTGGTAGAGGCGGACAAATTCCATGGCCTCCACGCTCTCCTGACCTCAACCCTCTTGACTTTCATTTATGGGGGCATTTGAAAGCTCTTGTCTACGCAACCCCGGTACCAAATGTAGAGACTCTTCGTGCTCGTATTGTGGACGGCTGTGATACAATACGCCATTCTCCAGGGCTGCATCAGCGCATCAGGGATTCCATGCGACGGAGGGTGGATGCATGTATCCTCGTTAACGGAAGACATTTTGAACATTTCCTATAACAAAGTGTTTGAAGTCACGCTGGTACGTTCTGTTGCTGTGTGTTTCCATTCCATGAATAATGTGATTTGAAGAGAAGTAATAAAATGAGCTCTAACATGGAAAGTAAGCGTTTCCGGACACATGTCCACATAGCATATTTTCTTTCTTTGTGTGTGAGGAATGTTTCCTGAAAGTTTGGCCGTACCTTTTTGTAACACCCTGTATACCTGAAGTGACAAACGAATTGCAACCAACTACCCACAACGAGACTCCAACCAAGTAATTCCGACCACGTTTTGCCCTCCGATTATAGTCGTTTCACGGGGTCGGAGCAATAAAGCTAATCATGTCGACTTTTTAAAATACAATGACGGGGTATAGATATAAGATATGAACAGAGTGTAGAACAATATGCATATAACAATGACACACAAGCACTAAAAGAAGCTTCAATGAATGCTCCAATTGGAAAGAGGTTCTATTTCAGTTCTGTGAGCAGGGCTGTCTCTTTAGAAGAATAGTGCGTAACTACACTGAAGAGCCAAAGAAACCGTTACACCTGCCTAATATCGTGTAGGGCCCCCGCGAGCGCGCAGAAGTGCCGCAACACGACGTAGCATGGACTCGGCTAATGTTCCGTAGGAATGCACAATGTACATGAATGGATGCAGGTGATGAGACAGAATGCTTACGCATGTGTCACCTGTCAGAGTCGTATCTAGACGTATCAGGGGTCCCATATCACTCCAACTGCACTCGCCCCACACCATTACAGAGCCTCCACCAGCTTACACAGTCCCTTGCTGATATGCAGGGCCTATGGATTCATGACGTTGTCTCTATACCCGTATACGTCCATGCGCTCGATACAATTTGAAACCAGATTTGTCCGACCATGCAACATGTTTCCAGTCATCAACAGTCCAATGTCGGTGTTGACGGGCCCTGGAGAGGCGTAAAGCTTTGTATCTTGCAGTCATCAAGGGTACGCGAGTGAGCCATCGGCTCCGAAAGCCCATATCGATGACGTTTCGTTGAATAGTTCGCAAGCTGACATTTGTTGATGGCCCATCATTGAAATTTGCAGCAATTTGGGGAAGGGTTTTACTTCTGTCGCGTGAACGATTCTCTTCAGACATCGCTGGCCCCGTTTTTGCAGGATCTTTCTCCGGCTAGAGCGATGTCGGAGACTTGATGTTTTACCGGATTCCTGATGTTCACGGTACACTCCTGAAATGTGGTCTTGCGGAAAAAATCCCCACTTCATCGCTACCTTGGAGATGCTGTGTCCCATCACTCGTGCGCTGACTATAGCACGACGTTCAGACTCACTTAAATCTTGATAACCAGCCATTGTAGTAGCAGTAACCGATCTACCAATAACGCCAGACACTTGTCTTATATAGGCGCTGCCGAGCCCAGTGTCGTGTTCTGTCTGTTTACATATCTCTGTATTTGAATACGCATGCCTATACCAGTTTCTTTGGCGCTTCGGTCTACATACTGTATTGACACTGAAGAAGACTGCACTCTAAGGTCAAAGAATAAACCGAAATTGTCAGTGCCGAAACGAAGTGCCTCTGGCGGCTGTCGCGGAAACGCTTTGGCAGCTGAGTTAAAAACACACACAAATGCAGCGGACGGCAGTCTTGACCACTCCATCA
Organism: Schistocerca nitens; assembly: GCF_023898315.1. NCBI lineage: Eukaryota > Metazoa > Arthropoda > Insecta > Orthoptera > Acrididae > Schistocerca > Schistocerca nitens. The sequence continues at coordinate 136,670,871 of NC_064616.1, read as the reverse complement.
GCATCCTCTGGGGAAAAAGGCGTGCTATGAAAGTATGCGCGTTGTGCGTTCTGGAAATGGTTGTGCCTTATGTGCTGTTGACAAATGTACATCAGGTGGTTCCGTGGTGTATCAGATGGCAGTAAGTATTGGAACACGAACGCTGATTTGACTCGGTCGACGAAAACTGTAAAGGGTTTGCCGGTTATTATTATGTCCAGTCTTAATTTTGTGCTTTGTAAGACACGGTGCGGAACTATGTAATGTGGCTGCAAGGAGGACTTAATACCTTAAGTACGTAGCATTACACGTATGTATGTTTCTGAGTCGCAATGCACATAAACGGATATTGTACCGAGTCTCGAAGCTTTGCGAGGGCCGATGAGCCCTGTATGTTAAGTCAACCGACGAAAGAAGTCTGCTTGTTTTGGTCAGAAGGCTGCATGGAATTCGCACCAATAAATTCTCCAGGAAGCTGTAACGCTTCGCTGTACTAGTTCCGCTGCTGAGGAATCAAGTCCGGATTGTGAAACTTTCTGGTAGATTAAAACTGTGTGCCCAACCGAGACTCGAACTCGGGACCTTTGCCTTTCGCGGGCAAGTGCTCTACCACCTGAGCTACCGAAGCACGACTCACGCCCGGTACTCACAGCTTTACTTCTGCCAGTATCCGTCTCCTACCTTCCAAACTTTACAGAAGCTCTGTAAAGTTTGGAAGGTAGGAGACGGATACTGGCAGAAGTAAAGCTGTGAGTACCGGGCGTGAGTCGTGCTTCGGTAGCTCAGGTGGTAGAGCACTTGCCCGCGAAAGGCAAAGGTCCCGAGTTCGAGTCTCGGTTGGGCACACAGTTTTAATCTGCCAGAAAGTTTCATATCAGCGCACACTCCGCTGCAGAGTGAAAATCTCATTCTGGAAGTCCGGATTGTATTTATTACGGAGACCAAGTAGGACCCTAGGTAGTGCTGCCGACTAGTTAGTCTTATATAGCGGTTCTAGGCGCGCAGTCCGGAGCCGCGCGACTGCTACGGTCGGGGGTTCGAATCCTGCCTCGGGCATGGATGTGTGTGATGTACTTAGGTTAGTTACGTTTAAGTAGTTCTAAGTTCTAGGGGACTGATGACCACAGATGTTAAGTCCCATAGTGCTCAGAACCATTTGAACCATTTTTTAACCATTTTTTCTTATAACAGGTCACTGCTACTCATAAGGAACGGTGCCAACGTTCCACCATGCCGTTCCTCGCCAGATGATACTTTTAGTTTTGTGGTGAATACTGCCTCACAATTTGGTAAGTTGGGCGAATAATCAGATTCAGATTAGTGTCTGTGACATATAGCTGGCAACCAAAATATGATATCCAGCTTGACACAAAGGCGGAGGTTAGACTTCCTGATGCAATTTTGTCATTTGGCACAGTTTCTGTCCAGCAAGAGAAGCAATCAATAATTGTCCGAAGACAACGTTAACGATTTGACACAGGTAGTGGGCCTACAACGTCAACATGTACACTATGTGATCAAAAGTATCCGGAATCCTGTCTGAAAATGACGTACAAATTCGTGGCGGTCTCTATCGGTAATGCTGGAATTCAATATGGTGTTGGCCCACCCTTAGCCTTGATGACAACTTCCACTCTCGCAGGCATACCTTCAACCAGGTGCTGGAAGGTTTCTTGGGGAATGGCAGCCCATTTTTCACGGACTGTTGCACTGAGGAGAGGCATAAATGTCTGTTTGTGTGGACTGGCACTAATTCGGTGTTCCAAAACATCCCATAGGTGTTCTGTAGGATTTATGTCCTAGCTGTGCAGGACAGTCCATTACAGTGATGTTATTGTCACGTAACCTCTTCGCCACAGGCCGTGCATTATGAACAGGTGTTCGATCGTGTTGAAAGATGCAATCGCCATCCCCGAATTGCTCTTCAACTGTGGGAAGCAAGAAGGTGCTTAAAATACCAATATAGGCTTGTGCTATGATACTACCACGCAAAACAACAAGGGGTGCAAGCCCCCTGCATGGAAAACATGACCACACCATAATACCACCGCCTCCGAATTACTGTTGCCACTACACAAGCTGGCAGATGACGTTCACTGGGCATTCGCCATACTCACACCCTGCCATCGCACCGCCACATTGTATATCGTGATTCTTCACTCCACACAACGTTTTCTGACTGTTAAATCGTCCAATGTTTACGCTCCTTACGCCAAACGAGGCGTCGTCTGGGATTTACCGGCGTGATGTTTGGTTTATGAGCAGCCGCTCGACCATGAAATTCTAATTTTCTCACCACTCACCTAACTGTCATAGTACTTGTAGTGGATCCTGATGCAGCTTGGAATTCCTATGTAATGGTCTTGCTAGATGTCTGCCTATTACACATTACGACCCTCTGCAACAGTCAGTGGTCTCTCTCAGTCAACAGACGAGGAGGGCCTGTACGCTTTTGTTTTGTGCATCTCCCTTCATGTTTCCACTTCACTATCACATCGGAAACCTAGAGATGTTTAGGAGTGTGGAAATCTCGCGTACAGACGTATGACACAAGTGACACACAATCACCTGACCACGTTCGAAGTCCATGATTTCCGCGGAGCGCCCTGTTCATCTACATCTACATCTACATCCATACTCCGCAAGCCACCTGACGGTGTGTGGCGGAGGGTACCCTGAGTACCTCTATCGGTTCTCCCTTCTATTCCAGTCTCGTATTGTTCGTGGAAAGAAGGATTGTCGGTATGCTTCTGTGTGGGCTCTAATCTCTCTGATTTTATCCTCATGGACTCTTCGAGAGATATACGTTGGAGGGAGCAATATACTGCTTGACTGTTCGGTGAAGGTATGTTCTCGAAACTTTAACAAATACCCGTACCGAGCTACTGAGCGTCTCTCCTGCAGAGTCTTCCACTGGAGTTTATCTATCATCTCCGAAACGCTTTCGCGATTACTAAATGATCCTGTAACGAAGCGCGCTGCTCTCCGTTGGATCTTCTATATCTCTTCTATCAACCCTATCTGGTACGGATCCCACACTGTTGAGCAGTATTCAAGCAGTGGGCGAACAAGCGTACTGTAACCTACTTCCTTTGTTTTCGGATTGCAGTTCCTTAGGATTCTTCCAATGAATCTCAGTCTGGCATCTGCTTTACCGACGATCAACTTTATATGATCATTCCATTTTAAATCACTCCTAATGCGTACTCCCAGATAATTTATGGAATTAACTGCTTCCAGTTGCTGACCTGCTATTTTGTAGCTAAATGATAAGGGAACTATCTTTCTATGTATTCGAAGCACATTGCACTTGTCTACATTGAGATTCAATTGCCATTCTCTGCACCATGCGTCAATTCGCTGCAGATCCTCCTGCATTTCAGTACAATTTTCCATTGTTACAACCTCTCGATACACCACAGCAGCATCTGCAAAAAGCCTAAGTGCACTTCCGATTTCATCCACAAGGTCATTTATGTATATTGTGAATAGCAACGGTCATATGACACTCCCTTGCGGCACACCTGAAATCACTCTTACTTCGGAAGATTTCTCTTCATTGAGAATGACATGCTGCGTTCTGTTATCTAGGAACTCTTCAATCCAATCACACAATTGGTCTGATAGTCCTTTTACGGCGTGGATCACATGATCCTTGCCCTTCAAAAATTTTACAGTCCATCAACACTCACTGTTCTGCTCTATCACGGTGTCTAATGATTACTGAGGTCGCTGAGATGGAGTACCTGGCAGTAGGTGGCAGCACAACGCACCTAATATGAAAAAAGTATGTTTTGGGGGGTGTCCGGATACTTTTGATCACACAGTGTATGTGGGAATATCATGAAGTGGCGTCAGGGAAATCTCCCATTGGTGCATGCACATGGGGGAATACATGCTGCATTAACACTGCATACATTCACGACTCCATTCTGCGACAGTCATTTTGCATTCTGGGCCAAACAAATCATTTCGAGACTAGTCGATGTGATGGTCTGACTCCAGGGTGGCACAAGTTATGCAAGCTGTGAGGGTGCATCTGCGGAATTTAGCTTGTAAAAAGGAGGAGGCCATCTACTTGAGGTATCGAAACATAACTTAACATCCGCACCAGGAACGTTGATTAGCTGCAATTCTAAGGTTGATGATGCATCATTGAGGAGATTGAGGAGCTCCCGGTCTATGTTGTGCCTTGGCGGGTTGTGCGAAATTGCTGATTTGGGAAAACAATCAGCTACCACACTGCCGATGCCCGAAATATTCTTGATATCAGCACGGAAATGGGCGATAAATTCCAAATGGTTTTATTGGCGTGGTGCGCAACTGCTGCTGTTTTGTCTAAAGGCATAGGTGAGTGGTTTTTGATCCATGAAGATGAGGAACTCCCTGGCTTCTAATTGTGGGTGAAATTAATTGATTGCCTCATAAACTGCGTGACGTTCTCGGTTATAAGGGATCCACTTTTGCTGCAGCCTATGCAAATAGAAAGTGAGGGCTGCCATGCGCCGTAGTGTAGTTGTTGCAATGCTGCACGGATGACAGTCTCGCTCATGTCTACCTCTAATGCAAGAGGTGCACCTAGTTCATGGTGTGCCAGGAGCGTGGCTAAGCTCTGATTTCCTGCTTTGAAAGCAAGGCTCATCGCGTCTCTCCACTAAATCGGAAAATTTCCTTTGGCTCTGGCTTTGAGCAGTATGGGACTTAACATCTGTGGTCATCAGTTCCCCAGAACTTAGAACTACTTAAACCTAACGAACCTAAGGACATCACACAATACCCAGTCATCACGAGGAGATTTCCCCGCCGGGAATCGAACCCGGGAACCCGGGCGAGGGAAAAATTTCCTTTGGTTTTTGGACATGCAGTTGCTGCACTCTGTGTTTCCTGTAGCTCAGCTGAATGTGACAAATGGCGACAGTAAAAATTCAACATACCCAAGAAGTGATTTAATTCCTTAACAGTGTTACTAAGTACGATCTTCGGAATGGATTCTGCATTTTCTTACAATAGTAGTTAGCCTGAAGAGGAAATATAGTACATTAGAAAGTTAATTTGCGACTGCCAAAACACATTTAGCAGAGTTCAGAAACACTCCGTGTAGATCTAAGCGTTTAAAGGCTTCGATTAGGTGTTGTTGGTGCTTGCTGTTCCGCAGTAGCTACGAAGACGAATTAGTCGTCCCGAATGATAGACTTGGCAGTACCGAGTTGCTAAACCTTTGCCACGACTGTGCAAAGTTATGCAGGCTGCATGTCATAAAAAGACTAGCAGATAAACCAGACGGAGTGATGATCGTTGGGCCGGCCGCTGTGACCGAGCGGTTCTAGGCGCTTCAGTCCGGAACCACGCGGCTGCTACAGTCGCAGGTTCGAAACCTGCCTCGGGCATGGATGTGTGTCATGTCCTTAGGTTAGCTAGGTTTAAGTAGTTCTAAGTCTGGGTGACTGATGACCTTAGATGCTAAGTCCCATAGTGCTTAGAGCGATTTGAACCAATTTTTGATGATGGTTGTTTTGGGGATGTTCTCTTCTACGAACGGAATTTTAGGAACGGCATTAGCACAGCCAAGCACTCTGTACACGGTTGCACAACGTAAAGCGAAACTGTCATCTCGCAACAGGAGTAGTGGATAACGGTTTGGAACTGTCAGAGTGTTGAGTGCTCAATAGACGCTGCACGGACACAATGGACCATGCCTCTTAGGGATAGGGACAAGGTGGAGGGGAGAATACCATAGGCTAATTGATGGGGGAATAGTGGCTTCCTTGAGTATAGAATCAAATTTCGCCTTCGCAATTTCCAGGTGGTCTGGAGCTAATCTTATAGGTCTGCATGAGATAGGCAACTCATCGGTAGTCTTAATATGGTAAACGGTTCTGTGACGTACCTCTTTAGGATCTCCAGGAGGTCACGTTAAGGCCAAAATTGCCGCCGTAGATCTGCATACTCACCACTTACAACTTGGACAAGTTTTGTGGTGTGCACTGCTGTGCTGCGCCTGAAAACCGTAACTGTCAAGCCAATGATATTACTGATGAGGCTTGTGTTGACCAAGTCTGTTAGAAGGTGGTAGTATCCCAGGAATTCTCTACAGTTATCGGTTCCATGACGTCAGCAGGCGTAAAGTCTCATGTGAAGGCATGGCGCAATCCCAAATCTGATTTCATCCATTGTGTCCCATATGTTGATATCAAAGAACTGTTTGCTGCAAACAGAACAAAGTTGGTGGTCGACTGTCATGAACAAGGTACGTGAAAATATACACAAATTTGATCTCGCGTCCACGAAGAATTCCCAACCTCACTTAAGATCACTGATGTATAGGCACTATGACTGTACTCGGCAATCGGATGCGCATACGCCTAACAGCTGCTAGCGTTTGGGTAAGCACAAGGTGAAATGCACTTGTGCATCTGACCTCAACCTTTCTGTGATTCCAACAAATGTACTGCCTTTCTACACTAGATGTCGAAGAGTTCGTTGAAGAAAGGCTATGTGGCCTCATGTGGTAGCGACCTCTGTCGTTGCTAGAGTCACGACAAGTTAAAATTCGCTGCTTTGTTTTGTTAAAACATCGGCCTTGGCTGCAAAATATTCATAGTCCGCACATGTAATCACTGATGATGATACATTATTGCACGGTGCTATCGCCGTATTGATATGATTGGGTGTCATGACATCTTGTATTTTGCCAGCCAATTTTGCGACTGCGTCTAAACGAATCTCAATATGGGACGTTGTAATTAACAGCTTTGACTTATCGCGGTGGCTGGCTAGTCCACAAGGTACACAGCAGGTTGTCTGGCACAGTGTGGTATCAGTTCTGGCTTCTCAAATATCTCAGGTACGGCGATGGTTTCTGGTTGCCTATGTCTTCCTGTGTCAAAACTTTGCTTATGCCCTCTTCCTGTGAGGCCGAGACTTTCCGGGTCAGTTCTGCCCTGAGTTTTCCGTAGGAGTTGGTCGCAGGTGGCGCCTTTACCACGCTCTCGACCACAGCAGCGAAATCGTAATCCAGATTTATGACCATTCATGTAAACTTCGAGGAATCTGTAGATATTCCAGCGTAATGGAAACTTGACTCGACTTGGATAATCATTGTGCACGGTTGGTGTACAGCGAGGTACGGGCCATCCAAGCAACAGAACATGCACGTTCTAATATTCAGTCGACCTGGTGCACGAAATATAACTCTAGTACACAGTGGAAAAATATTTTTACTAACATTACAAAGAAGGAAAATATCTTGTTAGGAAAAGCTGATTACGAGAAACTTTATATGTGACTGGAACTGTCTCTTTAGCAGAATAATGCGTAGCTATGTACTCTATTGATGTCGAAGAACACTGCACTCTAAAGTCAAAGAATAAACAGAAATTGTGGATCCTGAAACACAGTGCCTCTGGCGGCTTGAGTGTATACATTTTGACAGCCGCGATAAAAACACACACATACACACACAAATGCGGTGGATCGCAATCTTTATTGCTAGAAGCTAAAACGAAATTGTGTTTTGTTCACCTAAACCTAACCTACCATTCTATGTCACATGTTAAAGAGATTGCAGATATTTTCAATTGTGTCTTCTTTCTGTTCCTCTTGAATGTATGTAGACTGTCACATTGTATGTCGTAGGCATGATTTCCAGTTAAAACCCCGTTTCACAAAGTTTAGCTCCATCTTTCCTAGCTTCCAGTTTCATTTTCTGACAATACTAACTGCTACAGCTTTACCCCTTAGTGTATAAGAAAATATAAGTGCAGCTTCAAATAAAATATAAAGCAAAGAAAATTAAGACAGAAGTTAAATGTAGGTAATAGGCAAATTTCAAATCCAATAGTACTCAGTCGTATAACTATTCTTCGTTAGTGTAAAAGCTGGATTCGACTCTGTCTGAAGCTCGTGTAACTTTGTTTATTCATGACTCAATAAACGGAACGTAATGTGGCACCTTCACAACAAACCAAAACAAATACTAAAACAATATTTCAATATCATAGTCAGAGAAAGGTATTTCGCGACTGTGGAAAAAGGCAATATTCAGACGAGTGAAACACCATCCATGCTTATGTAGATGGAAAAGCATCGACGCGTCGAGCTTTGTGACAAGCCTCTTCAATTGAGTGGTAGAACGGTGTCCATCAAAGCAGAGGGTTATGTGTAACATCCTCGTCATGTACGTTAGCCGATACAGTACAACATTCAAAGGAAGGAGTCCAGAGCAATGCTAGTCAAATTTTGCATTTACTGGTCTGCCTGTGTAAGGACTCATTAACTTTCAGAATGACACATTGACATACACTCCTGGAAATGGAAAAAAAGAACACATTGACACCGGTGTGTCAGACCCACCATACTTGCTCCGGACACTGCGAGAGGGCTGTACAAGCAATGATCACACGCACGGCACAGCGGACACACCAGGAACCGCGGTGTTGGCCGTCGAATGGCGCTAGCTGCGCAGCATTTGTGCACCGCCGCCGTCAGTGTCAGCCAGTTTGCCGTGGCATACGGAGCTCCATCGCAGTCTTTAACACTGGTAGCATGCCGCGACAGCGTGGACGTGAACTGTATGTGCAGTTGACGGACTTTGAGCGAGGGCGTATAGTGGGCATGCGGGAGGCCGGGTGGACGTACCGCCGAATTGCTCAACACGTGGGGCGTGAGGTCTCCACAGTACATCGATGTTGTCGCCAGTGGTCGGCGGAAGGTGCACGTGCCCGTCGACCTGGGACCGGACCGCAGCGACGCACGGATGCACGCCAAGACCGTAGGATCCTACGCAGTGCCGTAGGGGACCGCACCGCCACTTCCCAGCAAATTAGGGACACTGTTGCTCCTGGGGTATCGGCGAGGACCATTCGCAACCGTCTCCATGAAGCTGGGCTACGGTCCCGCACACCGTTAGGCCGTCTTCCGCTCACGCCCCAACATCGTGCAGCCCGCCTCCAGTGGTGTCGCGACAGGCGTGAATGGAGGGACGAATGGAGACGTGTCGTCTTCAGCGATGAGAGTCGCTTCTGCCTTGGTGCCAATGATGGTCGTATGCGTGTTTGGCGCCGTGCAGGTGAGCGCCACAATCAGGACTGCATACGACCGAGGCACACAGGGCCAACACCCGGCATCATGGTGTGGGGAGCGATCTCCTACACTGGCCGTACACCACTGGTGATAGTCGAGGGGACACTGAATAGTGCACGGTACATCCAAACCGTCATCGAACACATCGTTCTACCATTCCTAGACCGGCAAGGGAACTTGCTGTTCCAACAGGACAATGCACGTCCGCATGTATCCCGTGCCACCCAACGTGCTCTAGAAGGTGTAAGTCAACTACCCTGGCCAGCAAGATCTCCGGATCTGTCCCCCATTGAGCATGTTTGGGACTGGATGAAGCGTCGTCTCACGCGGTCTGCACGTCCAGCACGAACGCTGGTCCAACTGAGGCGCCAGGTGGAAATGGCATGGCAAGCCGTTCCACAGGACTACATCCAGTATCTCTACGATCGTCTCCATGGGAGAATAGTAGCCTGCATTGCTGCGAAAGGTGGATATACACTGTACTAGTGCCGACATTGTGCATGCTCTGTTGCCTGTGTCTATGTGCCTGTGGTTCTGTCAGTGTGATCATGTGATGTATCTGACCCCAGGAATGTGTCAATGAAGTTTCCCCTTCCTGGGACAATGAATTCACGGTGTTCTTATTTCAATTTCCAGGAGTGTATTTAATTCTAAGCCATCGTGGTTACCACCTAAGGTAACTGAATGCAGGATCTCTGAAGGCACTGAACATCTCACAGTTACTACAGAAAGAGGGCTTGGGGAACTCTAGTTAAATGAGGCCTTAGTGAGATCCTGGCTAGATTATGAGTCCAAGGTACAAGAATCGGCGACACCTACGAGTCTCAAGGATATCAACAGTATTGCCCGTTGTGGGATTAGGCTTGTCACTCCCACAGACAGCTTCTTCGCTGGGCGTGAGGAGGTTCCGTTTGCCATCTGTTAGCAGCTCCCCACGGCGCGTTAGGGGCATAGGTTTTACGCTGTTTGTGATTCATGAGTACAACAAATTGTTGCTGAACTCATCATGGAATCAGTTTTCATAAATCACGCGCCCAGAATATAGCAATTTAGTATCTGTGAAGTACACTACCTAGTGAAGGATCATGTTTAGGGACGACTGACTGTCTAGGCACAAATCTGATCTCCTCGCATATGCCAAAAGCCTTAACTTGATCCTCGGATGGGGATTTTAGGTATTCCGAAATGTCGCTTCTGCAGACAGCATCATGTCATGGGAAAGAGGTAGCACGACCATGATGTGCATGCTCGATTGACGATAACTCTTTCAGTCTATGAAGATATCTAAAGGTAAACGTTTATGTAACGGCCGTTAGAAATGCAGAGTATAAAGTGTCATCAAAACTTGCAAAGTGAGAGCATTCCTGTTTTGGACATTAGAAAGGTCTTGATGTGAAGATTTCATAAGACCCAAGAAGGGACTGCGTCATTTCTATGAATCACGACATTACGAACTGTTACTTTTTACTAATAAATTGATGACACTGTTTAAGTTTATTTGGGGAATAACTGTTGAGACATATGTTTAGGATATATTGGGGTTTTCGTTAGAACATCCGTTTCCTTAGCTCTATCCGAGTGGTAGTAACCACTGTACGTGCCAGGGAGATCTCCAACGTCTACAGTGTTGAACATAGCACGGACACATCTCGTCGTCTGTTGGAGATAATTTTATTCATCGGTCACTATTCTATTTTGCAGAAAAATGTAAATTAATGAGTATGAGTAGGAAAAGGAACCCATGAGGTTCAGACACAGCGTAAGTACTGTCCTATTTGACACAGTCGCGTATTTTACATATCTAGGCGTAATGCTGCAAAGCAATATGGAATGGAACGAGCATGTGAGCATTGCTGTAGGGAAGGCGAATGGTCGACTACGGTTTATTGGTATAATTCTAGGAAAGTGCGGTTCATTTGTAAGGCAGACGGCATACAGGACGCTAGTGCAACCTAAACTTGAGTACTGATTGAGTGTTTGGGATCCGTACCAGGTCGGATTAAAGGAAGACATCGAAGCAATTCAGAGGCGGACCGCTAGATTTATTACTGGTAGGTTCGAACAGCGCGCAAGTGTTACGCTTCGGGAACTCAAAGAAGGGATCCCAGGAGAAAAGGCGACATTCTTTTTGTGGAATACTGTTGAGAAAATTTAGAGAACCTGTATTTGAAGCTGTCTGAAAAACGTTTCTGTTGCCTCCAACATACATTGCGCGTAAGGGCCCCGAAGATAAAATAAAACAAATTACGGCTCATATAGAGTCGCTTTTGTCTCGTTCTATTTGCGAGTGGAACAGGAATGTAAATAAGTAGTAGGGATGTCGGGTACATTCTGCTACTCGCCGTAAGGTGGACTGCGGAGAATCGCTATAGATGTTGATGTAGGTATTAATACCAACGATGACGGTACGTGAATAACCGACAATCTTCGACCAGTTCCGTGGTGGCAGAATCCAGCCAATAGGGCCGTGATAATTCGCTCTCTGCAAAAACTGCTTAAGAAAGAATCTTTCCCTAGCTTATACACAGCTGATGAACTCTTTGTGCTCATTAGTGTTACTTAAACAATGGTAAATTATCGATTAATCGAAAATATCTGCCCTATCCTCATTATCTGTAGTCTGGTTTAACTATCGATAGTCCTATCGTTTATAATGTAATTCTTTTTGAATTGGCGCCTGAAAAATTGGCGGTTCCTATTACCTCCATGGCGTTTGGAGTACAGAGGGAAATATATTTTACGGAGGGATTTAATCAACAACAAATATGGTGGCTCCTTACCCAGTATAATAGATTGGTCACTGTGGGGGAGGGTTCGTGAAAGAGGGAATTTTCTTGTTTGTATTCCAGTGATGAAAACTGATCGTCGTGCGTATCTCGTACTTATCAGATGCTTACGGTAAAAGTGCATACGTAAATAACATGGATTCGTGACTGTGCATTTTTCATCTTCAAATGTGTGAACTTACATGTAGCAAGGAATAGAAATGTAAATAAGGCTGTTGTAATACAACGCAGTTAGTGGAGCAAAAAATGACATTTTCAAGATTTGTTAAGTGTTTCTGATTTTATTGTACAACGCATTTTAAAATAAGTACAATTATTGTTGTTATTAATTAAACACACCTTCTTCTGTCCTCTTCTTTTTCTGAGTCCTCATTGTACATACGAGTGTTTTCAGTTGTACATGTTAATGTGTAAATTGATTCGGAAACACAAAACAGTGACGCAGTCCTATTACGCCTGCGTCACTTCTGCTTTTGCAGAAGTACAAATATCAGTCATAAGTTGGTTGCCCATGTTATGGTCGATTATCGGAGCTTGTTCCTTCAAGGACACACGAGCTCCTGCAAAACTGAGTATAGTAAAATCTCAACCCGTCGACTGTCAAGTTTTGTTTATTTGTATGGTGGTTGGACATAACCATTAAAATATGCAGCTGTATTTACATGCTATCTGATTTCACAGCATTGCAGTGCGTATTCATAAGTAATTCGTGCGAAATGTGAACGTTTCAGCAGATGTGAGACAAAACTAATCTCTTCTTGCCAAGAGTTCACTGTGAATGTCAAGGAATAGTTTTGCAAAACTCCAAATCCTGTAGATATTTCCTAAGCTCTTGCCCGTAAAGGCTGAAGCCCCTTGTTTGAAACTTGTACAGCGTGTGAATAAGCTTACCATTATTTTCATTTATTTTTTTCATTTTTTCGAGTTTACGTCATTCTGCAACCTGATTAATAATTTTTCGAACTTCATGAGGAAGAATTCCGCCTTTAAAGCTAGCTCTACGGGGTATCGTAGGAGGTGAGCTCAATGTGCCAACAGTGGGTTGTTCGTCATTCAGCAACAGGATTCTTCATCACGCAAGTATAGTGCCACAACTGTTGAATCACTGTCGTTGGCAGCAGTGAGACAAAGAGCACAGTAGCGAAGAAGTGTTCCGAATGGTGCCGCCATGAAACGATCAGTACTTTTCGTGCACCACCGATACTCTCTCTTGGCTAATGAAATCCTGCGTTTCCGCCATTATTTTGTTTGCGTAAGAGGTGCGTAAATAGAGTTTTCTGTTATTGTTTTGAAAATGAACCGTAAAAATCACTCATCTGTGTGGGATTTTTGACGAAAATCGGAGATAATACTCAGTTTGTAAAGTGTACCGTCTGCATTATAGATTATAAACCTGATCAGGGAATAGGACTAATTTAAAGAGCGCACTAAAAGAAATCATGGTGAAAAACTAAAAACCAATAATTAGTAACGGAATTGAAAGGTGAGGGCTCAACTTGTGAGCTAGAACAAGTGCAAGAGGTGCAACCAAAAGAATCGAGAAGCTCTATAGAAAACTATTCCAACAGAAGTTAGTTGTATGATGCCAGTTCAAAAGTGAAAAAAGAATTTGGTTCTCTTTACGCACAAATGATTGCTATCGACAGGCTACCGTACAGAACTTCCGACCATCAAGTTTGAAAAAAATTGTTTATGTCTTTGACAGCAGATATGAGTTGCCAGATAAAACCACACTTAAATGGTTACTAAACTCAAAACTATAGGAAAAGATAAAAAATAAATTAGAGAAAGCCGTTACTAAATGTAGTTTTTTTAGTGTTAGAACGGACATGTGGAAAAGTAACGCGAATGAAGACATACTGCCGTTGACTTTCCACTTTATTATAGACGAAAAATTAGTTTCACCCATATTAAAAGTGACAAAAACTGCAGGTCATCACAACGCAGAATCTATGCACATGTAACTAACATTCTTAAATTGTTTCTTTCTTTAATTCGTCAATGCCATTCTGAGTTTCGTCTCATTCTTGTGATCGGTACATGTCAGTGTAAGTCAAGTCGGCGTAACTTGTAAGGTAGTTCTTGGCAGTTCCACCCCTCCCCGATCCCACATCCCCTCGCCGTTCTTGTCCATAGAAATCTGAAGCCGTCGTGTCATTTGTGTTCTGTTTACGGATACTGACAACCGTAACAAATCATTCAGGAAATAATTGAATAATGGCGTTACAACAGGCTTAACACATGTTCTTATTCACAACTACAAATAAGCAACACATTTGAACATAGATGTCTCTATAATGCGCTTTCTCAAAACATTATAAAACAGCGTCAATATTAATGCATATATTTGCCAAAAAAGACTAACCGCAGCAAGTTGTTCATATAGGCCTTATTACCCGAATCGTAACCTTCCAATGATAATGGAAAACTCTGTGCTGTTGTGTAATGGAAACTATTGTATCGCCACTACAGTGAAGCCGACTAAACGCTATGTGTCAAGTTCTGTCAAGTGGAAACTTTGAGTTGCGCGTGTATATTGTATGAATACATCAGTATGATGGATGAAGGTGCGAGCACTGCTGTCTCTCGCCACACCTTTCCTTATCCTTCATTAATGCCGTACTGCGCTCTTTATGCCGCTCCCTGCGCTTACCCCGACGAAAGGAGAAACAGTCAACAAAACTTCTACTTGCTACACACTTTATGTCGACTGCACTAAGATCACAGGCGCTGCCGATCTCAGCGATGTAGCAGCTTTAGCACTGCAGTAGAGTGATGGCCCTTTTGTTTTGTTCTGAGTGTCAACTCAGCTGAGAAAAAACATAATCAGTGAAGAAGGCGTCCTTGATCTCTTCAAAGCAGTTTTAATCTTGTTATTCGCATGTCCAGTTTATATCGTACCTGCTGCAGTTCATCAGCAAGCATGGACATCTAGGGTAGCAGCATTGCGTGGCAGACCAATAAACACTTCCCCTCTCGCATCCCTATTCCTTATGGTGACCTTCTTCTTCTTCTTCTTCCTCTTCCTCTTTCTCTTCCTACTTTTCCCGTGCTTCTAAGACGCTGAAGCTATCCGACAAGTAATATATTGTCCAAATTTATATGAGAATTATTTTTTATATTGAAAGTAATTTTGCAGATAACAAGACGTTGAAACAAAGAAATTTTTTGACAATATTATGCAAAATTTCCGTCATACTGGCAGGTTACTTTAACATTACATTTTTTCAGTTCATTAATCAAATCTTACTATAATGCAATATCCGTGATAAGACAGTAGAGGTGGTTACAGACAACGCTGCAGTTACAAAAAGGCTGCCTACATCTTAAGGATTCGACATTTACCCTGTTTTGCCCACCGAATAAACTTAAAAGTACAACATTGTTTCAAAACAGAAACATTTTCCAAATTTTACTGAAAGCAAAGGCTATTGTGACCTTCTTTCAGAACTCTACACTAGCCACAGACAAACTACGCAATTTCAAAAAAGAGCAGAGATGAAAGAGCTGAGACTGATACAAGAGGTGGCGACTGGATGGAATAGCTCCTGCAATACGCTCAAAATAATTTTGGAAGTGCGAAATGAGCTTGAGACTGCGATCAATGAAAGTTTAAAAGAACCGTCTACCGGCACAGCAGAAAATTACATAGCTATACAAGAGATACTAGATCTTGTAGAACCTTTTGAAGTAGCAACAAAAACAATCTCAGGGGAGTCATACATCACTGCTTCCGTAATTATATCTCCTATACGAGGTATTCTGCAAGGTTTAATGCTGCACAAGTACTTCAGAAAGAGTATGCTGCTATCATCGCATCAACTACAAGAACAATACCTGAAACACGAGCATCCATGAGCAGTATTAATTCGCCTGCTGATAGTCTAACAGTTTGAAATCGGATTATCTACTGTTTTTGCCCAATTAGCAACAGCTTAACATCGATGTCGTTACACTACTCAGTGATTCCATAATTGACCTACATCAATATTTTGAAACAACTGTAACAGACAAGCATGCTTGTGTATTAGAATAGGCCGGCCGAAGTGGCCGTGCGGTTCTAGGCGCTGCAGTCTGGAACCGGAAGACCGCTACGGTCGCAGGTTCGAATCCTGCCTCGGGCATGGATGTGTGTGATGTCCTTAGGTTTAACTAGTTCTAAGTTCTAGGGGACTAATGACCTCAGGAGTTGAGTCCCATAGTGCTCAGAGCCATTTGTATTAGAATATTGTGCAAAATCTAATAGAATGTTGCTTGTAAAGGCCATTAAATATTTGTGGTCTCCAGCGACTTCAATCCTGCAGAGAGGGTTTTATCCATGTTGAGATAAATAGTTATTTAAAATCGCAACAGACTAAAGGAGAAAAAATTGAACACCTTACATCTATCTTTTAAT
This sequence comes from Schistocerca nitens, assembly GCF_023898315.1. NCBI lineage: Eukaryota > Metazoa > Arthropoda > Insecta > Orthoptera > Acrididae > Schistocerca > Schistocerca nitens. The sequence continues at coordinate 136,654,629 of NC_064616.1, read as the reverse complement.
GTTGCATTTTAAATAACAGACTGAAGGACAAGAATTTAAATACCTTACTTTTTATAAAACAAAATTTGTATGTCTTGCATTGTAGTATTTTAAGCAATAAAAATTCTTACAAAGCTATTTTTCATTTCAAATACCTGCTCAACTCAATCGATAGATAATCGATACACCGATAGTTTCTAAAAATGCTATCGATAACGCCGTATGTGTCCGCTATCGATGCTTAAGTAACACTAGTGCTCATTTGTATCACTATATACGCTCTGTGGCAGATGAGATTCCCTGCTTATTTCAAATTGATATAAAATTAATTAATTACCTCCCAATGACATCATGGGTATTCCCCAGCAAGTACATGAGTCCCTCCCCACTTCCTTCCTCTCATCTCCCCCCCCCCCACTCTCTCAACTGCCATATTGGCGGGAATTTCGAATTTTGGTGGGAATTTCGATTTTGGAATTAAATTCAAAATAGCAGAGGCCCTTTCCAGGGTTCGAACCCTGGTCGTTTGGGTGGAAAGCCCAAGCGCACACCCCTACACTGGGAAACAGTCATTCTCTATCCAGTTGCAGGAGAGGAAAGCTGGGTTACTGTACTTTATTTCTTTTGGGTGGGAAACTGAAATAAGGATCAGTTCTTATTATGTAATTAATTATAAATATCGGTCCTAATTAGACAAATGTATGCATAGTGTGACACATGGAGCGCCAAGAATCTCAATATAGCTCAAGAATTGAAGATTCCATACAAATGGTTTTATCATGCTGGGAAAAAATTTCCCAGTACCACTCGAAACTAGTTGTAGACATACTCAGAATAAGTAGTAACTCTACATAGGATGATCCATTTACCAGCAAGTCGAAATAAATCTCTCTGCTCCATTAGTGAATTGGCGGGAGTAAGGCTGGAGTAGAAGATACTTTTATTTTTGGTGGAAATGTGCTCAACTGACGAGATGCTGGTGTTCAACAGAGAGGAGTTTATTAAATGTATTACCTGTAATCATACAGCTAAGGACTGTGTCTATGTCCTCCTACATGAGGAATCGAAGGAGGTGATAATGGACGAGCGTGGGGGCAATACTTTTCAGCAAATAGCGGTGAAGCAGTGGTATGAACTACAGATGCAAATAATGGTGATGCAGCAGGATGGACTGAAGATGCATTTTACAACTCATCGAGACTATTGCCTGTACTGGAGTTGTTCGTGTTTCTGAAATAGCCTGTCAATCCACAGTGCAGGAGATGACTTCACACACCCGTGTGTGTGTCTCGCCTGTTTGACGTCTGAGTTCGCTACAGAAGCCTCCCGCTGCTTTGCTGTATACCGTACACGACAATCACCCTGCAGCTCAGGTGCTGGAAATTCAAATAAACAGTGCTCTGTTTATTTATCGACAACTTTGTCCTTTCCACTGCCCCCAAGCGGTCACCTTGGCATAGCTGCTGAGTAACTTGTACACTGATACATAGCAAGAAGTGATAGGGAAGCAAAACTTCACTGATTTGTAGGAAGGCCAATACACACTACAACAGTTGATGGAAAATGCTTCAGTGTTCTCATTACACATCGAAATTGTCGTGAAAAAACCAGCAGAGTCATAATGCAACACACATACTGTGGACTGAGAAAAATGATGGTAATAACACAACTACCACAAAAACCAACTCCAAAAGATCGCACCAGAAGAGACGGGTGGCAGCTGCAAATGTGTTCACATCGATGTGTGATCACGGACTAACCAACTTAGGCTGCTGCCACCCCTCGTCCCTCCATCTCCTCACCGTACATATGGATACAGGGCAGTTCTAAAAATGGTTCAAATGGCTCTGAGTACTATGGGACTTAACATCTAAGGTCATCAGTCCACTAGACTGAGAACTACTTAAACCAACTAACCTAAGGACATTACACACATCCATGCCCGAGGCAGGATTCGAACCTGCGACCATAGCGATCGCGCGGTTCCAGACTGAAGCGCCTAGAACCGCTCGCCCACACCGGCCGGCTGGGCAGTTCTATCCTGTTGCTGATGGTCCACAAAGAGATCCATCTGGTGGCAGTGATACACTGCTTCTGGTCTGTGGAAATCAGTCGCAGGTGGACAAAAGACTCAAGAACAAGACGCTTCCTGCAAGCCGTTAAACGTGTTTCTCTCGAGACTTGCCCCCGTGGAACAATAGCGGAATACATAACAGACCATCCCAGATGAAGAACGGAATGGTCAATAGCGGTTAAATCAGAATCATGTGGGAAAAAAACGCTGGCCAGAGTGGCCGAGCGGTTCTAGGCGCTGCAGTCTGGAACCGCGTGACCGCTACGGTCGCAGGTTCGAATGCTGCCTCGGAGATGGATGTGTGTGATGTCCTTCGGTTAGTTAGGTTTAACTAGTTCTAAGTTCTAGGGGACTGATAACCTCAGAAGTTAAGTCCCATAGGGCTCAGAGCCATTTGAACCATTTCTTTTGGGAAAGAACATTGAAACGGTACATCCTGCGTAAATGAGATACATGTGGATCTTTGTATAAGTTCTCTCACCGTTCGCTGAGTCACACGCTATGCCCCCTTACTGACGGAAAGCAGTGTCCACTGCTGCGTTCAGTTATGACCCGTATTTACTGACCTTTATTCTACCTCTTCATGTAAACAGTCCGAAAGCAGTCTGATAAAGGTTTCAGACGCTCCACTGTACCCAGTAACAGCTTATCGTATGTGCCTGTGTGGTTTGTATACTGTGGAAGGATGAGATATTCCGCTCGCTTCACAGATTGTTGCCTTTATGAACATCCGCCTAAGTAAAATGCTTGTTGACAAATCTCTAGGTACATAAGTGTGTGGTTGGAACCTGCTCCAGAAAGAATATGAACACAAAACCATTGTACTGGTGTTAAAAGAGTGGAATTCCTGTTTTACAGACGTTGGATGAATAGAAGACGGAGAAATTTTCCACAACTCACTTGCTGCTAATAAATTAACACAATGCATGTCTTCCTAAAGAATTGCCATTCTGAACACCACAACTGCTGTAATGTCAGCTCATTGTTAAAAAAAATTACTAAATAATCACGAACACTCATTTGCAGCGTGACGTATAACATTATACAGTCTAGTTGTGATCCTTATGCCTGGTACAACGTATATTGTACCAACAGCTCTCACCTGACATCGTGTAAGGGGTGTAGTCTTAAGGTTTTGAAACGAATACTGTGACGTCAATAGTGCAAACAGTGGATATATAACTAAAATCAAGAATATCTGCAGCTAAATAAGTATAAACTCACATTTGTGGTACGAACTAATGCTTGCTACAATGGACACTGAACGGAGAACATTGTATCTTGCGTTGAATATACAACAAAATAAGAACTGAACACCACCCAGCAGACCTTAAGCACACATTCAGCTAGCAAGTGCCACACACTATGGGCAGTAGAAGACATATAGAATATAGTAAGGCTTGTACAACCAAACAATAACACGATAACCAACTCTGAACTTTCCGGGATGGATAGACGTGGTTTTCTTATGAGTGATAACAGTGGGTAACAGTCAAAATGAAAAAAAGGACATAACAGCAAGTTGTATGTTACTATGCGTCTGCACCTCAGCATTGGTTCCACAGCAAACCTAATCAGAAAAACAGATGCTGGTATCGCTGTGTCGATTATCATGTTAAACGTATACGCGGTTTTATAAATCGTGGTTGCCATCATAGTATCGAGGAATCGACGTACGGTATTGACTGCTATGACTCATTTAAAAACTACATTGTTCCACTACCTGATATAAAAGCCACACTGCACGTTGTTAGTGATCACATTAATTGCGCATTAACCACTCGGTGGGGAAGTGCGGGATCGTGCAGCCAGAAAGCAGGACGCCACATGATGTAACGTTGTAATAAAGTAGTCCATCTTACCGCATTATTATAAAGTGATGACATGACCACAGGTTGTCTATCAGTAACTAAAGACTTATCCCGTCTGCGAAGATTTTTACATGAAACCTCGAAAAAAATAAAGGAAACTGGTAGTTCCACTCGTATTTTATTTTTTTAACGAATACCGATATCAGTGATACAACATATTCCAGGTCATCCTTGTAATTTACAAAGTCATCTAAGGTTTTAATAGTAATAATCGTATGTGTTCCTCATGTCTACAGTACCAGCAAATATCTCCTCCACCAGTGTTTCATCTTGGAAACAACACACCACAATCGATGTTCTCTCAACGTAGTAAAGACCGAAAATGTGTAGAATGGCAGTGTACCTCACAGTCGAACAACAGCCCTCGCACCTACCGGACTGATGACACACACACACACACACACACACACACACACACACACATTGAGAGAGAGAGAGAGAGCGAGAGAGAGAGAGAGAGAGAGAGAGAGAGAGAGAGACTCGTCTCAAATATATACTATATGATCAGAAGTATTCGGACACCCCCAAAAACGTACTGTTTTCATATTATGTGCATTGTGTTGCCACCTACTGCCAGGTACTCCATATCAGCGACCTCAATAGTCATTAGCATCGTGAGAGAGCAGAGTGGGGCGCTCCGCGGAACTCACGGACTTCGAACGTGGTCAGCTGATTGGGTGTCACTTGTGTCATACGTCTATACGCGAGGCTTCCACACTCCCAGACATCCCTAGGTCCACTGTTTCCGATGTGATAGTGAAGTGGAAACCGGAAGGGACATGTACAACTCAAAAGCGTACAGGCCTATCTCGTCTATTGACTCACAGAGACCATCGACTGTTGCAGAGGGTCGTAATGTGTAATAGGCGGACGTAGCGTGACGGATTACCGTCCTACGTGCCCGGGTTCGATTCTCAGCTGGGTCGGAGATTTTCTCCGCTCAAGGACTGGGTGTTGTGTTGTCTCCATCATCATTTCATCCCCATCCTCCGCGCAGGTCGCCCAATGTAACGTCGAATGTAATAAGACCTGCCTCAAGGCGGCCGGACCGGCCCCGTAAGGGGCCTTCCGGCCAATGACGCCAAACGCTCATTTCATTTCCATCTACCCAGACCATTACACAGGAATTCCAAACTGCGTCAGTGTCCACTGCAAGTACTAGGACAGTTAGGCGGAGGTGGGAAAACTTGAATTTCATGGTCGTGCGGCTGCTCATAAGCCATACATCACGCCGGTAAATGCCAAACGACATCTCGTTTGGTGTAAGGAGCGTAAACATTGGACGATTGATCAGTGAAAAAACGTTGTGTGGAGTGAGGAATCACGATACACAATGTGGAGATCCAATTGCAGGGTGTGAGTACGACAAATGGCGGGTGAACGTCATCTGCCAGCGTGTGTAATGCCACAGTAAAATTCGGAGGCTCTGGTGTTATGGTGTGGTTATGTTTTTCATGCAGGGGGCTTGCACCTATTGTTGTTTTGCGTGGCAGCATCACAGCACAGGCCTACATTGATGTTTTAAGCACCTTCTTGCTTCCCACTGTTGAACAGCAATTCGGGGATGGCGATTGCATCTTTCATCACGATCGAGCACCTGTTCATAATGCACAGGCTGTGGCGGAGTGGTTACACGATAATAACATCCCTGTAACGGACTGGCGTGCACAGAGTCCTGACCTGAATCCTATAGAAAACCTTCATGCCAAGCCTCACCGACCGACAGCGATACGTCTCCTCAGTGCAGCACTCCGTGAAGAATGGGCTGCCATTCCCCAAGAAACCTTGCAGCACCTGATTGAAAGTATGCCTGCGAGAGTGGAAGCTATCATCAAGGCTAAGGGTGGGCCAACACCATATTCAATTCCAGCATTGCTCACGGAGGGCGCCAACAACTGGAAAGTCACTTTCATCCAGGTGTCCGGATACTTTTGATCACATAGTGTAAGCCCGAAACTAGTGTGCCTTTGTGACATTCCACAATGAGTGAAGTATCGGAAATACCCCTTCATGGGGACTGTAGCTCTGGAAATATCAATCGTAAATCTATGGCCTTCTACGACTGGGCCTAATTTTTGCACGTAATATTTTTTATATCTCTACGGCTGCACATTCGTTGAAATAACAATTTTCCATGCCATATCTATACCTCCATTACAGCCAGTCATTGTTTGTTCGCTTCCCACCCACATTATTTTCTTTTGCAGATGTCGGAACACAGACCACAGTAACATTACACTACAACACATATGCATTTTAGACATACATGCAATTATCGCTTATGTGTGTATAACGTCCGAAAAAAATTATGGTATGTACGCATTCACACCGGCTATGTGTCTCGATTCTCTTCTGTTCTAGAAAGTTATTTAACATTTATGTCTTCAAGCCAACCAGATTCGAGAACACACTGCTGGTATTCTCAGTCAGCGCTTCCGGAAGGTGTTGCAAATGGCTCTGAGCACTATGGGACTTAACATCTATGGTCATCAGTCCCCTAGAACTTAGAACTACTTAAACCTAACTAACCTAAGGACAGCACACAACACCCAGCCATCACGAGGCAGAGAAAATCCCTGACCCCGCCGGGAATCGAACCCGGGAACCCGGGCGTGGGAAGCGAGAACGCTACCGCACGACCACGAGATGCGGGCGAAGGTGTTGCATCCCGTCAAGAATCTCTCAAACTAGTGTTGTAAAACACAGGTGTCTTTCACTACGTCATATGGACACTGAACGAACCATGTACTGTATTCCCATTCCAGTGCCATAACTACCTTTCCATTGAAATTAGCTCTCAACCAGAGTAGCGCCTAAATTGCATACATCTGCATCTACATCTACATGGTTTCTCTGCAATTCACACTTAAGTGCCCGGCAGAGGGTTCATCGAACCATTTTCATACTACTTCTCTACCACTCCACACTCGAATGGCGCGTGGAAAAAGGAACACCTAAATATTTCCGTTCTAGCTCTGATTTCTCTTCTTTTATTATGATGATCATTTCTCCCTACGTAAGTGGGTGTCAACAAAATATTTAAGCATTCGGAAGAGAAAGTTGGTGATTGAAATTTCGTAAATAGATCTCGTTGCAAAGAAAACCGCCTTTGTTTCAGTGACTGCCACCCCAACTCGCGTATCATATCAGTGACCCTCTCACCCCTATTGCGCGATGACATGAAACGAGCTGCCCTTCTTTGCACTTTTTCGATGTCCTCCGTCAATCGTACCTGGTAAGGATCCCACACCGCGCAGCAATGTTCCAGCAGAGGACGGACAACTGTAATATAGGCTGTCTCTTTAGTGGGTTTGTCGCATCTTCTAAGTGTTCTTCCAACAAAGGGCAGTCTTTGTTTCGCCTTCCCCACAATATTATCTATGTGGTCTTTTCAATTTCAGTTGCTCGTAATTGTAATTCCTAGGTATTTAGTCGAATTGACGGCCTTAGATTTGTGCGATTTATCGTATACCCAAAATTTATCGGATTTCTTTTAGTACCCATGTGGATGACCTCGCACTTTTCTTTATTTAGTGCTAATTGCGACTTTTAGTACCATACAGAAATTCTCTCTAGATCATTTTGTAATTGGAATTGATCATCTGATGATTTTACTAGAGGGTAAATTACAGCGTATTTCTACAAACAATCTAAGCGGGTTGCTCAGATTATCACCTAGATCATTTATATAAATCAGGAACAGCAGAGGGCCTATGACACTACATTGTGGAACGCCAGATATCACTTCTGTTCTACTCGATGATTTACCGTCTATCATTACGAACTGTGACCCCTGAGAAGAAATCACGAATCCAGTCACACAACTGAGACGATACTTCATATGCACGCAATTTGATTAATAGTCGCTTGTGAGGAACGGTATCAAAAGCCTTCTGGAAATCTAGGAATATGGAATTGATCCGAGATCCCTTGTTGACAGCACTCATTATTTGATGGGAACAAAGAGCTAGCTGAGTTGCACAAGAACGATGCTTTCTGAATCCGTGTTGGTTATGTATCAAGAAGTCATTTTCTTCAAGGTGATTCATAATATTCGAGTATAGTATACCGTATTTACTCGAATCCAAGCCGCACTTTTATTCCGATTTTTGTAATCCAAAAAACGAGTGCAAAGTAAGCGGAAGTTCTAAAAAATGTTGGTAGGTGCCGCCACAACTAACTTATGCCGTCGAATATATGTAGCGCAACACAGGCATGCTTTGCAGGCACAAAGATAAATACTGGCGCCAAAACCTCTGCGTAAGTAAATAAATTTTTTAAATATTTTTTTTTTTTAAAAAGGTGGAAGACGAGCTTTTTTCTCCGCCCTGAGTTTCGACCTCTGCATTTTCATTCATTACCCAACAAAGTAGATACAAATTCCGTATTGTTCATCTTCGAATGTAGCAGCATTTCGATGTACTACGAAAATCCGACTGGCAAGACTGTTTGGGATGTTTGTCAATATGGCCAACTCTCCGTTCTGAATTTTTTCCTACCTGCGAGAAGAGATGGTTGCTAATAGGAACTTTTACGAATTGTGAATCACATGCAGTATTCTCTTCACCATAAGAATAATACGAATACAAACATTTAGCCATGTATTCTTTCGTGTTTGCTGCTATCTCATTAATTCCTGTCTGCCTAATAAACTACGAAACTAGAGTGAGACAACAGCAAACGCCGAAGAATATACATATCATGTCATGTTTATATTCGTATTATTCTTATGCCTAATAGTGATACAGTCAGAAATGAAGCACGGCAATTGACTAGATTTTTAAATCTAAGATGACTCTAATTTCTGTGCAGAATGTAATGTACTAAAGAGGCGTCTGCAAAGATTTTCAAACGGAGAAAAATTTTCGCTAAACTATCTTTCAGAACATCTTCTATCATACGGAGTCTATTATTTGGTTCTTGTTGATCATTATCAAAGAAAGCAGCGGTGTAAGTAACAACAAATAGCAGTCTCTTGCCATTGTTTCGCTAATGAGACGATTCCTCATTTTTTTTTTTTAATTGTAATCGGCGATAGCGCGCATTAAAGTAAGCCATGCCGCGAGCGGCGACAGGCTGTAAACACTCATCAGAATGCGACAAACAATGCATGACACAGTACAGTAATGCATCTTCAGCTTAGAGTGACGTAAACACCTATAACAAAGAGAACGGCACTTATCAAATCAAAGAAAAATAAGCCATCGATTCAAACCAGACGAAGCACGTGAAAAAGGAAGGGTAGCCGTATAAATACGGACGGAGAGCCTGACGCATAGCAATGGCTACCTGGTAAAGCTTAAGTGCTAAGCTTAGGACTCGAACCAAACTACTGTAGCTGTATCGTCATCCATTCGACCTAAATTGTGTCTCATATTACAATGGACCAACTTTGTTTCGATTTGGAGGTGCGGCCTAAAACTTTTCTCTCCCCTTGAATTTCGAGTCTCAAATTTCAGGTGCGGCTTAGATTCGGGAAAATTGTTTTTCCTTGATTTCGAGTCTCATTTTTCAGGTGCGGCTTAGATTCGAGTAAATACTGCAAATTGAGGTCAGTGATATGGGTCTGTAATTCAATGGGTTACTCCTGTTTCCTTTCTTGAATACTTGTGTGATTTGCGCTAATTTCCAGTCTTTAGGAACAGACCTTTCGTCAAGTGAGCGGTTGTATATGATTGCTAAGAAAGACGCTATTGTGTCTGCATACTCTGAACGGAACCTGGTTGATATCATCTGAACCGGAAGACTTGCCTTTCTTAAGTGATTTGAGCTGTTCAGGTTTCGAATTCTGGAATATTTACTTCGTCTTCTTTCGTGAAGGAATTACAGAAAACTGTATTTACTAACTCCGCTTTAGTGGCACCATCATCAGTAACATTTGCATCGCTATCGCGCAGTGACGGTATTGACCGTTTTTTGCCACTGGTGTACTTTACATACGACCAGAATCTCTTTGGGTTTTCTACCATTTTTTGAGACAATATTTCATTGTGGAAACTATTAAAAGCATCTCGCATTGACGTCCGCACTAAATTTCGAGCATATCAACTATTCAAGTCATTCGAATTCGATGACTAAGAAGTGCTTCTCAAACGATAGTCAATTACATGGGTGTGTTTGTGTGGACTGATGGGTATCCAAAATGCACTCAAATGTGCTAAAGCACTCTTTACTAACTTCGAGTGGAACGAGTTCGTACATTTACTTTACCGGTCGGACTCTCTTCGTTGCAGCAAGATGGCGCTGCACGCCTTGTGAAATAGGAAGAGCGAACTTATTCACACTATGGATGGTGTCATCTCCTGAGCTGAAAAATCACCCAACGTCTTTAAACTGAATGGCGAAAGAGTTTTTCGAAACGGGATCCGACGGTTGCTATACTTCAGCTATCAAGTTCTGGATACTTTTGAGAGGATAAATATGCAATTAAATTCTCTCTCTCATTGCAATGCTGACCATTCGGTATAGTGAACTTTCTGTCCCTGTAAATACTCACAACTCAGATGCAGTCTATTATAGAAAGGAAGATATTGTTGTTATATCAGGCAACTATTAGACGCAGGGAATAGTGGATACGATTCCCTGTCTTTGTTTGCGGCCACCGATGGGGCCCACTTCGCATCCCCCATCGCTCTGTGACCAAGCGCAAAATTACGACTATATGTTCTGTTCAACTCTGGATAAGCGGGGGCGGCCCTCATTACCATGGCCTGACGCCAGACCAACGATGCCTTCCTCCAGCGACGCAGTGGTCTGATTGTCGGAGGACTGACGCAGTTGTGTGTTCTTTGTTTCTTATTTGTCAGCCCCAGCTACACAGGGATGCAGCGATAGCTGTATCAGATGGAGACTACAAAGTAAATGCTTTCTGCAAGCCATCTGCTTTTGAAAGTGGATCTCGATATTTCTCTTGTAGAAGCGACTCTTCTCCGATGGTCTGCAGTTGGCGATGCCCTGTGTGTGTCTGTTTTGTGTGTGTGTGTGTGTTTCTGTGAGTGTGTGCGTGAGTGTGCTCCCTTCTGCACACACACAAGATGCATCTGCGGGTTGTAAGCGGCTCGAACCCCTCCGCTTATATACATATTTTCAACACTAAAAGAAATTCACCACACAACTACTGCATTCAAATTCCTACATGCAGGAGTACATAAATAAGCAGATTACATTGCAGGTGAATTATTCAACTGCCGCTGTTGATCAACACTGATCTCACTTCTTTTGTAAACTAACGGCATTCTAATCGAGCGGTTATGGTTATGGAGCGCTCATCAATTACAAGTAGCTCTCACGCTAAGTAGGAGGGATTGCAGCAGCCCCTAACCGCAGATTCTCATTCTATATGTTAGTAACCAGATCGTGAACTTCTTTTTTCACCGTATTCAACGTCTGCCTCGTCTAAATAAAAATACATTCTGCGTATCCTGCTTTTAAACCCCTTGCTGTAATTATGTCATTTAACTGACGGGGAGGGGGGGGGGCAGAACTTCATGTATTATGGATTCTACTCTCATAATTATATAGTATTATCACTCCACGTTTGGTGAACAAGATCTGTCGTGCAGTTACAGGATATGAGTTAACCATGCAGGATATATTCATGCAGACCAGACACTTGCAACCACAGCTAGTTGGATAATTCCAGGGTAGCTTGTCCAACAGGGATGTATTCGTCCTACAACCCTACCCCCACCAATGGATTATCCATGGCTCTGCCTTTCATCCACAACCACCACAATTCAATCAGCGATCCATATTATCGTTGAGTTGATCACGTCATGGCTCTGAGGGTTTGGTTTAAGTCTCTCTTTCTCTTTAATTATCGTCAGTTCCGTGTGTTTATTCATCCACATACATATGTCGTCCGAAAGACTGTATTTGTGATTCTTTCGCGTTTTTCCAACATAACTCGATGAAGGGGTGGAGCCCATCCTCACTTTTATGTTAATGGGTGTAACTGAAGAAGAGGAAGGGCACACAATCTCCACAGCTGACACTGTGGAGTTTATTGGAGGTACGTAACCTAGTTGTGGCATCTTCTGTCAGCTGATATGTAATTACAAATAAATAACATGCAGGGGTATGATTTTTTTTGTTACTATCGGCAAGGGAATCAAGCACAGGAGGAATATGCAGAGTTGAATTCAGACCTGAGTGATGGTGAGCACAATATAGCGTTTAATGTCATAGAATTTGATCTCGCATGCTTTCCGTGTAGTTGAAAATACTTCTAGACATTTAGAATCGTGAAAGTTCTTCAATAAATTTAACTATACGTACATTGTTTTCGTTGTTATCCACAGATAAGGAGCTCTGGACGGATGTGAAAAGTCTCCTCGATGCGATACTGAGGGATGAGGACGAGATGGAGATGGAGTCAGCGGATGGCAAGTGCATAGCAGTTTTTACAAGTGGAGGGGTTTGAGTCGCAGACGCATCTTGAATGAATAGTCAGATCAGTACAGTAAATGTATGTGCTCGTTCCAGTCGAAGTTAGTAAACAACGCACTGTCCGCAGGATTAGTATGAAATTCATGTGTAAAGTCTTTTCTCTCCTCCACCAACGCGACTGACCACTGACATTGCACTGCGTACTTCAAGCTATCGCCATCTGTACTCTAGTCTGGCCTGAGAAGTGATTCCAGCCCCTACGCTCTTGACCAGTTCGCAAACTGCTTAGGTAATGTCCTATGATAACGGAATGACCACAGTTCATTACATGCGATAGTTCTCGAGTACCTTGACGAAGATGAACGTAGGTTAATGTGTTAAACGATCTTCATCAAAACCTGACGAGTCAGTAATGGAATGACCACAGTTCATTACATGCAATAGTTCTCGAGTACCTTGACGAAGATGAATGTAGGTTAATGTGTTAAACGATCTTCATCAAAACCTGACGAGTCAGTAATGTTGAAAACGAGAAAATCATTTTCTTACCACGCTGTGCCACAGCACAAAATGTTTCCCAGTTGCCTCCACTGCTCTCTATTGATCAGATTTACAGCAGACTCTGACGAAATGTACAAAGAAATTTCGATGATGGAACAACGAGCTTCACATATTAATAGGGACTAGTACCACCCATAGTCCAAGTTCGAGCAATGGATTCAATGGACATGGTCTCGACAAATTGACTTTCCCTTCTCCAGTCCCAAGAAAAAAATTTAATAAGCAATACTTGTCAGATCAAATGAAAGGAGAACAATTGTAACTCCATGAAATTAGAAGTATTAGAGTTTAAGAATTGGAAAATCATAGTGAGGGATATTTGTGAAGGGAAGAGAGATAAGACGCGTAAGATCAATAAACACGCATTAAGACACTATTTGAACCGCAGTGAGAAATAAAGTTGGGACATCAAGTAGCAAGTCGTATCACGGATTAAACACGTGAGGGATCTATTCGAGACTGCGCCAAGAGGCACAAGTCCTGACGATAAAGGAAGTTTTCCAGGATTCGTAAGTGGTAACATCAAGTGGAAACCTATAAGAGGAATCGTACATTAAAGTGTTTACGCGTCTAAGGAGCCAGCTAATGGAAATATTCCGAAGGGATATTATAGAAGGTCAGCCACGGCTTAGAACGGTATAGAAGCAAGAGATACTGAGAGAGGATTCAGAGAGCAGTAGTATGATCGACTAGCCAGTGGCCGCTTTGAGGATCCACCGTGGTGCTACGCCAGGCAGCAGCAGCAGAAGTATGCAGAAGTAATATTCTCTGCGAGAAGTCGGTGATCAGACCTGGTGAGACGCACATCACTGCAAGATAAGTAATCATTATCTATTCTGGGGAATAGCTTTGAACATAGACGATATGTCTTTATCTCAAGGAATAGATAGCATTTGTAGTTTCGTAATTAACAAGAACAATTTACGAAATAGTGATTGACTCTTGTAAGCTTAGGCGAGTGGCCTGTTGATAAGAATAAATTGAGTCTGACATTTATTAAAGAAGGGGTTAGAAACTGGCACCTCTTTTATAAGTTATCAAAGAGATAATAAATTAATTATTTAAATAAATACTGAACTCTTCAGCATACCCATCTTGCTATTAATCCTAAAAGATTACCACTGCAACCAATAACTACCCAGTTCCACCTCGGAGAGCTTTCTCCCTCTCATCTCCGACAACAAAGATGGACACCCCAACAACCCTCAGATTGTCGTCAACGTTCCTACTGCACTATAAAACTGTGCTAGGAAGCGACACCATTACGACAACGCAATGTGAATGCCATTTTATCGCGTATAGTAAGCCAAAATGCGAAATTATTTGCGTTACAAAATCTCAACTGTAAATTTAGCAAATCGCAATTGTAGTACTCAAAATTATTTGAAATTTCGCGCGTTGCTGATTTAAATTTGTCTTTCAGTACAACAATAATATTCTTATTGTCAACATTCACATTATTCCTATTGCTTTGTTAACACAAAAATGGAGTATCTTTAGTTCTTAGTCTTTCCGTCCGAACCGTTAGTGTTCTTCTTCGAGGTATAGCTTAAAACAAATATAATTACCGTATACCAACGGAAGTCGTAGCTATTCAAAGTAAAGAAACTGAAAATTAGGAACACATCAGATTTTGTGGTGACTGCGGCAAACGAACACAAAAGTTATTTCCGTTTACCCATAGACGAAAGTACGGGAAAAAATTACGCTAATAAAAAGTGCGTTTACCGCCACGAACAAATTCGTTCATTTCCCACCGCTGACAGCCTCAGCGACGTAGCAGTTGTGGCATTGTAGCTGCCTGAAATGCGTGAGTTACTGCAAATGAACTGTCTGCAACATTTAAACATGAACGTCCCTAGAATGTGATTTCAAGAACGGTTGTTACTTTCGTGTAGCATTTCTACCATAGCACCTCATCGGTGTTGATACACCAATATTAGCGTTGTGGGAGACAGAGGAAAACTTTTCACGTGTGTGTATGCCTGCTTTCTTTTACCACTCTTAATGAAAATGTACACACGAGTTTTTGTGCACAGCTGTGACAAAATACTTTTAGAATTGTAATTCCGTACTTTAATTTTCGATTTTCAGGTATTAATATTATGATCGCCCAATAAAACAGTTGCATTAGAATTACGAATGTCTACATTATTATAACTTTCTCTACTCAAAATTTGGCTCTGTTTAGTTCTGCGTCTCTCACTCCGAACCGTTAGTGTTCTTTTAGGCATAGTCTAAAACAAACATGTTTTCCTTATAATAAGGAAGTTGGAAGTCACAGATATCCAAAATGTAGAAATCAAAAATTAGGAACTTTCTTCAAATTTTCTGGTAACGGCAGTAAATGAGCACAAAGTTACTCTTTGCAGAAAAGCAAGCGAAATAACGACGCCAGTATACAACGTTACTTAGAGACTTGCGATACTACGATATTTTGATTTCCATTCCTGAAACTTCATCGACCTAGCAGTTGTTGCACTGTAACTGCCCGGTATGCCTGTGTTACTACAATAGAACCAAGTAAACACGAAATTCCCTAGGTAGAGATTTCAAAAATCGTTGCTACTTTCATGTGTCATTTCTACCACAGCACCTGATCGGTATGCAGATCACATATTGCTAGCACTTAATTTTCAATGTTCACTTATTGAAGATTTTAATGCCTCATAAAGAAGGTATATCAGAGTTATGAATGTGAAAGCATCTTCTTCCTTTTACCACTCTTAACAGCTACATACACACATATTTTTTCTTTGTGCATATCTATGGCAAATTATCTTTCGAATCATACAAGTTCATTGGCCCCATTGAATAATTAATATTAAGACTCGGTACTTCGAAATCTCGTGTTAAAGTATTAATATTATAGTAGCCATCTAATGGCTTACCAAGCCTTCATTCGATCTGTTAGTCGTGCTTGGGAAGTTAAACTGATACGATCATTCTTTTTCCTAAATAAATAGGAGTTGTATCGATTCCCTACACAGCTTAGTGTGAGAAAATTTCAGTCAAGTCATACATCAAGGCCGTTTCCATTTATATCGATAGTACTTGATTGCTAAAGGAATCTAACGGTTACCTAAGTTCATTTGTGGCTGAAGGCAATACATTACGATTGACAACACCGTCAACGAGGAAAAAGAAAATATCGTTACTGGAGCTATTTTATAAATGTTTTATGGATACCGCATTATTCACCGTGTTATGCTTACTAGTGAAATATCCAAGACACTTTCATTTAGGTTGAACCTTCGATGTCTTATATGAAGTTCCTGGCTTAGTACTGTACCTAATGGTGTCAGATATGTGTAAATCTCTCCTGTTCGTCGCCATCTGTGCCTTATTTCACTGAAGCGAAGGTTCCGCATTCTGCGTACCCTTTGTTTTATACCGGTCACATGCAGTATTCGTTAGCGCTCTTTGCAGTTACGAGCACCAATCACTACACGTGAGATTCATTGTGAAAGTGATATTGTCTGACTCGTAATCAACAGATGTCTGTGGCGGGGTTTACTATTACACAGAGAAAAGTTCGTGGTGGAATTCAGTGCACAGTTGATGCTTTGTGTGTGTGTGCGTGCGTGCGTGCGTGTGTGTGTGTGTGTGTGTGTATGTGGGGTGATCCATAGAGCTTATTTCGTGTTTATTATTTTACAGGACTGCCACCAGATAGCCTGGTATCGCCTTCACCACCACCATAGATTCAGGAACCACCAAGGTGGTATTTGCTGCAATGTGAGGATCAGGATGATGAGGAGAAGGAGTGGGTGGATGAGAAGAAAAAGAGCGAGAGTGTCATAGAATTTCTGTACGAGGTGATAGACATAGATTAAAGTAACGGTGGTACTATTTTTATAGAAAAAAATAGTTTTTTCCCCTCTGTCTTACATACCAAGCATTTTCTACAAGATCAGTCCCTTACAACAAAATCCACCACAGTAGACCATGTGTGTTCACGGCATTTTCTTGCTTTCGAAATGTGTCCTGTGATGTCTCTCCAGCTGTTAATTTCATCGCAGCAACACCAAGCACAGGGAGTAACTGCTGCACTAACACTGTCGCTGCCTCAGACAGGAATACCGAGAGCGAATTTGTCTTACATAACCGTCAGCTGCCTTCAATATACACGTCAGTTTGCGGCACACCTTCTCCCATTCTACTCGAACGACCCCCATCTTCGTAAACCACTATACATTCTCAGTTTGCACAATAACTTTTGATGACACTGTCAGCTGCTAGACCTATACCAACATGCATGGTCTGTATTTGGGTTGTAATAGAGTTTACACGGTGACAGCAAGTTCACTTCACCATCTTATATGCATCGTAAGCAGAGAGAGAATTTACCTCTCAAAAGTATCCGAAACCAGACAGCTGAAAGTACAGCAACCGTCGGAACCCGTTTCGAAACATTTGTCCACCATTCAGTTTGAAGACTGATAGTCACTCTTCAGCTCAAGAGATGACACCATTCTTAGTCTGAAGAAGTTCGCTCCTATTTCACAAGGAGTACCCCGACATGTTGCTCTAACGAATAGAGTCCGATCAGTACAGTAAATGTACGTGTTCGTTCCAGTCGAAGTTAGTAAACAGCACTTTAGCACTTTTCAGTGCATTTTAGATATCCATCAACCCACACAAAAACACCAATCATTACTCACGTAATCGACTATCGTTTGAGAAGCACTCAGTCATCGAATTCGAATGTTCTGAATGGTTTATATGCAATTTAAGGGGGTTGTGCTACTCTGGTAGGAAGCTAATTTCCACGGAACGCTTTTTACTGCACTAGAATGAGTATACAGTGCACGGTTCGTTCGGTGTCCGTGGCACGTATTGTCGGACATCTGTGTCTTATAGCACGAGTTTGAGAGAGTGTTGGGGGATGCAACATCTTCGAGAAGCGCTGATTGAAAATACCTGCAGTCTCTTCTCGAATCTGACCGGCTGGAATATCTAAATGTCAAATAATTTCCTGGAACAGAAGATAATCTAGAGACATAACCGGTGTCAGTGCGGACATACCATAACTTTAGCGATAATTGCATTACTTGTCTAAAATGCTAATGTTTTGGAGTGAATGTTACTGTGGTCTATGTTCCGTTATGTGCAAAAGAAAATGAAGAAACTATGTCTGGTTGTAATGGAGGTATAGATATGACACGGAAAATTGCTATTTCAGTGCATGTCCAGCAATAGGGGTACAAAATATATTGCGTGGAAAACAGTTACTAACAGTCATAGGAGGATATACGAGGGTTTCCTAGAAAGTATTGCACCGTATTTTTTTTCTCAGCCGAAAACAATTCTACGAATTCGAAACGTTACGTATGTATTATTTGCACTCTTCTGAGTGAGCACGCCAAGTTTCCGTCACTTCCGACTGATAGCGTAGCTGCAGGACCGTTTCAAAATGGCGTCTGTAGTTGTGTACGTTACATGCAATGTGCTGTCATTGAATTTGTCACTACAGAGAAAAAAACTGTGGGAAATATTAATAAACGCTTGTGCAATGTCTATGGAGTCTCTGCTATCGACAGAAGTACAATTAGTCGCTGGGCACAGAGGGTAAGGTCATCAGAAGTTGGTTAGGCGGAGCTCCACAATTTGCAGCGGTCGACGAGACCATTCACGGTTGTCACACCTGACATGTTGCAGCGGCTTGATGTTATTATTTGCCATTAAAAAAGTCATTCGTGGAAGACATTTTGAGGACGATAATGAGGTGATTCACACAGTGAAGTACTGGCTCCACCCCGAGGACAAGGATTGGTACAGACAGAGCACACACGCCCTTGTTTCGCGCTGGAGGAAGGCCATAGAAAGGGATGGAGGTACGCGGAAAAATGGGGTGTGTAGATAGAACACCATTATGTTCAATAAAGAATTATTGAAGAAAAAAAGTGCAGTGCGTTACTTTTGGGTAACCCTCGTAGATTTACGTTGGAAATTCATATTTCCAGAGCTACAGTCGTCATTAAGGGGTGTCTCCGATACTTCGCTCATTGTTGATTGTCATATAATACACTAGTTTTGTGGTGTCACCGCCAGACACCACACTTGCTAGGTGGTAGCCTTTAAATCGGCCGCGGTCCATTAGTATACGTCGGACCCGCGTGTCGCCACTGTCAGTGATCGCAGACCGAGCGCCGCCACACGGCAGGTCTAGAGAGACTTACTAGCACTCGCCCCAGTTGTACAGCCGACGTTCATAGCAGTGGTTCACTGACAAATACGCTCTCATTTGCCGAGACGATAGTTAGCATAGCCTTCAGCTACGTCATTTGCTACGACCTAGCAAGGCGCCGTATTCAATTAATATGATATTTATATTGAAGCATGTATCATCAAGAGCGATGTTCTACAATTATGGATTAAAGTTAAGTATTCCAAGAACTATGTTCTTTTCTTATTAGACTCAACTCCTTTAATTGTTCCAGACCTCACGCCAGTCTGCGTGTAATTAAACGCGTGCATTTCGGCCTCCTCTAGCAACACGGTGTTGGCTCTTCTGCCAACACTTCAAGTTTCGTGCTTATTTGAGACGAGTCTCTCTCTCTCTCTCCCTCTCTCCCTCTCTCCCTCTCTTTCCCTCCCTCTTTGGGCGTACGTGTGTGTGTGTGTGTGTGTGTGTGTGTGTGTGTGTGGGTGTGTGTGTGTGTGTGTCTGTCTCATCAGTCCGGCAGGTGCGATGCCTCTTGTTCGACAGTGAGGGATACTGCCATTTTACACGTTTCCTGTCTTTACTTGCTTGAGAGAACATCGTTTGTGCTGCGTTGTTTGCATCAAGATGATGAAACACCGCTGTAAGAGATATTTTCTGGTTCTCTAGACATGAGTAATACACATGATTATTAGTATTAAAATCTCAGATGATTGTTCATGTTTATTCAGTCACCTTCTTTTAAATAAATGAGCTGACATTACAGCAGTCGAGCTGTTAAGAACGGTAACACTTTAGGCGTTACTTCACTAGGAGCAAATGAGGTGTGTAAAACTCCTCCACCTTCCATTCATCAACGTCTGTACAGCAGGAATGAACAGACACCCCTATATGGTTTTGTGTGCATACTCTTTCCGGTGCAGGCTTCAACCAACTTTGGACGTACCCAGAGCATCGTCAACAAGCATTGTACTTAGGTGGCTGTTCATAAAGGCAACATTCTTTGAGAGCGGAATATCTCTTCCTCCCACAGTAGAAACGGATGCATACAAGAATCTGTTTTTTGGCACAGTGCAATATCTGAAACATCTACCAGACAGCCTTTGGACGTTTACATGTAGAGGCAGAACAAATACGAGCGATGACTGCTTATAACCGAATGCAGCGGAAATCAGTGCCTTCCGTAAGTCAGGGGCCGAAGCTTGTGGCTCGGGGCCTACTTGACCCTGATTTTACTAACCCGAGTGCCGGCACATCCAGAACGTTTGAAAGCACGCCGCTGTTGACTATTTAGTTCTTCAACTTTGATGGATACTCACGTATTTGGCTATTGTTCCAGGGGCCAGTCTTTCTGAGAAATGCGTTTAACGACTTGCAGGAAGCGTCCTGTTCTTGATTCTGTTGTCCATCTGTGACTGATTTCCACAGACCTGAAAGAGTACACACAGATGGATATCTTTGTGCTCCATCAGAGACAGGATAGAGAAATCCGTATCCCTATCTGCTATAAGGACAGGGAGGGATGAGGGGTGGTAGAGGGGGAGGTAAGGCTGGTTCTAAGTTGGTTAGTCCATGATCGTACTAGGATGTGAACAAATTTGCAGCTGACCCCCCCTCCCCCCCCCCCCGGTCTCACCCCTTTTGGGGTTGGTTTTTGCAATAGCTGTGTTATTGTAATGATTTTTCTCAACAGCCAGTACGTGTGTTGCATTATAAATCATTTGTTTACGAGTGCTGGTTTTTTTCACTATTTCTGTGTGTAATTGGAAGAGTGAAGCATTTTCCATCAGCTGTGGTAGCTTGTATTGGCCTTCCAACAATTGAGTGATGGTTTCTTGCCCAATCCCTTCACACTCTCCATCAGTGTACTAATTACTCAGCAGCTATACCAAGGTGACTTTTTGAGGTCATTGGAATAGGACGAAGTTGTCGTGAAATAAAGAGAGCACCGTATGTATGAAGTTCGAACACCTGGGCTGCAGGGTGATTGGAGTGTAGGGCATACAGCAAAGGAGTGGGTGGTCTCTGTAGCGAACTCAGACGTCAAGCAGCGAGAGCCATGCATGGCTGGTAAAAAAAAAAGGGACGGCGGTGGTCACGTGAGATTATCTCCTGCTCTGTGGATTGACAGGCCATTTCAGGAACACTTGCAGCTCCAGCACAGGCAATAGTCTCTGTGAGTTATAAATTGCATCTTCAGTCCATCTCGCTGCTTCACCATTATTTGCCGAAAAGTACTCTCCAAACGCTCGTCCATTATCACCTCCTTCACTTCCTTCTGTAGGAGGCCATAGACATAGTCCATACCTGTATGGTTACTGGTAATACATGTAGTAAACTCCCATATGTCCAACAGCAACATCTCGTCAGCTGAGCACATTTCCCATCAAAAAATAAAGATAATACCACTCCAGCCTTTTTCTCGCCAATACACACGTGGAGAAGAAAGATTTATTTCGGCTTGTAGGTAAAGGGATTATCTTATGCGCAGCTACTATTTACTTTGAGTACATCTTCTATTACTACCGAGTGGCATTGTGAATTTTTTTCGAAGTAGGATAACGCCATTTGTAATACTTCGCCAATTTTCGAGCTGTATAGCGATTTTAGGCGCTCCTTGCGTGGTGCTATATATATAGTTGTGTACTTAGGACCGATGTTTATGATTAATTACGCGATTAGGACCGATCTTTACTTCAATGTCCCACTCAAAGTAAATGAAGCACGTTAACATAACCTTCTCTCCTGTAGCTAGACAGAGACTGACCATTTCCCTGTGTTGCGGTGCACTTGGGCTTGCAGCCCAGAACGACGATGGACCATGGTTTGAGCATCAGAAAAGGCATCTGCCATACAAAATTTCCCGCCAATTTCCGGCTCGGAGTGGAGGTTGGAACGTCAGCACAGCCTTGGGACTAAGAAATTCCCGCCATTTTTGGAAGTCTCATAATTTTTTGAATTTTCCGTCAAAATCCGAAATCCCTGCCAAAATTGGAAATTCCTACCAATAGGACAGTTGGATGAGGGGTAGGGCGAGGAGAGTCGCGGGGGAAGGGGGAGGAGGAAGGGACGGGACGTTCGTGCCAGCTGGGGAAAACCAACGACATCATCTGGGGGCAATTAGCTAGTTTGATATCAATCTGATTTCAAAATTGCTCTAGAAACGTCTTTATCCTCCTACTGACATGATGTCAGTTACTTTAATTGTACCAGCGGAAGGAATGTGGATCTCATTCCGTGATTTTAATGGTGCATAAGACGAATAGCTTACAGTTGATAAATACAACAAGGAACTACTGTTAGACTGTTTGACTGAGGGCTACGACAGTGTTGATGTCAAGCCTAATATGCATCTAAATACCTGTTTCAATAAATACAATTTTTGCTAGTCCGGTAATAAGATCACCTCATTCATCTGATACGGAGTTTATACCTTGACCAAGAAGCCACGGTGAGAACTATGTATCGAACAACGAAATGGATAAAGATTCAGAAAGTGGTCCGGCAAGGCTGCATACTGTCACCGTACTTATTCAATCTGTATGCAGAACATGTCATGAGGAATGCGAGGCTAGATGAAGGAGAAACAGGAATTAAAATAGCTGGAATAAATGTAAACAACCTCAGGTACGCGGATGATACGATCCTGTTGGCAGAAAGTGAAGAAGAATTGAGAACACTCTTACTGAAGGTGAAAGACGAAAGTGAAAAGGCTGGTCTTATGCTGAATGTGAAGAAAACGAAAATTATGGCAACTACACCTACCAATTCGTGGGATATAGCAGGAGAAACCATGGAGGTAGTGACCACATTCAGTTATCTCGGTTCCCAGATCTCTGCTGACGGTGACTGCAGCCATGAAATCCGGAGACGCCTGTTGCTCGGTAGACAGGCGATGTCAAACCTTGACAAGGTTATAAGGTCCAGAGATATAACACTAGCAACAAAGATCCGTATTGTGAGGGCTATGGTCTTTCCAGTTGTGATGTATGGATGTGAGACCTGGACCATTAGAAAGGCTGAACGACGAAGAATTGACTCCTTCGAATTATGGTGTTGGAGGAAACTTCTTAGAGTTCCATGGACTGCAAAGAGAACCAACAGATCAATATTGGAGCAAATTAAACCAGCTTTCTCCCTGGAAGGTCTAATCTTAAAACAAAAGCTGACCTACTTTGGACACACAATGCGAAGGCATGCCTCGCTGGAAAAAACATTAATGCTGGGGAAGATTGAAGGAACTAGAAGAAGAGGACGTCAGAGGATGAGATGGATCGATGGCATCACAGAAGCAATGTGTTCCAACCTGGAAGGTCTACGGGAGAAAGTGCAAGACAGGAAAAAGTGGCGTGATTTGGTTCATGGGGTCACGAAGAGTCGGAACCGACTAAACGAATAGAGAGAGAGAGAGAGAGAGAGAGAGAGAGAGAGAGAGAGAGAGAGAGAATCAGAGACAACTCCAATCTTTAGGATTTATCTGAGTATCACGGGACGTAAAAGCACGACAGCCTTATCTATCAGAAGACAGCAAGGAACACCGTACAAGTACTGTGTTTCCTTCAGGAATTTACCAGTTACATTAAAACATTGCATCTGTGTAAAGCATTATATGGCAAGAGGCACGTTACGGAGTTTTCGCTGTGGTTCTTAGCTCACTGGCAATCATCTCTGGAATATGACAACGTATTTCTCTCGTAACGGTTATGGCGTCGTTTGCGCATAGTCCGCATGTGTGGCATGTCACAACGGTCCATAGCAATACATCGTCTCACAACGTTTGTACTGGCATTTACGCTTCGGCATTGCATAGGAATGCTTGAGCCATCGTCGGCATTCTCTGAATACCGTGAGATAAAGTGGTCGTGCACTCCGTCTGGGCACTGAGAATATGAACAGCTTGGATAATGAATAACCAATATTTTTTCTTCGTAATTTATAATGCAGCGATGTCATTTTGTAGCCTGTCGTGTTATAACGCCGCTGTAAGTGTTCAAAGTCACCATTACGTCTATAATCGTGGCCTTTTCTGTCTTTACTCTATCAACTTGTGCTACCTTGCAGACTAATTAAGAGTAAAATTAGCGTTGCCCGTCTACGTCTATTACGAATTTTAAACCGCAAATCTTCTTTGGGTGTCTTGAACCTGTGGATCTAATGTGATGGTTCCCAAACTGGAGTCAATTATCCTCACAGGGGTAAAATAAAATTTTCTAAGTGCAAACAGCAAACGTGTTTTTGTTTTCGTCAACAAGCTAAATTATCTTTACAAGATCATTGCTATTATTACTATTTCGTAAAACCATACTGAATACAGAAATTACCAATAATTACGTTTTTCCATGTATATCACGAAAACGACTTCCCCAAGTTGCAAATGACTCCTGTAATGGACGAAAAATTGCTTTCTCACTCACTTCGGAACAGATAAACGAACTAATTGGCAGTACAACACAACAGTAACTATCTAATGAGTAATTCACTGCTGTATGGGCTGTACTATTATTATTATTAGTGGCACTGAAAGTCACAAGGCACTGCTAGCCTGAGGGCTTCCAGTTTCTGTCATCAGAAGTAAGGAGTCCAGCAATCAAGTGATTTACAAATAGTAAGTATGGTGCACATATTTAACTTGGTTGATTTTAAATGGGTGTATAGGATATGGTTGAAATGAGTGTCCCTTGGGAGGGAGCAGTGCTGTGGATGCATGTGTTTTAACAAGTGTCTACCATTTCTGGGAAGGAGCTATGAGGAGAAATCGCAATGGACTAACAATTGCTTCATCATTTTGTAAAAAAATTGATATGAATAAGCAGTACCCATTGCCCCATTAGAAAAATAATTGAGGATTGAGCTCATTTTTCACAAAATCTCCTAAATCATAAAATTCCTCAGGATTTCTAGAAATTTCACTATTTTTCTGATATTTAGGCAAAAATTACCTACAATCACCATTTTCATTCTACTATAAAATAACCAGGGAAAAACATGGAAATGACTCATGTTTCATTTGTTTTCATCAGTTTTACAGCATTTTCCCTATTATGTCCTCTTCTATAACCATTTTATTTAATTTAGAATTTACTAGGAAAATAAAGGAAATAAATCTATTTCATTAGAAAAATTTCTAATATTTTCTTTTTTTTTCAAGAAATTCGCGTAAGAAATTATGAGACCTGGCTCACTTGAGAAACTACACTATTGAGCTAAGAATTCCTAATCATGAAATTCATAATAATAATTATTAAACTTCTTCATTCCATTATATTTCAGTTCAACATTTTCTGTTTTCAAAGTTAAAAATCCCTATCAGTTATTAATTTCAAATATTTGTTTGACAAAATAATCTTAAACTCATTACTGAGCTTCACACAAATCTTTTCTCCATGTCCAGTATTCAAATACTTGCATCAAGTGTTGTTACAAATAATGTTTACTTGTGGCTCACAAATTTTTTATAAAAGCTAGAATTACTTCTTGAGTAGGGGGTCCATCTATACAGAAAAAGTTTTTAGTAGGGAGGGGAACAATAAATTTCTTCATTATGGTATTGCAGTAGATCTGAACACATTCGCTTAGAATATCTTTTCTATTTCAAATTCATATGTTATAAATGGACAGCTCAACACACAACAACAAAAAATCTGAAAGGATTTATGTTCCTGAAGAGCTAGCAAATAAAAGTATGAATTACATTCTTCATTTTTAAGGACAAGGATGATGAAGAAGAAGAGGTATAGAATATAGTAATTACAAAGAAAGTCTTCAGTTTTTATCTTGTAAATATAACTGTTTCTATCTGGATAACACAGCTCAATATTTTCTCCATATTCTGGTTTCACCACATTGTAGTAAAAATAATCCATCAGTTCCTTAGATAAATCAAGTATGCTCATACCAATATAAATTGCTTTATTAAATATAATTTTGGTTTTATCCTTACGAATAGCAGTGAGAATTTCATTAAATATTGTTCTTGCTTTGAGATTTGACATGATCCTAGGTGTTTCAAAATTTTATACATTTGAAACTAATTTCATATCTACTCTATTTCTTATGTCTCCCATTGTTTTTCCAAACACACAATTTTTCATCAACTTGTAGAAACATTTCCCAAATCATTCTTAGCATTCATCTTCATTTCTGTTTTCGTGTCTTTATGTTTCTTCAAAAAACCAGATTGCTTAAATTTTAAAATTTCACATAATTTTTTTATATTTATTCTTAGAGACAGGTATTGTTTAATAATTCTATAGTGAACTACATAATTATGGTTGTTATCCAAGATAGTCAACAGCTTTTTTCTTTAGTGCTAGACACAATATTATTTTCAGGAGCAAGAGGTAAATCCATATGCAAATCATACAGTTTTCGAAGATATGCCAGATCTACTATAAATATTTATCCAACTTGAGAAGTGTTTGACATCTTACTTGTTTCGATAAAATAAAAACATTCTGAGCCATCTTATTCAAGTCCAGTTTATGGTAAATATTCGCTCATAGCATCTAAATATGCAAAAAATTTATATCAGTTTATGACACAAAAGTTCATATACTTATTATTTGCTTTAAAATATCTTTTACAACACTGGGATATGCCACCTCTCATTCCTTTTCCAATAATTAATATCATATAAATACCATGTAAGAACTCAAGTAATTGTTTAGTCATTGCATCCAAGGTAAGCCAGATGCTGCAAAATACCAAGATGGGTCCAAATCAGAAGCTTTTATGTAAGTTTTTCTAAAATTTTCGAAAACTTCAGCCAACAACAAAATGTAAGGTTTAAGATATATTGAGGATATTTTCCTAGGTTTATATATTAAGTTTTTTCCAAACTAATTTAGCATGTTTATAATCTTCATTGTTTCTATCACATTTACTTAATTTATTATGGAATTTTCTTTTTGATACAAGATTTCTTTCTTCACAATTTTCATGCACACATAAGGATAGATGATTTTTCTAGTTTCAAATTTCTAGATCTTCTGAAAAAACTGTCTGATGTTTGTCATTTGATCTTTTCTTAAAATTGAGGAAAGTTTATGAAGACTTGAAGCCACAACGTTTAATGTGACAGTAAATATAATCGTTTAATTTTCAGTTTTTGTTCCATTCCGGTTTTGTTCATCATCATTATGTGGTATTAAATATGTTTCTTTTTCATCATAATTAAGTTCTTTTATGAAAATGTGAGAATCATTTCCTGATAAATTATTTAAGTAAACTGCAATCCTTTAAGATGTTTTAGTTGCAAATCACGATTATTGCATAATGGTTTCATATATTTTTCAGTTAAATCATCGAAATGGTACACTTTTTGGTTTTCTTTTGAGTTATTATAACCTTACATTGAACATATTTTAGATTTCTTGTGATTGTTCTTCAGATGTTAGTGGTTTCATTTCTTCTTAATATATTCAATGTAATAATAAAATCCACTTGCTTCACGTTTTTGATATTTCATAGTATATGATTCGCCATTTAATTTTAATTTAATTATATTTATCCATTCATTTCTAAGTTTACATCCATCATTTAACATTTCCATGTATAAGCCACTATGAATATTATCCTCTGTTAGTACTGGATGCTTTTGAGTTCATTTAAATGTTTCTATCATTTCTGGGTTTGGTTGGTAATCGAACAATTATAAAAGCAAACTCTCAAGATCAGCATAAATAAAAAATGGAACTTCCTCTGTATATTAATAATTTTTAGACTTAGATATGAGCTATTCTCTGGCAATTCTTCTTTCAATGATTTGTTAACTGAACAGTTTGGTGTGTAGCTGTACTGTTAAAGTGGTGCAAACACATATCAAAATAAATTTCGATTCCTTATGTTTTGTTACTTGAATTTAAACAAGTCAACGTGAATAATGCGAGTTCTCACCTCATTTGAAACACAATTAATACACATGTTCTTTTCTCTTGTGTTTTGTTGTTTTTAGTGGATATACTTCATATTTCTCATCAAATGAATAAATATTAATGTATACATTATTTTAGTCTCAATTTTTGGAATATTACAGACCACTACAGGAATTAAAATTATTCAAGTTTTTGATCCATATCAAGACCAAAGTTTCTATATCTTGTAACTGTATAAGATTTTTATTTACAGGATACAATGCAGGTTTTGGAGCCCAAAGTAAACTTTTCGATCTTTATTTTTTGCAATAATATAACTTTCTTATTTCTTATTGTTTGTTGTAAGTCAATATAAGATGAGTTTCTTATAGAACATATTCATTAACTCTTAATTGCAAGTCAACAATTCTGTTTAATGTCCAGCCTGATCTTTGTGCTTGAAGATTAGACTCTTTTGATAAATTTTCTCTTTTTTCCTTTTTTACATTTTCTAATCAATTCTCCTTCATTTATGATTGTATAATTTTGTGCCTAGAACTGAAATTCGATAATCCTTTTGTCCGTTTGCATTTCATACTTGTAAAACTGGATAAAATTAAATTTCATCCCTGATGAATTTTTCGATAATTTTTCACTATTTTCTTAATTTTTGGTTTCAATGTATTCAAGAACAACTTACATTAATATTTTCGATACTTATAGGCCATAGTCTCTCAGTAAATGCTACATTAACACAATCATCATTAGCTGTTCTTCTGCTTCTTGATTTCCATAATACATTAGTATATGAAGGAAACAGATATTTGATTGGATTATCTTCATTATTTTGAAAAATTGTTTCCACGCTTTCCCTGTTGTCTAATAATAAAGGCAATTAAATCAGCTTTTCTTAGTTCACTGTATGCAGTTATAATATTCATTCTATGATGATCGCAAAGTTGAACAATTGAGAACTCTCTGAATTTGTTCACAATTTAATACAAAAGAAAATTTAATAGGTTATAGTAAAAGTAATTGGGATCGTCCTGAAAGGCTGAATTCGAAGCATGATCAGCCAGATTTTTAACACTAGAAATTTTATTTGTTATATATTCTAAAATACATTTCTTACATTTAGTCACAAATACATCTTTACAAGATTGTTTATTATAAAAGCAATTTAAATCTTTAATTTCTTAATAATTAATACATCTTTATGTTGTAATATCACTCTCAGTTTGAAACTGTTGTTCAGTTTTCATCGATGATAACATTTTAGAATGTTCATCACTTGGAATTTGTTTTAAATATCCTTGTAAAAAACATATAGAAATATATCCACATACACACAGTATTTTGTTATCAGTTGGAAGGTTGTTTATGATACTTATACATTGTCTACATCTTCTCCTGTAACATCTTTTGTGTACTTCTGTGAAGTAAAATTATCACTTGACCTCTTTACTTCACAAGTTTAACACTCCTTGAATTTGATACAGTCTGAAGATTGCTACAATTAAATAGTAAAAAATTTTCAAGAGAAAAAGTAAAATTTGTATAGTACTAAAATTTTCTAGCTTTTCCAACGTATAGTATTTGTAACATAGCTATTATGTGAAGAACTAATGCAGATTGTTTCCTGTAATTTGTTACAAATAGTGATTAATCAGTTGCATCAGCTCTAACCATCTTTTTCGTGAATTTACTATATTCATCCATTATTATACCTAAATACGCAATTTATTCCAACAAGTAATGCCAAATATTCACTTCTAATAAATCGAAGTATTTCATATTTAAAATTACATTCATCGGTTTCTGAATAGAAAATATCACCAAAAATAAAAATATTCTCCCTCAATGTGTGTTGACAATACCATTTGAAGCTGTATGCTAGCTTAATCCTACATTGAACAGTGGCTTCAGATATCCGGGGATGAACTGGAATGTTTGTGAATTTATCACATATATATTCAGCAGTTTACCTCTGCAGGGAAGCATGGGGGTAAAAACGATAGAGAGGGGCCAAGAGATGTATATAGTGAGTAGATTCAGAAGGTGGTACATTGCAGTAGTAACTCAGAGCAGAGGAGGCTTGCACACACACACACACACACACACACACACACACACACACACACACACACACACACATATATATATATATATGTGTGTGTGTGTGTGTGTGTGTGTGTGTGTGTGTGTGTGTGTGTGCAAGCCTCCTCTGCTGTGTGTGTGTGTATCCCATGAATGGGGTCCCAGGTTCGATTTCTGGTGGTGTCAGGGATTTTCTCTGCCTTTAGATGACTGGGAGATTTTGCGTCATCTTCATCATCATTCATCCCCATTACAATCGGAAGAAGGCAATGGCAAACCACCTCTGCTAGGACCTTGACTAGTAGGTGGTGCAGGTCTCCTGCATTGTCCCCTACTCTTCTCAGAGTATATGACCTCATTATATATATATATATATATGACCTCACCACTAGGTCTTTGCTATCCTCAATCTGTAGTTGATGTGGTCTTCTGAAGAGTGGTCTGATAACACTATATCTAGTGAAAAGCTCTTCATCTCCAAATAACTACTGCCATCTACATCTTTCTCAATATACATACTGTATTCATCTATTGATTTCACTCTATGATTTGTACTCCCTACCTTTATCCCAAAATTAAATTAGTGATCCCTTTAAGTCTCAGAATGTGTCCTATCAACTGATCCCTTTTAATCTGACTGTGCCTCAAATCTCTTTTCTCCCCAATTAATTTAATTATGTCCTCATTAGTCACATGATCCACTTCTCTAAACTTCACCATTCTTCTGTAACATCATATTTCAAAAGTTTCTATTCTCTTCTTGTCTAAATTGTTTATCATTGTTGTGTCACTTCCATACATATCTGCACTCTGGACAAATTCCTTCAGATAAGACTTCCAAACACTGAAGTCTATATTTGATGTTAACAGATTTACCTCCTTCAGAAATGATTTTCTTGCCATTGTCAGTCTACATTTACATTTTATGTTCTCTGTACTTCTGCAGCTGGCTCAGTTAATCTGATGCCCAAATAGAAACACATTTACTGCTCAAAGTCCTTGTTTCCTAATCTAATTTCTTCACCATCATCTGATGTAATTCTACCAAGCTGCATTATAATTTTTTCGCCTTTTTTTTTGATGTCATCTTATATACCTCAAACTCCATCCGTTGTTTGTAAGGATTATTATAAGAATGTTAAGCAATTAGCTGTGATTTATCATCTGTCATTACCAAATTCTGATAAAAATATATATTAATTACCATTTGCAAATTGTAATTGGTCACAGAATCTGAAACAATGTTTCACTTGGTTCAGATGGTATAACTGGTATGCTCCTTGTTACACATGGCTTTGTTGTTACTACTGATATTTTTTTTACCAAATGAAGTTTGAATAGCATCACCATAATCTTCTGAGAATTTCTAAATTCGATAGATTATATATTGGATACATTAATGATCTGTAATCATCTGTTTCTTCTAAGCCTAATGCAGGAACATTTCATGAACTAATAGTTTGAATAGATTTGTTCTATCTTTTGGTGTATTCCTATCAGTCTATGAGTACCATATTTCATCTTGATCCATACTTTTCCCTACTGGATCATTATTCATAGTTGGATAAAATGCATGACCTAACACATTACCTTTTCCATTTAGGTGTTTTGGACATTGGTAAACAAATATTTTAGATCCATGTGTATTTCTTTTGTTATTAAAAATCAGGATTATTGGTATCTCTATGAAATTTATTGTCAATATAACTATTCCAAATTTCAAATGCTGCCTTTGCTGATTCTATTACATTTTATTTGCATATCTGTAGCACAATTTTGTGGTTTTTATTCCCATATATGTGCTTGTTCTGTAGCTACCAAATATATATCTTACACATCTACATTTATTCATAAAAATTAAAATGTCTTCACTTAACTCAGTATTTACCACAAGATTTTGTATTAACTGTTAACTGAAATAACATAAATGATTCTCTTAAAGCATCATCATTCTCTTGAGTATTTTTGTTATTCAAAATATCTAATTAACCAAAATTGTTTAAATGTTTTATTGCTTTGCTCTTCTCGTCTGGGCATAGAAATAAGTCTGCTTCAACTGGCGCTGGAACTACTATTTTCACAAGCAACAATAGTAGAAATATTTCAATTTATATACAATTGAAATATTATAAGACGATTGGATTATATTAACAAATTTATAATAAGTAGGACTCATCTCAAAGATGCCATATTTGTAACACACAAGAAATACCGTTTTCAAAAAACCAGTCTCGTTTATATTCTTCAATTTAAAATCAAAAATCATATTTTCAAAAACGTTTCTCTGTTCAATAGAGACGGTCATAGATCTCATCAAAAACAATGGTAAGCCAGCATATATTATAAATGAAAAAAAGAATAATCCTTGGTTTAAAGCTAAAGATGTTTCAGAGATATTGGAGTATAAAGACACAAACCAAGCAACTGGAAAAAATATAGCTGTAGATGAGCCATCTCAGAGATAGGTGTACCAAAAATTAAAAAATCAGCAGTATTTATCGGACAATACGTCTTGTATTCACTAATCGTAAAGTCTGAAAAAGAAATAGCCAACCAATTCAAAAATGAGTTACTCATGAAGTTTTATCATCAGTTCTAAAACATAGAGAATATAACATTAATTTAATATTTCAAAGTCAAGTAATTCGCCACGAAAATGTAAATAAAATTCGAGATCACATACAAATTTAAATAGAATAGTAAGTGAAAGGAAGAGTGTAACAGATGATTACCTCATTTTGTAACTGAAACCACCGATCTAAATTTAAGCTCAAATGTCATTATTTTAAAATGTTTTCATCATAACTGTGTATACAATAATTGTGTTAAAACAACACAAAGAATAATCCTACGAAAACTACCGTGTATTATTCGAGGTACACATTCAAACAGTGAAGAATTGATATGATTTCATTATGAACCTAACGTGATAAATTTATTCTAGATAATTTGCGAAAAATTATTCATTGTTTGCTATCAGAATTACTTCAGTTATCTGAAACATGAAGAACTGATTAGTGGTGTAATTAATCTTCATCACATTGCTTTAAAAAAATTCCAAACAATCGTATGCTGAGAAATGTATACTGTTTATGGTATTCCAGACTACATTTGTTATGGTAATGCAGACTGTGCTGAATGTCACATTGAAAATACTAAAAAATGCAGGATCTACCTTTTCAGACCCTGAAAAAACAAAAATTTTGTATTTTCTCTATGACATTTCAAAGGAAAAATAGTCATACCCCAGAAATTTTAAATTCCAAACAGTATGCTCATGCAGCCAGCAAATTTTAATTATATATGCTAGTGACATTTCTACACATTGGACAAGAAGAATGATCTGGTAACCACATAACAATGTATTCTTTATGAAACACATGATTACATTTCTATTTAGAATATAATGGTTTTGATCGATTAAGTGTGTAGAGCAACCCATTTGGGAACTAGATAGTATTTCATAAGGTATTATTATATTTTGTATGAAAGATATTGTTAGATGTTGATATTTCCATATGCTAAGCCAATCAGATTTATCTTTAAATTCCATTATAAAATCTTCAGAAAATACTTGACTACTTTATATATCCTTATAATTTAATTCATTTTGAAATTCTCTCATACAATCATCAGCTCAACTTTGCATTGCTGATATAGTATTCCAGTTTATTCTGTCTAGAAATTCTCTCATAAAATCTTCTCATAACTATTAATCTTGTAATTCTCTTATAAAATCCAGATTTTTTTTAAATTACATGCAGTCAGTATCTATTTTGTTTGGGAATTCTCTTATGATGTTTCCAGATAATTTCTGAAATCTTGATGTTCCATACCAATTAACCTTATCCTGAAATACTGTTATAAAACTCTCTGGAAATTATTAATATGTTGATATATTGTCCCAGTTAATGTTCTCTTGAAACTCTCTTATAAAGTTTTCAGACATTTTCGAAATTTGATAGATATTCTCAGTCAATTTTTATCTTGTAGTTCCTTCACAAAGTTTACAGATAATCTGTAACATCATTATGGTAAGTATTTCCAATCACCTTAACCAAATGGATTTCTCTTTTAATATAATCAACAACTACTTCTATGTATGATTCATTTCTTAAATACAATTCATATAATCTCTCTAAATATATGTTTTCACATGTATGAAGAATCATTTGGATAAGTTGTTCTTATTTAGCTTTTAATTCATTAACCTCATTGTTGTTGTTGTTGTTGTTGTTGTAATTGCTGCTGCTGCTGATGATGATGGTGATGATGAGGTCACCACATTGTTGTTTTATAATATCCTTTGAATCCTAATACTTTGCACTTAATTTTAATTCACTTAGGGCCTGTAGGTTGTCTGTTAATAAGATTTGATTTTTAATAAGAAAAAATAAAACGAGTTACAGGTGATGTTAAGCCACTGACTGAAAATAATGCAGTTTCCTGGAAACTGGTGACTGGAAATAAATATTATGTATGGATGTTCCTAATGTTGTGGAAAATGCTAATTCTAGAAAATCTTTAGCTGATGATATTAGAGGAAAAGATATTAAAAGTTACAAAGAGATAGAATTTCACCACATACTATATTTATTTTTGAAACAGGATTATATTCATTGATTTTAAAATAAAAAATGAAACAAACTGAAAAAATCCATAACAAATAATATTTTATGTTATCGTTATGAAGGTTTCCATGCTATGTTAATATAGATTTTCATTATCCCAAAAGACACTCCAATAGTGGTGAAAACATCAGGAGGCCTGCTAGTCCATCCCTAATCCATAATGAAGAAAACAATATATTTATCACTGCATTATCTACAAAAATTATAATAAAATGTTTTCTATTAAATACAGTCAGTCAAAGATCTCGTCAACAATGAGAGTTCATAGGAAATATTTGTAGAACTTAATTAATGAAATCCAAGCATATTTTTCTATAGCAACTGAAGGTGTTACTTTGAGAAATATGTTTCTTATTCCACAATTATTTGATGATGAATTTGAGAATGATTACTATGCAAGTAGAAGACTAAGAAGATATACTCAAAGACAGTTATATACATTTGAGTATAGACATCCAGACTGTGAAACAATAATAAGATTCGAATACAATCCCAACTCAGTCAGGTTATACAATAAAAAGAGAGAAGAATTGAGTGAAAATATTAATTTTTACAGAAATTACTTTGCTTTAGTTGCTGACCAACAACTTTTACCAAATGGAAGAAGCATTTCATAAAATAACATTCTCTTTATTTAACCTACTACTATTTTAACTATGATATCCTAACCAATTAACATAAACTTTATCTCCTTTACTTCTCAAAAATCTTGCAGCAAGATATATTTCTCATAATTAATTTTCTGTAGCTCTTGTCCACCTAAATTTGTTTTTATTTCTACTACAGTAGAGTGTCGATTATCCGAACGTCAGTCAACCGAACGACTACTTAACTGAACTGTGTACTCGTTCGCACCTGTTATTCTCCAACCCTACCGTCCATCATCCCCCTCACTCCCAAATCAAGTTTCCCACAGTAGTCGCCGCACTGGGCCACCGCTGGCGGAACATTGCTTCTAATGGGGCCTTCACAAGGCGCTGCTGACCGGTCAAGCCGCTAGTCGCTGTATTTCAACAATCAGCACACTTCTGTCGGCTTGGCACTGGCAGTAGAAGTAGCGGCAGTATCAAAGCTGTTCACAGCAACAGCTGCGCCAGCTTAGAGTTGAGGCGTGCCGCTCAGCGCGGTTTGAAGGATTGCGCGCCCGCAAGAAGAGCTTCTCACGGTGCAAACAGTCACCTTCTGTTCTCTGTTACGACCACTTGTGTACTGCTGCGTGAAGAAGTGAACTTGACAGTACAAAATGCTTAAACGTAAACGTGTTGTCCTTTCTATGAGGGACAAGTACGAGATTATTAAAAGATTAGAAGAAGGTGAATCTGCAACCACTTTATCGAATGAGTACGAGGTGGGGAAGTCGAGAATTACGGATATAAAAAAACAAAAGACGAGCATAGCAAGTATAATAGCTATGCTTATTCTATTGATGGACCAACAAGCCGTAAAACTATGAATCCCGCCACTAACACAGATCTAGATGATGCTGTTTACAAGTGGTTTACACAAAAGAGATCGGAAGGAGAACCTATCTCAGGTCCCATTCTGTGTGAGAAGGCAATGCAGTTCAACGAAAAACTTGGAGGGCCTTCAAACTTTAAAGCGAGCACGGGCTGGTTAAAACGATTCAAGTCAAGACATGGCATTCGTGAGCTTACAATACAGGGAGAAAAACTGTCGGCTGATTCTTCGGCAGCTGATTCTTTCAAAGTCAAACTAAGGGACGTATTAAGGGAAGAAGATTATGCTCTCGAAAACGTTTACAATGCTGACGAAACTGGACTTAACTGGAAAGCTTTACCGAGAAAAACTCTTGTTTCACGTCATGAATTAGCAGCACCTGGTCCTAAAACAAGCAAGGACCGTATTACAGCTTTGGCTTGTGCTAATGCTACTGGAAGTCATCGACTGCCTATGTTCGTCAGTGGTAAAAGTGAAAAACCGCGTTGTTTCAAGCACGTTAATATGCCAGCCTTCCCTGTTGTGTACACCTCACAAAAGAGTGCCTGGATGGATAGTACGATTTTTATGAAGTGGTTTCTGGACGTTTTCGTACCCTCTGTGAAAGCTCATCAGCTAAAGAATGGGAAGAGGGAGGAAACATTACTTCTCCTTGACAATGCACCAACTCATCCGTCATGTGATATTTTAAACGAAAAAGACGAGTTCATGAAGGTAATATTTCTTCTACCTAACGTAACCTCCTCATTACAGCCCATGGATCAAGGCTTTATTGAGACTTTCAAACGATATTACAGGAAAGAATTGTTGCGTATGTTATTGTTAGAAAGAGAAGAGGATGGAGAAGAAAGTCTCTTAAGTAATCATAAGAATATTGACTTAAAAGACGCGTCCTGCATGATCAGGGCAGCATGGAATAGTTTAAAGGAAGAGAACTTGAAGAAAGCCTGGAATAAAATTTTGGACACAGAAGACT
The DNA here is from genome assembly GCF_023898315.1 of Schistocerca nitens. Lineage (NCBI taxonomy): Eukaryota > Metazoa > Arthropoda > Insecta > Orthoptera > Acrididae > Schistocerca > Schistocerca nitens. The sequence continues at coordinate 136,617,576 of NC_064616.1, read as the reverse complement.
CACAAGGTATGATTGAAAATGACGAACAGAATTATATGTCCGAAATTCTCGGTATGCTAAAAGAAACAGATTGCCACGAATGTGATGAAGAAGACGTTCATGAATGGATGAATATCAATGATGCTGACCCAGGACACCAAATCATGCAGGACAGCGAGATTGTAAACGACGTCACTCATAAAGATGACGCCGCCACCACCTCATCAATCAGTGCTCCAGAAAGTGAAGATGAGAGTATACCAACAGCTTCTGAGGCGTTCACTTGTTTAGATACTGCCTTGCGATGAATTGAAGCCCAAGATGAAAGTGACCAGTTTCAGATATCTGTAATGAAAAAAGTACGTAACTTAGCTGCTCATAAGCGTGTAGGCTTTCTTAGACAGACCAAAATAAAGGAATTTTTTAAACTTTAATTTTGTATACAGTGTGTATTGTTCATGCAAAATGTGTATGTAATAAACTGTGCCACATACTACATATTCCTACTGAAGTTGCCTTTGTATGTTACATTGTAATACTAAAAGAGATGCCTGTTTTTATGAATAAATTTACTGTACAGTACTTCTTTTTGGCAAATAAACATGTACAGATCGATTATCCAAACAAACCAGTTTTCCGAACACCCATGTCCCCAATTACTTCGGATAATTGACGGTCTGCTGTATATCTAAAACATTTAACATTTATGTAATTGGGGTAGAAAGAATAACACTTTCAATTTCAAAAAATTCTGTTGACCAGTTAGCATTGTATCCTTTTCCAGAAATTCCTTTCAATGTACTTAGTTTCACTGTAACTCCTACTTTGAATTTGGGTTTAACTGTTTCTACATAAACTAGTTGCAACAAGTCCTTTTCATTTTATTTGGTCACATATTTTGGGTTCAATTATATTTCTAAATGTTTCTTGTTATAGAATTCATCCATCAGTTTTTCAGTGTGCTCCATCCATTTACAATTTTTTTAATAGCATACCTGTTAAACGTATTCTCCTTCTTTGTTTTATTAAATCTTTCGACAACGCATGCTTTTAAGTCTTTAAAAACTGATTAAATGTTAGTGTTGTATTTCCTTATAAGTTTTTCAAGTTCTTTGTTATATAATTCTTTTGCATATCTGTTTGTAGATGTCTTTGAGTTCTTACTTTAAATATTATATAAAACATCAGCTACATTTTTACCAGTTTTACCTTTAATTGGGATAGCTCAAGAAAATTTTGAAAAAATAAACTAAAGTACAATTAAAACCAATCCAAAGTTGCAATTTTTTTTACTCACTCAGTGACTAGTTTCTCGCTGAGATACATTTTCAAGTCATTATAAAATAGGCAGAATTGGTATTTCTGAAAACGTGAGTTATCTGTTTGCTCAACTGTTTGTTTGCACATTAATGACATTTTTTCATGTTTTCCAATATACCAGTCTTGACTACGTTGGATGATTTGAATATGGATCTCAGCATGAAACTAGTCATCGTGTGAATAAAAGAAGTAAAATTTCCTTCTTTTTTACTGGTTTTTCATTGTACTGATTAACGGAAGCCACTGACCCACAGCTATTCCAGCATGCTGGAAGTTCGTAAACATCAATTACAGTTAATAAATACTTATATCCTTTATTTTATTTTGAAATTCTTTTCAAGTTCCCAAATCCATTTGTACTACACCTGCTTTCCGTAACTCATCTATTCTAAGAGAAACTACATTTCCTCTTTTAAAGATTTTCTCATTGGTTGATGAATCTCACTAATAATTTTTTCATGAATGTTGACAATCTTTTAACAGTTTACTATTTTTAGTTTTACAACTGTCCATGTACCTTCAGTTCTTCTATTTTTAGCTATAACTCTTTGAGAATGATGTGTGTCAGTAAATTTTCTATAGTTAAAGCACCAAATACGATTATCCATTTGTATAGATAGCTCCAGTCTATCATCTCCATGTGGTCCTAGTTCACCAAATATGAGTAATTCACCTGCAACAGGTATAATATCAAAAGGTTTATTTATAAATGTAAATTGTTTATCCTCCTTTTTCATTTCAAGTGATGGACTTTTTAGTTGCATTGGATATAAAATTTGAACTTAATAAACATTACATATCAATTATTTCTTGCAACTTTTTAACCTTTTGCATTTATTCTTCATTGCTTGGTAGTGTCTCTTTTGTTCAGTCAATTCTCCATCACCTTTCTTATAGTATATTACTGCATTTGCAGCAGCAGTTGCTCCATCAGCTAATGAACCAGTAGTGGTTAAATATGGTAATGTTGCTAACAATAATGGCAGAAAACTCAGTTCATGTTTTGTTTGTATTGATCTTCTTTCCTTTTCATTAGATATTCAATATGTTTTTCATAACAGGTATACATAATGTTCTCAATAAATTTTCACCTGTTTTCTTGTCACTCTTTCTTGCCAATAAATTGTAGGTATTCATTATAGAGCTTAATTTTAATTGCTTTTGGTTTAGTTTTGCCACCAGGTAGCAATTTGTAATCAATGATGAAATTATTCATTTATTCAGGGTAAAAATATTATGAAGATAGATGTTTTTAGATAGCAGTTCTTTACTATTAATGAAATTTTTATGGACCCCCATCAATTTTTGTCAATTTCAGTGACCATTCCAAAGTTTCATACTCCACACATTATTGCACTAACTGCAGTTGCAGCCAATTTTTCTTTTAATGAAGCATTAGAAGTTCGCATTCTCTCTTTTGCATGCTAGTTGAAGTTGATTATCTGCTACATGTCTTTTCTGAAAATCTTCACAATCTCTGTAGGCAATGTCATGTTATTTTCAGGATTCATCTAATGGATTTATTCCTCGATCTCCTGTAACTTATCTTTATCTTCTTTGGTTGTCAGATCACAAAATCGTTAGGTGGGAAGACGCATTTCAGATGGAGGTTATAGATCAATTTATTCACCAACACTTTCGCATATTTTTCACTTTTTCAAAATGTTTGAAGAAGATAGCTGAGAAACCTAGTCGAGTATGGAATTCTTTTACGATTTTTAATGATTAAGTCACTGAATTTATTCAAAATAATTGTCATTCCTACATTTTTGTTATGATAATTTTTACTTTCAGCTAATTCTTCTTAATCTGTCGATTAAATCATCACATGACATCAGTCATTCAGAAATATTTAACTGGTTTTTCTGTATATATTTTTAATAATCTTTCACCTATTTCGTCATCAATTGAAGACTCTGAGGAATCTGACTGCAGCTGTCTTATTTTTGGAATGTAGATTTCAACAATTTCTTTTAGAAATCTTTATATTTCTAGCTATAGTTGATTTAGATTATTTTCAGAATATAATGCTCCACAAAGATACAGTATATCTGTACAATTTGGTAAATCTGCAGTATTAAACTTTGTACTCACATCATCTATTGCAATTTTGTTTTTTAGTGAAAAGATTCATCTGTACATCTGTCATTCGTATTTTTTCACCAATTGTAAATATATCTTCACTGAATACACTTGGCAAAGAAAGAACACATTTAAAATAACCTACAGATCTCAGTCCAAAAACTTTATACTCACTGTGGTTGTTATAATCCAACATTTTTTCACTTGCATTTATTTTTCTAACCTCTGTAACTTTTTTAACATAGGCATGCCCTTTATTTTTCTTCTCTTCCTCACATTTATCATATACATCTCATACTTCTGTAACCTCTTGTCCCTTAGCTCTTCTGCCGGCTGGAGTGGCCGTGCGGTTCTGGGCGCTACAGCCTGGAGCCGAGCGACTGCTACGGTCGCAGGTTCGAATCCTGCCTCGGGCATGGATGTGTGTGATGTCCTTAGGTTAGTTAGGTTTAATTAGTTCTAAGTTCTAGGCGACTGATGACCTCAGAAGTTAAGTCGCATTGTGCTCAGAGCCATTTGAACCTTAGCTCTTCTATCTTTAACCTCGTATTTGTACTTCTTCAGTGCATCTTGTATTTCTGGTACACTTAATGTGTATTGATATTTTTGCGGGGTGCTCATCATTTCCATATCCTTTATTGGGTGTAAATCTCCATGATATGAAACTATTTCTTTTCAGTTACTCTTCTTTCTTCAATTTCTTTCAGTACATTATCTCCTAAATCTTCGATTACTTGCTTGACTTGTTCAGTTTCATAGATAACAGGTTTATTCTTTTTTTATATTTCTCATATTTGTTCTAGGTTGCTTTTGCCAAAAAAACTTGAATCCCTCCTTCAGTTTTTCAAGCTTTTCTTCTGTTTCATTGAGCTTTTTTAACAGCTTCCATGTCACATTTTGCCAACATTTAATAAAGATAAAAACATATTAACAAATAATTTTTACAAATCCATTTTTAATCTGGAGAATCCCTAGTGTTCAAAAATCAAAATTTATATTTGTGTTGTTAAAAAAAATTTTAACTCATTTTTTGTATTTGGCTTCATGAGGCTACCCAGTCATATATAATGAAAAAAATCCTCTCTGGTCCTGATTCTGACATTTACTATACATTTCCTTACAAATCATTAATTTTTAAGTCCCCACCAGCAAACTCATTATAAATATGATTTAACTTTGTATCATTTTGTCTGAAGATAATAATGAAATTATGATTATCTATCACAGTTTTCATATCTTTGAATATGTTTGAGCTAAATGAAAGTAGTCTATTTCTTTATGTCTTCCTCTAGTTAAATATTCGCTAACTGCATTCCGATTTTCAAGAATGGAATCATCGAATACTACAAGTGAATCACCTTAATATTAATCTAGTGGCATAATTTCATCCTTATTTTCAATAAAGGTAGTAAGCTTCTTATTATTTTTGTCTTCCATTTCGTTACACATTTGTATAAATTATTGACATCTTTGCTCATCTAAACTTTTTGTGTAAACATACCAATTATTGATTTAATTCCAGTTTAACTATTCTGGAGCTAAGATATAATTGTTAGTTATTAATGCAATTTATCTACATCAACTTGGTCCTGCTATTCCACACGAAAAAGAATTTGGTAAAAGCTTACTGTGTTAATTTTTTTTATTTTTCCTTTCTAATGCTTATGTTTGGTTCCCAATCTGCTGTCATTTAATTAGTAATACTTAATTAATAGTAAATGACAAGATTATTTCAATTGAGTGGTAAGCCACCTGTCCACAAAAAGCGATTGACTGTCCTTATAAAAGATAATTAAGGCAGTGTTACATTTGTTGGCTTTTATACTACATTTCTTACTCCAAATATTACAGCAAAAAATAATAAACTTTAGTGTAATGGAGAAACAATAGAAATTCCTGTTGGTTAATATACTTTGAAAACCCTAGAAAAGTTTATTCACACCAAGAAACCTAGTATACTAATTAAATTAGATGAAAGCTTAAACAGAGATACTGTCAGGTGTGATGTTATATTGTACACGAAAAAAAATAGTATTGGTGGTATATGTGGATTTAGTAATCAAAGTACTTCTTCTAATGATAAGACTGTTGCTAATGATATTCCTGAAATTATTCCATTCAAATGCAGTTAACATCTATCAGATCTACTCATTCCCTACAAATGAGAAATCTAAAATAACAACGATACTGAAATTAATATTGATCAAGATCAGCTGCACATGAGTTTTAAAACAGATACAGCTGATGGAACAGATTATTCAGCATTTGATGGAAAATCTAATGATAACATTAATTGATAACAATATAGCAAAATGACTTGACTTTGTGACTATAAAGAAAGGTAATAATGTTTTATCTAGAATAGAACATCGCTTTATTTCATCATCAGTTTTATTTAATTTAACTTCATCTATTGTTGATGATGTTTATATGGAAGGACATATACTTAAATACAGTAAAATAAAGAACAAGAAAAATTCAGTGCTTCATTCACATGTGGGAAGGGGGTCTTAGAATAATTTTTACTTGGAGTTGAAGTGCCATTATTCGAAGGGTTGACTACAATGAAGCTTAAGTTGAGGTAACAGGTGCACTGTCAAGGAAGGGTAAGACTGTGGCAGAAAACACAGAAATTGGTGAATATATCGTTAAATAAGAACTTAATTCTAAGCTTGAACGCTAAGGATTTATACTGAAAAATTCCAGAATTTCTGACTGTGGTGTCACCGCCAGATACCACACTTGTTCAGTTAGGCTAGTATTGATACTTCTTTTTGTGGTTCCAATGTAAACCTTCCCACAACTACACGGAATCTTATAGACACCAGGAGTAGCTAGAGGGTGTCGTGCATCTTTCGCCGATCTTAAGCATTCACTAATCTTCTTGGTGGGTCTGAAGATTGTTTCAACTCTGAACTTGGCCAGCACTTTCCCGATACGGTCTTTTATATTGTGGATGAATGGAAGAAAAACTTTCCCCACCGATGGTTGTTGTTGTTGCACGTTTTCGGACATTTTTCTTCTGTGATGGAGTGCTCTATCTATCTCCTTGCCAGCGTACCCATTTTCCTGGAAAGCGGTTCGCAAGTGGTTTAATTGAGGATAGTGTCTTATACTGTATCCCTCCCCACGAAACTTGAAAGGTATGGAAGGGATGCCTGCGCCATGAATGATGATGAGGCTAGTTGCTTGGCTGGGGGCAGAGCAGACCAACCTGCATCCCGACATTGCGTCTTGCGGGAGCCAGCCAAACTGCCTCACCAAACCGACTAGCAGACGGCGACGGCGTCGACGTCAATGAGAGAGATGACCTGCAGCATTGGCAGCAACAGCATCACAGGTGGGCAGTGGGAGACTTCCACTGGTGAGATGGCAATGTGGGAGGCACCCGCTCTGTAAGCTGGGTAGGAGGCTACGTTGTGGTGGACGGATGTGTCTGCGTCGTGGCGGCAAGACGTCGTGCACTGAAGAAATCTGGAAGAGTTTGATCTACAGTGGATCGCTGAATTCACAGAGCCGTAGCTGATTCTGGTGGTGCTGCGCTGCCACGAAAAGTATACTACACTCTGCCAGCTGATCTGAGAACATAGCCGGATGTCCATAAATGTGGTGTGTTATATGCTCGATATTGAACCCTGACATTCAACCGAATCTCCATGGTGAAGTCTGAAGTTGGAGCAGAGCAGTAAGGATGAAGCAAAAGCAGTAAGTTTCGATGGCGTCTCCTGTCCAAAACCTCTGCTGGTGAAATTTCAGGAGTAGGCAAAATGCGATGTCAACTCAAATTTATCAGTGAGGTATCTTCATGTGAATGTGAAGCTCGAAGTTTTCACATTTACATCTTGAATGTTCGAACGAAACGTTCGGCCTTGCAGTTAGAGTGGTGAGAATGGTATTGCACTGACATGCGGCACTCCATTATGTTTGCAAAATTCTGCAAATTGCTTGGAAGCAAAAGGAAATCCTTTGTCGGAAACAATTTTTTGTGGCAAGTCCTTGAAAGAAAATACAGAAGCGAGCGCCTTGATAGTGCTGACAGTGTTCGTCAGATGCATTGAGGTAAGAAAATGGTATTTGCTGTAGGTATCGACGATAATCATCCAACATGTTTACCAAAAGGGACAAGCAAAGTCTATATTGGGGTATTCTCCCGCAGTATTAGAGTGTGGCGAGGAGAAAAATTCCTACGACGGAGCGACATGATTGTCCACAGAAGTACGACTTTGTGCTGTCGCATGTTCTGCTTGTTTATTTAAACGGAGCTATGTACGGTGTTGAAACGCCAACTGCTTAGTGGGAACTGTTCCCCAGTGACTCCTATGCAGAAGACTTAACATCTGTTGTTGCAATGAGGCAGACAACACTCTTGTCTATTTGTTAGATGTGTGAAGCAGAATCACTTCATTCAGAATAAATAAACTGTTGTGGTGCACAAACTGTCTTCGAACTTAAGGATCGGGAATACAATTCTGAGGCGTGGTCAACTTTTATGAATGTAGCTTTTAAGCAGGCATAGAGTTTGGTCATGCTCTGTGGCTTTTGCAGTCCATTGTGAATCAGTAGGAAAAGAATAGAGTGCTTGTGAATCAAAATAATTAATATGTAAACAAGCTTCCAATGTGTTGGATACTGCATCTTGCTTGCAGGTAAACGACACAATGCGTCAGCATTTACGTGGTGTACCATCAGGTGGCACACAATATCATACTGGTAATTTGACAATAATAGAGAGTAATGTTGAAGATTTTGCGCCATGTGGTTGGGAAACTTGTTTCAACAGATGAAAAACTTCAGTCAAAGGCTTATGGTCAGTGCCCAGGAAATATTTTCTGCCATATATGCAAGGATGAAATTTGGTGACAACGTACATTGTAGCCAGGGCTTCCTTCTCAGCTGATTATTATTAATCTGAGGACTAGTAGTGGAGTAATAGGGCTCCAAGGACATTTTTGATATGAAATTGATATCCAACATAATTAAATTGATCTATTAATTACACCCACCCCCATACCCCAACGTCACCCCCAACCCCACCCCCAGATGACATCATGGGTTTTGTCCAGCTGGCTTGTGGGTTCCCATCTCCTCCCCCTCCAACCTCCACCTGCCCCACCTGCTCTATTGATGGAACTTCCGTATTTTTGGGAAATTTCGAATTTTTGGGGAAATTCAAAAATGTTGGAATTTCAAACATGTTGGTAATTTCTTTGCCCAAGGCTTTCCTCACGTCTCCCCCCCCCTCCCCCCCACACACTCACACTTCGTGACTTGCCGGGAAAATCAAAATGGTGTTGCCCTTTTTGGGACTCTAATCTTGGTCCTTTTAGGCAGAAAGACCAAGTGCACCCTCCAACACAGGGAAACTGTCCAGGTAGGTTAGGTTGGTATACTTTATTCATTTTGGGTCGTAAACTGAAGTAAAGATCGGTCCCAATTACGTAATTCATCATAAAGATTGAGTCAAATTACCCAACTATATGCATAGTACTACACAATCCGCGCTTAAAATTCCAATACAGCCTAAACGTTAATGATGTCACACAACAGCTGTTATTCTTCAAGGAAAAAGGGACTCACAATACCATTCGAAACTAGTGGCAGACGTCTACATAGAATGACCCATCCACCTATAAGCTGGCGGGAAAAAGGCTCGAGTGGAAGGTACCATCTTTACTTTTCACGGGAAATATGTTCAACTGACGGGATTCTGGTGTTGGACAGAGAACAATTTAATAAGTGCATTACCTGTAAACATAGAGCTAAGGGCTGTTTCTATGATGCTTGAAGTTGGAATTGGCTGCAGACACATCCCACTGTATTGCTCGACAATCACACTGCAGCCCCAGTGCTCGAAATTCCGGAAGACTAATACACGCTACCACAAGTGAACAAAAACGCTTCTCTGTCCTAACTATACATCAAATTGTCATGAAAAGAACCAGCACTCTTAAACAGTGAGTCATAATGCAGCATGTGTACTAGAGATAGAGAAACTCATTGTAATAACGCAACTACCGAAAAAACTGACCCCAAAATATCACACCAGGAGAGAGGCGAGGCAGTTGCACATGTGTTCTTATCAACGTGCGCTCACAAACTAACCAGCTTAGAGCCAGTGTTACCTCTCCCCACCTACCGCTCTTCATCTCTAACTCTCCTTACCATAGGTAGTGAGACAGGCCTGTTCTATATTGTCATTGATTGTCCAATAAGAGATCCATCCAGTCTGTGGAAATCAGTCACAGATAGACAAAAGAGAAGAGTAGCACGTATCTACATTCTTCTAGCGCATCTGTCAGAGTGCGGAATTTGGGATTACGACTGACCATCTTTCCCTATGTGGATGGGGGTCATAGAGTATCCTTGCATTGGTTAGGATAAAGTCGGAGACTGAAATTCTCTGCATTGTCCTCGACCAGCCCTCCCTGCAACATGTCCGCCGATTTGATCTGCAACTGACCAGAAGTAGAAGGATATTATGCCTGTTATATTCCACGTCTCGTTAAGGAACAGCGCTAGCTGAGTCCACAACCGATGTTGAACGAAGACTATTCCGCACCAATTATACTCACGGCACCCATCCAAGTGAACAAAATCTCTCCAGATACGTGCATGTCGAGGAGGTTAGCACCCAGTATCAGTGCATAGTAGACATGAGAGTGTTCCGGTGACATAACAGACGGTTAAGAACAATTATGTGGCTTATATATGATGGAGCTCCAGATGCATGGAGTTTCAAACATTCCACGTAAATCAACTGGGCTATCAATGCTGGAGTATTCTTTCAGTGTCTGGAGTCAGCGCCAGGAAAGTAGCAGCAAGAGAGAAATGATCATAGAACGTAAACACACACACTCCTAAGGCTACATGGTTCTGCACCTAAAACCGCTGTATTGTTAAAGACATATGGTTTCTGAAGTATTAGTTATGCGGAATACAACGCTCGTAATACTCCAATACAGGACATGTATGTGCAACATACAACCATCCTGCAAGTTTTCTACCCCATCACTGCGGCAATGAACTTCAGAATGATAAAATTTCTTCCTCCTACACTATTCTGGTATCCTAGGAAGCGGCGGAGTTGTTGCGCACTACATAGGTATCGTCGGTGTATATCCGCCATTCGAACTGCATATAAACCACCTAGAACGGAGTCAGGAGACCACTGGTCTGTCTTTTTTCATTTTTTTTTTCATTTTAACAAGAGGTTGAGCCCCTCCATGCCCACACCGGCATGATTGCCAACACAATAGGTCTACTGCCATCTCTGCATAAGGGTTAGAATTCACTAAAGTGAGGTGTCGCAGGATGTGGGTACTGCGATGTTTGCGTACGTCTGGTTACGGTTAGCCATTAATACGCGCTCCTCTGGAGATAGATTGGGTCGAAATCGAACGAAGAGTAGCGGTTTGAAGGGCAGAGGAGAAAAAGTGCCAAGGCAAGAGCCAAGGGAAAAAAACCTCTGCGATAGTTAGGTCGGGTGGTAAGAGCAGTAGCGGTTGTCTTGCTGCCTGCGATAGGTCGTGCAAAGATAGGCTTTGTTAGTAGTGGGTATCATGCATGTCGATACTTTGACGTTGTGCGGTTGTGCTGCTCGGCGGTTGGCGCTGGGTGCTGGTCTTTTAGGTGATTGACCGATTTTATACGTGTTTTTAAATTGGGAACGTGTGTACCCTCAATCACATTTTCTTCATCAATCATGCTTATTAGTTCTAGTAGCGGTTTTGATGGATGCAGCCATGCCTCACTAGGAAACAGAGCTAGGAAAAACGACATGAATATTTTCGACAGTTGATACATTGAGTTACCACCCACACCCTACTGCATGAAAATGCACACGAAAAAACAGAGACTTCTTACGAGGGAGTAAACACCATGCTCAGTAGCCGAAGGAGATGTAACAGTCTTATTGCTGTTTAAGTAGCATCACCTCGGCCCTGGTAGCCTTCCTCTTGGACATAGAAGTCAGGGTCTGATGTCAGGTAGTTCTGTTCATGTTTAGGAAAATATAGCACTTTCGTCCTAACACCACGTCTCTGGAGTACACCCTTCTCACTCTGTTAGGGCAGAAGTATGTAACATCAGTCGACTCCTCTACAGAACTCGCTATGGAATGTCTCAAGTCTGTTAAACACATTGATTCTTCTCCCAACTACTTATGGAATAGCATTGCTTGTGAGAACCAACCGTAATTCGACAATATCTATATTAGACTGCATGTGTGAGAACACTGTCCTATATTGGGATACAAATGATTCACCTGCTTTAATATAGCGCTTCTGTGTAGTCCTTATATCGCCTTTGTTGAAGTAATTGTTACGAAAACTCACGTAATTTACAGGAGGAGGGGGTGAGTTAAAACTAAATGCAGACACAGCATAATTTTTAAGCTTTTCTCCTTCTTGAGAGTCTGGGAACGCACAACCCACCTAAATTCCCCCCACATCAGGGTATTTTTGTCTCTAATTTTATGTTCTCTCAGTCAATTTGTGTAATTTTGCAAGATTTTCGCGAATTTCCATGTTTCGTCTCATTTTCCCTAACTTTTACGTATCTTCTATCAATTTGTGGTAATTATACCCGGTTTTAATCAATTTTTACCGATTTTATGTCATTTTTCGTACATTTTCGGTAGCTTTCCATACGTATGTTGTCGTATTGCTGACATATCCACGAGCTGTTTGATTTTATACGAGGATATTTGCGTGTCTTATACATCAGCCTACCAAAAATCCTAAGAATTCCCCTCTTCCCGATGATCTCTCTACCTCAATTTTGGATAGAACGATCATGAAAAGTACAGTAACACTGTCCTCGTACCTATAAGAGACTCAACGAGTGGTGCAAATTGGAAACTTGTAGTCTGGAAGCAAATCCGTGTACTGCTACGACACATCAGAGAGCTTATCTGCAGACTCATATAGTGATGCAATTCATGGAGTTTCAGAAACTGGAAACAGTTTTCCATGTTCATTGACTTCAACTTTATGGCATGGAGATGTGCAACAGGGAGTCGACATGTGTGCACACTTTATTTCTGTTCCAGCTCTGATATTTTTCCCATAAGTATTTGCTCTTATTGCTTGCCAGATGAGCTTCCCTATTTTTGTTTATACCTTACAACCTTGATATGTTCCCACAACCCTGTCAGGACATCTACACACTGTAGATTTCGGGTATTTCTTTACCCTACTAATAAATTATGTATTAGTTGACAGTGTGTCGACTGCACTTATGTTGGGTCGTAAGAGTTTCCACCATACTCCCTACCTACAGAGTGCATCTCCCAGGCAACGTAATTCATAGACTAACAGTTAGCAAGTTATGCATTCAAACCACAACCATCCGCTGCCAACAGCTCTACACACATGTTCACAGAGTCTCTCTGTGCATATTACCATTCGTGAAGTCTCTATTTTAACCCCTTGTACTTTATTTCTGACAGTGCTACAGCCCTGCAAAGAACGAAATACTCTTTGCAAAACGGTTGTGTAGGGGATGTAAGCCCACTTAAATTCCTGCCGGTAAAAAGTGTAACACACTTGATGCAAGTTATATTAGCAATATTTCGTAACAAGAGTGTCTAGATTCTCTAGTAATAACAATAAATCAAGGCATCCTGCTGCGTCTATCACACCTCATTTTATACTATTAATATCCACGATGACGGCACATGATCATCCCCCTTCCGGTATTTTGTGTGCCAGATCCATGTTAGATGGATGGATGTCTGGTACTCCATCATGAATTAGGCACACATTTCTTCTTAACCATCTGTTACACCGTTGGAACACTCTCGTATATACTATACACCAATAACGTGTGTTACCTTACTTGACATGCATGTATCTGGAGAGATCTTGTGCACTTGGATGGGTTCAGTGAGTAAGCCATCGTTGAACAGTAGTTACAGAGCCAGCTCGCTCTGCTCCTTCACGAGACGTGGAATGAAGTGGATATAGTACCCTCCTACTTCTGGTCAGTTGCAGACTAAATCGGTGGCTGTGTTGCAGTGGGGTTGCTCGAGGACAGTGTGGGGAGATCTTTCAATCTCCATCTTCATCCTACAAATACGAGAACGCTCTGCGACTCCCATCCACATACGGAAAAATGTCCAGTGATAATGGTAGGCTAGAAATATGTTGATAACCTAACTGCATTGGTATAGGACGCTGTACAGTATACTTTGATGTATGTGACTGAGTGGACTTACTGCACAGTCATCTATGTGCATTTGCAATATAATATATGCCTTCCAATAAGAAACATCGCCTCTGTGTTTCATTTCTACTGCCCTGTGTGTTGTGGGTCCAGCATAGTTTACACCATGTGATGTCCAGCTTTCTGAGGGAGCCAATGATCTAACCGTGTTAGTGTCAGTTTAGTACCTGAAAAACAGTTCGAAGTCTTGGTAGAAAAACAAAATGTATGAAGGATGGTAGGTGGGGAGACGTAAGACTGGCTTTAAGCTCGTTAGTTAGGGACTGCATATTGATGAGAAGACATGTGCAACAGCTTCCCCTCTCTCCTGGAGTGATCTATTGAGACCAGTTGTTGCAGTAGTTGTATTACTGCAATGATTTTCTCAATTGCCAGTACATGTGCTTAATCATGACCCATTGTTTACAAGTACTGATTTTATCATGACAATTTCGATGCTTAATTGGAACAGAGAAGCATTCTCTTTCAATTGTGGTACCGTGTAATATCCTTCCTGAATTTCGATCACCAGGCCTGCAGGGTGATTGTTGAGCAATGCAGTGGGAAGAGTTTGTAGCGAACTGCAACTTCAAACAGTGATAGTCACAGTTCTCAGCTGTATGCTTACAGGTAATATTACTTATTATTAAACTTATTAAACTTCTCTCTGTTCAGCGGCAATATCTCGACAGGTGAACACTGTTCCCTCAAAAAATAAAGATAATACTTTCCATACAAACGAGTGGTATTGTGTACTTTTTCCCAGTAGGATTACAGTAATTGTACTACACCGTCAATTTTTGAGTTGTATTGCTATTTTAGGCGTTCCTCGTGTAGCGCTATGCAGATAGTTGTGTAATTAGTTCCAATCATTGTGATGAATTACGTCATTAAGACCGATATTTACCTCAGTTTCCAACCTACCTCTTCTACCTCTGGACAGGTGCCCTGTATTGAGGGGTGCACTTGAGCTCTCCACCCAGAAGGACTGTGGTTTGAGTCCCAGAAGATCACCGCCATTTTGAACTTGCAGCTAATTCCCAGGTGGGAGATGGGGTGGGACGTCATCAGCAAAAGCCTTGGGACAAAAAGTTCCCGCCATTTTTGAAATTCCCACCATTTTATGAATTTCCCACCCAAAATTCGAAATTCCCGCCTATAGCGCAGGTGGGGAACAGGGAGTGATGAGTGCAAGGCGCTGGCAAAACCCATGATGTCATCCAGTGGTGAGGGTGAGGGTTTGGTTGAGGATAATTAACTGATCAGTTTGATTAATTTGCATATTAACGTGATATCAAAAGTGTCCTTGGAGTTCAATTGCCCCACTACTATCACTGGTCAGGGTTTTGTGATGGGGCGTTCTGTTTTGAAATTTTTTTGGGATAAAGCCTCCCTGATGCCCTTGGGCGAAGCCTCGACTGCAGGAACAAGTTGTTTAAGTGGATCGTGGTATGTAAGGCAAGGCTGACGAAGTGATGCGTTTTTCAGTCTTTGAAAAGCGTAGTCACAGTCTTTTGTCCAATGGCATGGGACATTCTTACATCAGAGGCGATTCAGAGGAGTGGCTGCGCCACATTAGAAATGAAGATTACGTAGGAAGTCAGTTTTCCAAGAACCACTTCTAATTCAAGCAAATTCTTAGCTGATGGCAATTGCTGAATTGCTTTCAAATGTTTTTTTGAAGGACGAGCACCATTGTGGTCGATGATACGTCATAAGAATTCAATGGTTGTGTTGAAAAAAGAACATTTCTGCGAGTTAAATTTGAGGCCAGCTTCAGTTAAAAGATGAAAAAGACACTCCATATTTTTAAGGCGTTCCTCCGATGTTTGTCCGAGGACAATTATGTCGTCAAGATAATAAAGGAAGAAGGCACCTTGGATGTTAGTTGTTCGAGAAATTTGTTAAACAAAGCAGGTGCGGTACCACTTCGAGAAGGTAGCTGTTGATATTCAAACAAGTCGACATGAGTACCCACAACAAAAAATATTCTTAGTCTCTTCGTCCAATGGTAACTGAAGATAGGCTTCTGCAACAACTATTTTGTGAAGAACTCTCCTCCCGCTAAGCGATCCTAATTT
This sequence comes from Schistocerca nitens, assembly GCF_023898315.1. NCBI lineage: Eukaryota > Metazoa > Arthropoda > Insecta > Orthoptera > Acrididae > Schistocerca > Schistocerca nitens. The sequence goes on along the minus strand of NC_064616.1, from coordinate 136,601,911 downwards.
CCTCTACACATGGGTATTTGTAGGAATAAACGACTGTTCGAGAATTTACGCACAGAGGTGAATCTTCCCATTTGGCTTACGAATGACGACTAAGCGTGATGCCCACTTATTTGCTCAAATAGGTTTTAAGACACCAACGGATTCCAGTCTCTGAATTTCTGTTGCCACGGCGTCGCGTAATGTGTGCGGCATAGGACGTAAGCGGCAAAATTTGGGTTGCGCAGTAGATTTCAGCGTAATGTGGGCGCGAACCTCTGTTCCACATCCTAGAGTACCGTCGAACAAAAGTTCATACTTGTCAGAAACTTGTCGACTTGCAGCATAGGAAACTTTTGTGTCAATGGCATGCCCGTTGTCCTCCGTGTCTAATCCGAAGGAATCAAACGCATCCATGCCGAAAATATTTGAGCTCGTGCTTGAGTGGACTACAGTGAAAGGGACTTTCTTGGTCGTGTTTTTCTATTTTGTAGGAGACCGTCACGTTCCAAGCACTGAAATGCTGTCGCCGTTTAGGTGGTGGGATGAAGACTTGATTCTTGCAAAGGTGGCTGGCCAGTTTTTTCATGTGTATCAAGGTTAAGCAGCATTACCGAAGCTCCGGTATCTAGCTGAAAAAGCACTGATTGGTTACAAATTTGCAATGTAATCCACAGTTTGCGGTGTGTTTGTTGAATACAATTGTCCACTCTGAGTTGAGAAAAATTGTTCTAGATTCCACCTGCGCACCAGAGCGATTTCGTCAGTTTCGAGATTGAGAAAGCCTTTTCGAATTGTGTTGTACTCGCATTAAATGCGCGTGTATGTGCGTTTTATGCATCCTCGCCAGTATGATTTTTGAGCAGGAGGAGGCACAGAATTTGAACATGGAATGACATTAATTTCCGTCCGTTTCTTCTGCGCATTACTCCCGCGTGAATAAGAGGAGGGCTTCCAAGTATTCTGCTCAAAAAACGGCTCTGACCACTATGGGACTTAACATCTGTGGTCATCAGTCCCCTAGAACTTAGAACTACTTAAACCTAACTAACCTAATAACATCACACACATCCATGCCCGAGGCAGGATTCGAACCTGCGACCGTAGCAGTCGCACGGTTCCGGTCTGAGCGCCTAGAACCGCGAGACCACCGCGGCCGGCGTATTCTGCTGGCAGACCTGTTTCATATGTCCCGTGCGATGACGAAGATTGCATTCAGTTTCTCTGAAGAAGCAATTATTCCTATCGTGGGTGACACAGAATTTCGCACATGACTTCGCTTTGCGCGGAACTGGGACAGTGTAATTAGCGTTGCGCCGGCGCGGCAAGGGCTGCATGTAGCGTGTCCGGCCTTGTTTACGCGGTGCTGACGAGCGAGTGCTGGGGGGGGGGGGGGGGGGGGGAGTGGCTGGGGCCCAGGTTGTTTGTCTGAAGTGAAGCGATAACTGGTAGACAGAAACCTTGTGCGGCTAAATCTTGAAATTCGCGTGCATCGATAACTTTAACCGCTTCACTGAGGCTAGGGCTGCGATAGTTAGAATTTTGGCTCTCAGTCTCTGATCTGATAGTTTCTGAATAATAGCATCGCGGAGAATTTCATACTAATAAAATGCAGCACAGACATAATTGGATTTACGGTCTCTAGTCATGCCGTCCGCAGCTCGTGGTCGTGCGGTAGCGTTCTCGCTTCCCGCGCCCGGGTTCCCGGGTTCGATTCCCGGCGGGGTCAGGGTTTTTCTCTGCCTCGTGATGACTGGGTGTTGTGTGATGCCCTTAGGTTAGTTAGGTTTCAGTAGTTCTAAGTTCTAGGGGACTGATGACCATAGATGTTAAGTCCCATATTGCTCAGAACCATTTGAATCCAGTCATGCCTTGAAGTTCCACAGTCCATTCTTTATAGGATTGATTACTACGACACTGAGTGGGGAAAAATTTATTCTTTGTAGCAGCAACGTTTATTTGACAAACAACTCCATTTCCTTTACCTCGTCACCAGTCTGTTGTAACTTTTTTAAGCACTGTGTACGTCTTTAGCGGATACAGGAGCGAGGAACGGATGCCGTTCATGAACAGAGAATTTAGACGTTAATTTACTCCACGTATAATATCAAATAGTAAAAACAATACATAACTTTGTTGCTGTAGTTGCAGCGCCATTTGCTAACACTAGCTTTGAATGTTGAGCCATATACAGACCGCAGCTTTACAAATCAGTCAGTTTCTAGTACAATAAATATTCAGCAAATCACAAGCCCTGGCCACTATAAAAGTTTGTAATTGTTATTCAACTGGCGCCCGCACCTCGTGGTCGTGCGGTAGCGTTCTCACTTCCCACGCCCGGGTTCCCGGGTTCGATTCCCGGCGGGGTCAGGGATTTTCTCTGCCTCGTGATGGCTGGGTGTTGTGTGCTGTCCTTAGGTTAGTTAGGTTTAAGTAGTTCTAAGTTCTAGGGGACTGATGACCATAGATGTTAAGTCCCATAGTGCTCAGAGCCATTTGAACCATTTTTATTCAACTGGCAAACACACAAAATGGGCACAGTGCACGAATGTTCGAACTTAAGTACACCTTCTGCTGGAGCTTTGGAGGAGGGATGCCTGCATCTCATTGGTAGCGGCGTAATCGTTCATGGCAGCTCTCTCGTGCTGCGGTGGCGGCTATAGGTAACGCGGCGGCGTAACTGGCGGCGCGTAGATTTGAAAGCGCGGGGACTGGGTAGCGGCCGACACCACACATAGGTGGTCACCGAGTAGAAGGTATTTGATAGGAAACATTTCGCTCTTTTGAGTAATTTCTCATCATACTGTTAAAATTTTTTTCTAATGTAAATTGATTCCCTACTACAGAAGCTCAATAACGCAAGCAATTTTAATTTGTTTACCAAAATTAGTGAGCTACTAGTAAACGTTTTATATAACATTACTCGATGCAAATGTTTGAATAGTAGATGTAGAAAACAATTTGTATGTATGTCAATAACGAATTTAAGATTATTTTGTCAGATAGACATTTGAAATGAATAATTGATGAGAATCATCATTTTTTTTGCAGATTCAAAAGCTAAATTGAGGTACAATGGAATCAAGAAATTTAAAAATAATGATAATGAATTTCATGATTTGTAAGTTTTAGTTAAATTTCGTACTTTCTCAAGTGAGTCAGGTCTTATAATTTCTTGTGTAAATCATTTTTTAAACAAAGTTGTTTAAAAATTGTTCTAATAAAATAGATTCGCTTCCCTTATTTTCTTAGGAAATTGAAAATAAAAGAAAATGGGTAAAAAAGTGGAACAAATTGATGAAAATGAGGGGATAAATCCGTAAAAATGGAGAAAATACTTGTAAAAATGATAAAAATGCTTGATAAAATGAGTTATTTCCGTATGTTTCCCTGGTTATTTAATAGAATGAAAATGGGGCTGTGGGTAATGTTTCCCTAAACATTGGGAAAAATCGTAAAATTTCAAGGAAATTCGGAGGAATTACACGATTTTGAAGGTTTTGCGAAAAATGACCCACAATCCCCATTTTAATTCTACTCTCATTGACTGATTAGCTCGTGGTTCAATAAAACTGTGGATGACCTACCGACCTTGCAGGAAATGTCTGGTGCTGCAAGGATTATGTACGGTCCATTTGCTTAAGCTGTCTGTCTTGGTGGTATATGTACCAGTGTCTGCCGGTCGATAGCTCTATGCAGGATGCAGAAGTGATGATTTTGTATAGCATAGAATACTAATTGGGTGTTTACTACATCGATATTGTATGTGGTGATATATAGCTAGGTCGGAGATCGATTTCATTCTGAATTATTCAAGCTTCTGTCGTCAGTGGCAGAGCAATGGAAATGAGGAAATGTCTTTTTGTATTTGAGGATGTGTAGACGAATTTTGCAGCGTTAAACTGCCAGTGCAATATGGCGATCAGTGCAAAATTGTTTTGCCACTGAAAGTCTTGCCTGCAGAAAAAGGAGGCGGACAGTGCTTCTACACTGGGAGCGTCCGTAATTAGATGGGTAAATTCAGTAAGAGCCAATCAGAATGCTCCATTCATTGTTCTGATTTTAATGTCTGTGCTTAGAGAGCTGTCTCTTTCAAAACAAAAAGAATGCTTTCGTGATTAATGAGTTTTTCGCAAGCATGCACTGACATGATGAAGGCTTTTAGCGGTGAAAATATGTGTGAAACGTTTACTGTTTCTGAGACATATTTTGAAAGCAGGACAGTACAATTTCCGGTACGGGTAACATGTTGTGGACAGGATGCCGCATTAGGAGTATCAGGAGGAATGCATTCGGCGTTATTCTGGGCTATTTTCGTAAATAGGGCCTTTGACAAGAATTTCCATTCAGAGTAGCTGAGACATCACAAAAGCTCCTACAACAACAAAAGCGACCGTTAACTATTCCTGCAGCACCTTGGGATTTCTGGTAAGGGTTGATATGTAATGGATGGGCTGTCCTGTTAGGACCGCTAGGAAGAAAGCATCTTGTTTTAATCTGGGATATATTCCTAAACGGTTCCTGAAAGCAATGCAAAAGATTTCTATAGTGCATCCAGAGAGAGACTTGGCTGTTATGTACATAGTTATGTGACGTCAGTATAACACTGACAACCTTTAAGCTGCACCTATGAGAGTGAGTTGCTAGGTAACGTCTTGTGGCTACGCATCAGCCACACTCGATGGGTAAACACGTGCATGCGGCCAGACGCATCTTGCCCCTGGTAAAGGCTGGAACAGCGTGTGTGCCTCACACATCTGGTCATCATTCCAGTTCGGATCTCTGTAGAGAACATATCACTGATTTGTTGCGGCCGAATTTCTTAATGATAGTTTGAAAGCATTTTTCCGTGCAATGAGGGTCTATGCACTCCATTATTTCGGCTGTTTAAGCGTTGTGAGTGTGTTTATATAACGTTATATTTGAATTATTTTCGACAATTTTTTGCATAGTGAACGTGACTGTACATCAGTATACTGAAGTATTTCCTGAACATGCCTATAGGCTGTGCATTGCATTATTTCGACAGTTTACATGTAGTGAGGTTGTTTGCAGATCGTTTTACATGCTTTCTTTTGATGATTATGAGTTGTTTGCATGTCTGTATATCAGTGTACTGCATTACTTCGCTAATTGACATGTAGTTTTCAAGTCTGTAGGCTGTGCAATGCATTACTTCGTCAGTTTACAATTAGTGAGCGTGTTTTCAGAATGTTTTACATGCATTATTTTGACAGTTTAAGAGTTGTTTGCGTGTCTGCACATAGGTGTACTGCATATTTACGGCAATTTATAAGTTGTTTGCAGGCTTCTAGGCTATTGTGACCCCAAGCACGCCAGGGCGAGTGTTTCGTATCAGCATAATAGATAAACTACATGGAATCCCTCCCTAAGTAAATTGTTCCAACTTCCCAATGAAAATAAACAAAGCACACCCCTTCCTCTTCAGCAACTGGACAAAGACTCAGTGGTTTTCCCGCCACTTTTTCCCTAGACCATCTTGGACTACATGACAGAAGGGGGGACAGCGACCTTTGGTGGCGGTACTGTGTACTAGGTCAGTTGCACTCTGAATGTTATTGTGAACATGCTGGATGGAGCTGCTGCATATGGCAACTCAAATTGTTTAAATAAACACTGCATACAAAATAAAGACTTCCCTCCATCCTCTCCAGCAGCCCAGCAAAGACTGAGTCCATTTCCCGCCAATTCCAAGGAAGAGGTGTTGGCTGGATAACTTAGGTTACTGGAGGTAGACCAAGTGACCTTTTTCCTGCCAAAATTTGAAGTTCTTGCCATGAGGTTATTGCGCTGTTGCCACATCTATCGCCGCCATCTTGGATCCACCATCTTGAATGAATTTGGCTACAATGCAATGTGGGGTGGTGCTCACTTTGTCCCACTACTTCTATATTGTATTTTCTGTGCCTCATTGGATACAGACGATGGGCTACATCTTTTTCTGATGGCTTTATGTCATGTGTGCACCGAAGTGGTCTCTTACATCTGTAAGAAGTTCATGTTATATTTAAATGCTTAATTAAAAGTAACAGTAACATAAAGAAATTCACAAAACATCGCATTGTGGATTTGTGAACTGGATACAATTTGATGCTTTAACTGAAAAAATGCCTGAAGTGAGCTTCTAGGCATAGAACAGCTGAAGCACGGCGCTGGGTTTATCCTACCTGTCCTTAGCCATGCACCACGCAGTTAGAGCATTGCCAGAGCCTCGTTTTTTAAATCGCATCTTTACTAAAGCAATTTCTGGATACACTTCTGTCTTGAATGAGGATGAGGAATCACATGCCAGCTGTGAAGTGTGTCAATTTTTCTTCATCCTATATATCATCGTAAGCATTAATGATCGATTTCGTGGCCTGATTATGAGTGTACTGATCGGACCTTGTTATACTGTTATTGCGACTCGTCTGAAAGCAAAAGGAAATTATAGTCGTCATATTTCCCACGGACACGAGGATCTGTTGTGTGGCGTGAAGTGCTGCATCAAACCAGTTTTAGAATTGAAGATTACAGCATCGTCCTATATCTGATTGTGTACTTCCATTTATAAACCTTACACTTGAGGAGTTTTACTTCACACCTCCGTGACAAGGGGATGTTGATGTGATCCTCTTGTTCCCATTTCGTCACATCAATTGGTGAAAATGATAGCATGGTCAGTATCATCGTACAGATAACAACTGCTTTTGCTTGATTCACATGCCGATGCTCTTATTGATCCCCCTGTGATTATCGCCACAGCAGCATCCACAGAACACCTTCTAAAATTACGTTCAGTCAGATTATGTACGAATGTTTTCCCATTGTTTATAGTCCATTGCTAACTGCAGTTGTTTCGTCGTCGATACTTTGGTAACCTATAATAATAAAGTGTGTCTGAATTACGCTTTTTGTGCTGAATTTGACAGTTTGGATCAAGCTGACGTTGTTTATTATTGATTGTCATTATACAATAAAGGTACTTCTCGCAGTGGAGTATTAGGCTAAATACCGTTAAATATGTTATGACAAAGATGACTGTGTCAATGTTATCCTCAGTACAGAAATTAAAGTGCAATATAAGTGGCTTTCACTTACCCATTTCTGCGTCGTTTTACATCTCTTTCGCATGGTTCATTTTAATCCACAACCAGTATATCCGATTTTGCCATAATTAATCTACACACATGATCTCAAAATTAAGCAACCGTGTTACTGCATTTGAGAGTATCTGTAAAAACAGTATTCGGACAGTACTATGGGAGAAATAATCCGTAGTAGACCGACTAAAGTACAGTGAGCGAGAGGTTTTTAACAGCACGACACACTGTTCCTTGGGATGACGGCTTAAGTTTTGAACCACTCCGTCACAGGTATGCTACGTGTGTAACACGACGTTGGAGGTTAGTGTGGAAGTAGTGAGGAAGAGTGCTGAGAAGTTCTGCGGGCAGAATGTGAAGTGAGCTCCCGTGTTGGAATTCTGTCGGCACAGGTCACGACTCCCTAACTTCGTGGCGGACAGCTAATCTCGTTCTCGCAAAGTGGGCTCTCGGCTGAAGGGTGGCCCAGCAATACGATCTCTTCCAGGTCAGTACTGAATACGGCAAGTGTAGTGGTCGCCACTGTAATTTAGTTCAAATGTTCAAATGTGTGCGAATTTCTAAGGAACCAAACTGCTGACTTCATCGGTCCCTAGTCTTACACACTACTTAAACTAACTTATGCTAAGAACAGCACACGCACCTTGCCCGAGGGAAGGATTCGAACCACCGGCGGGAGGAGCCACGCAGTCCGTGACATGGCGCATCAAACCGCGCGGCCACTCCGCGCGGCTCCGTAATTTAGTGAGAAAGAAGTAATAAGTTTGCAATGTTTGAGGCTGACGGGATACAGGAACTAGCTTCACTACTACAAAAAAACCAATACAGTTTTGGAGTCATCGGCCAATCAAATGATTTCATACTGCCCTCTATCTTTCCCTGTCTCACGCTAATCTTTTTACTTCTATTTTACTACTGTATCCAAAAGCCTACATATTCTGTCTTCCATGTTTAAGTCATTGCCCAGCCCTACTCGCTTTTCGCTTCTTTCAGTGTTTCTGTTCTTGGATACCGTGGCAGTTACCCCCACTAATCTGTCCCTTTCTTCTGGTAAAGGTGTTTCGTAGCATCTTCTTTCGCCCATTCTTTTTAGTATACATTTGCTTCTGATCACGAAGCGACTTCAAAACGAAGTTGCACATTGTTATGGCACCCCACATAACATTTCTTGAATGTACCACTTCACTTCAAAGTGACACGGAAACACGATCAGCGTACCCCACGTGTGCGCGGCCGTTGTCAAATTATTGGCACCATTTTACTGTTGCTGGACCTGACATTGTGTTCGTTCCATAACGATGCCTGTTCAGAAAACTTCGGAACTTTATCCACAAAATTTATCTACGCTTTCCTTTTACTTATTGTGTATGGTCTCCTTAGAAATACTCTTCTCCACAATTGATACACTGTTCCCAACGCCGTTTCCATTTCCGGAAGCAGTCTTGGTACGACTGTTGTTGGATCGAGCGAAATGCCTTTGCGAATTTTCTTTTATCTCGTGTATCGTTGCAAATCTTTGTCCTTTCAACGGAGTTTTCAAATTCGGAAATAAAAGAAGGCCTCAGGGGCCAGGTCGGGAAAGTACGGAGGATAGGCAGCACAGTGATTTCATTTCTTGTGCAATAGTCACACACCAACTTGGATGAATGTGCGGGTGTGTTATCGTGATGCAAGAGCCATGAATTGTGTCGCCACATTTCAGGCCGTTTCCTTCTCACATTTTCTCGCACTCGTCGCAACACGCCCTGGTAATACCATCGATTAACAGTTTGTCCAAGTGGCACGATTTCATGATGAACTAATACGTCAAAGTCGAAGGCTTTGACATTTGACCTGATCTGACGAGCTTTTTGGTCTTGGAGACTCTTACCAAACAATTGTGAAGATTGAACCCTGGTCTCAACATTATGACCGTAGACCCACGTCTCTTCACCAGTTATGATTCTACTAAGGAACATCTCATTATCATTTCCACTATCCTACAATTCTTCACAGATTGCGAGGCGAAGATATTTCTGATCTTGACTCACGAGCTGTGGGATAAACTTAGCGACAACAGGATGCATTCCAAGACGCTGTGTCACGATTTCATGACATGATCTAAATGAAATGTTACATTCTTCTGCAATCTCTCGGACAGTCAGTCTTCGACTGGCAAGCGCAGTTTCGTTGATGTTTGTGACATGAGCGTCGTCGGCAGACGTCGAAGGGCATCCTCAACGCCGGCCGGTGTGGTCGAGCGGTTCTAGGCGCTTCAGTCTGGAACCGCGCGACCGCTCCGCTACGGTCGTAAACACAAAATTCTGTTTTATTTTATGATGTAAGATGGCTGCTTTATGATACGCACTGTTGGTACTATCCACAATAGGACGGATGGGATGATGAATCTTGTGAACCTTAAATTGACTCCTCAAAACAGGCGGTTTAGGATTCACATTTATAAGCCATATTTTACGAAATTCACCGATTAGTTTTTTGGTGGTATGGAGTCTTGATCTAATCTCTTTTTGCAACGCGGATGTGGGATCTATCTCAATCGGCACGATGCTATTGTCCTCGAAAAGTATTTCAGTTTTCTCCACGTATTCAGTTTAACTCTCAATAATTAGCTTTGGGAGACGAGAGGTAATTGGCTGAAAACTCCAATTCCGTTTTTTTTACGTGAGTGAAATTTTATTACAAATTTAGTTGTTATAAATGATCATTATCTGGAATCATTGCTCCATACTATTATCGGTGCTAACAAGTACTGAAACAGGTAAGTGGTCTCGTATTGTCAACCTGTCAATGGTCACCTTATTGGGAGGACGAAGGGAATCCATTATCAAACGCCGGGGCACAACCCTTCCATGCGTCGATACGCTCAAGCACACCGCGAAGCATTAGACAAAATGCCACTACTGCATAAATTAATTCATAAGCGCGACCGCACAGAGCTGGGAAACTACCCCCAGAGATGCTCGCGCAGATAATTTTCAAGTGCTCTCATGAGTCGAGTCAAAGAGGGGAACTTCGTTCACGAACTGTATCTACCATGTTATACTGCATTTCACATGTTACGACTTTCCGGAAAGAGCGTCTCCACACTGCGTCCTCTCTTTAGCACGTCCCGGCTACCGACTACCCGCCACGCTACCGACTTGCCACCCTCGCCGTTGTTCGAACTGTCACGTTCCTATTAGCTGAAGGTCAACCTCCGCTCTCTACACCCCCAAAACCGATCTTTCCGAAGTGTCTCAAGCAATCCCTGCGTTTAGCTTTCCTTGTTTTTCTTTTGAGGAGCTTACCGCATCTACTGACAATCTTTTAAACTGCACTTCACCTTTTTTCTAGGCCCGACGCATTCACACAGCATGTCCTCATACATATTGGAAAGGTACAGAGAGTACGAGGGAGTATGACACATTGAAATCGTAATCGAAATAAAAAACTTAATTGCCGTCTACATGTCCATTAGTCGTGTTATTCATGAACCGTACTTACAGTACAGCTTCACAATCCTACCTAATAGACGCCAAAATTGAGTGGATAAGTTGTCCAAGTAATTTCTTTACCTTGACATAACTTCAAGGGGACCTTTAAGCTCCACGTTACGTCAATTCTATCTTTCTTTGCATATTAATTACCCAACTACCTTCAACAAGATAAATTACCAATAATTTAGAGTGTAATATCATAACATCAGTAATGGTGAAACTGTCAGTCACACATACATATTCGCTAATACATCTCAGTCGTTTACAAAATCCAAACATCATAAAAGCAAGGTAAGTCGTGATTCTCAAAGTGAAAAGTCATCTGTCGTAATCGACAAGACAAAAGTTACATACATAGTTCTACATCATAGTAAATCTTATAAGGCATCGAATACTTTGACACAGGTTATACACATCTCAACAACCGGCACATTATTCTTAAAAAGCGATTCCATTAGGAAAGTCCCTCCAACATAAACGCAAACAAATTTCTTAAGGAAATGATAAGCGTAGAGTAAAAGTACTGTCTTATACAAAGTTTTGTCAACAGCTGTGGCTAAGCCATGTCTCCGCAATATCCTTTCTTTCAGGAGTGCTAGTTCTGCAAGGTTCGCAGGAGAGCTTCTATAAAGTTTGGAAGGTAGGAAACGAGATACTGGCAGAAGCAAAGCTGTGAGTACCGGGCGTGAGTCGTGCTTCGGTAGCTCAGATGGTAGAGCACTTGCCCGCGAAAGGCAAAGGTCCCGAGTTCGAGTCTCGGTCGGGCACACAGTTTTAAGCTGCCAGGAAGTTTCATATCAGCGCACACTCTGCTGCAGAGTGAAAATCTCATTCTGGAAGCATAGATGAAAGTTTAGTTTTGACTCAATACTTATCAAATTTAAATAAGATAACCTGAGAAGAGCATTATGTTGCAAAATTAATTCTACAAGGAACGTCTATCGAACATAAATCCAAGCACATTTATGAATGAGGTAATTAGCATAATGTAAGAAAATATAGTCCTCAAAACATTATGGAATTTTTAGTCAAACCAATAAATGAAAACTCTTGAATCAAATAATAAAATTAGCAAAGCTTCAAACAACACTATCTTATATCCTCACAATAATTACATCATGGTAACAGCTTTCCAAAACTAATAACGTTCGCACTAGGCAAAGGTTTTCAACAATATATGAGATAATTACCACGACTGACATATCCACCAATGGCAACAAACTAACAATTCACATAACACTGAGGGTTGCAAACATATCCATGCGCCAACACAATATTTAAAACCATGATCAACACAGAAAATGTACAAACGTGCACACAACATGATCACAATAAAACATCATTACGCACCAATTCCAACATAACGAAAAATGCATCAGCGCAAATGACAAGCGCACAGATAAAATATACAACGTTAGTGTACTTCCCTCACAGCTCGTCTACATACCTGAATCATATCAAAACTAGAGCAATTATGTGCACCCATTAGCACCCATTCAACATTGATCAGCACGCGATCGTACTCATGACACATTAACAAATTAACAGACAACAAATTGTCACACGAAGGCATTATCACTGTCATTGCCTAGGGTCATCGCCGGGGAGGGCTTTCTTCCAATGTAACTTCGACGTGCCTGATTTCGACGATCTCGCCGGTACAGCCGCGTCGTATTACTGTCCTTCTGCGTATCTGATCGCCGCGTTAATTAGCCCATATTTCTAACCATCGTCTCCACGTTGCCCGTGGAACAACAAGTGCAGTGTTCTAACATCAGTCCCACAGATAGTCGCTTATTCTCTTCCATCAGTCTAAACAATGTGTAACACCATTGAGCACGATAGCTACTCGTTGCCGCGAAGTTTCGGATACAGTACAACACGAATCAAACATCTGATAGCCCTAGTCTTGCACCCAGATAGAGTCCGCCCACGGTAGCTGAGTGGACAGTGCGACAGAATGTCAATCCTAGGGTCCTGGGTTCGATTCCCGGTGGGTCGGAGATTTTCTCCGCTGAGGAACTGGGTGTTGTGTTGTCCTAATCATCATCATTTCGTCCCCATCGACGCACAAGTCGCCGAAGTGGCGTCAAATCGAAAGACTTGCACCCGGTGAACGGTCTACCCAACGGGAGGCCAAAGTCACACGACATTTACATCCAGATAGAAACCTGTAATGTTCTTCTCGGGTTCAGCTACTAATAATAACGTTATGGATCACAATGGATCTTGAGTCCACTATGACTTGTTCGCCTAAAGTACATAATTTACTCAAATTGTCTTAGAAACAATTACCTGACATGTCTCTTACTAGGCAAATGTCCACAGCAGAGTAAAACATCCGACACTCTACGACTATTCTAATAGAGTAACTGCTTGTGTTCACTAAGTTCAACATTCAGTACATGGCTGGCTCTGAGCACTGTGGGACTTAACATCTGAGGTCATCATTACCCTAAAACTTAGAACTACTTAAACCTAACTAACCAAGGACATCACACGCATCCATGCCCGAGGCAGGATTCGAACCTGCGAACGTAGCGGTCGCGCGGTTCCAGACTGAAGCGCCTAGAACCGTTCGGCCACACCGGCCGGCAACAAAATTCAGTACAATCATCAACTAATGTTTGTCCAGGCTAACTGACACACAGTGTTCACAACTGAATTCCTCCTGTCCACCAAACTCAAAGCGTTCTACCTCTCTTGGGATTGAGCAATCTGGTTTTCCCCTCTCTCTATCTATTAGCATGCTCTGCTAATGCACTCCTGGAAATTGAAATAAGAACACCGTGAATTCATTGTCCCAGGAAGGGGAAACTTTATTGACACATTGTGGCGCTCACCTGCACGGCGCCAAACACGCATACGACCATCATTGGCACCAAGGCAGAAGCGACTCTCATCGCTGAAGACGACACGTCTCCATTCGTCCCTCCATTCACGCCTGTCGCGACACCACTGGAGGCGGGCTGCACGATGTTGGGGCGTGAGCGGAAGACGGCCTAACGGTGTGCGGGACCGTAGCCCAGCTTCATGGAGACGGTTGCGAATGGTCCTCGCCGATATCCCAGGAGCAACAGTGTCCCTAATTTGCTGGGAAGTGGCGGTGCGGTCCCCTACGGCACTGCGTAGGATCCTACGGTCTTGGCGTGCATCCGTGCGTCGCTGCGGTCCGGTCCCAGGTCGACGGGCACGTGCACCTTCCGCCGACCACTGGCGACAACATCGATGTACTGTGGAGACCTCACGCCCCACGTGTTGAGCAATTCGGCGGTACGTCCACCCGGCCTCCCGCATGCCCACTATACGCCCTCGCTCAAAGTCCGTCAGCTGCACATACGGTTCACGTCCACGCTGTCGCGGCATGCTACCAGTGTTAAAGACTGCGATGGAGCTCCGTATGCCACGGCAAACTGGCTGACACTGACGGCGGCGGTGCACAAATGCTGCGCAGCTAGCGCCATTCGACGGCCAACACCGCGGTTCCTGGTGTGTCCGCTGTGCCTAGCGTGTGATCATTGCTTGTACAGCCCTCTCGCAGTGTCCGGAGCAAGTATGGTGGGTCTGACACACAGGTGTCAATGTGTTCTTTTTTCCATTTGCAGGAGTGTAGTATAGACAAGCAAATTTCATCGCACTGCGATTAAGTGCCAACGTGAAGCGAACTAAAGAGGATGCCATTCCTTGGTAAGAAGCTCGCTCTCACACGAAAGCCTCTACTGTCATGTCGTCGTCCTTGTATGGCGCTTAGATCGCGCGATGCAGTGCGCCTAGTCGGTTGACGAAGCAATGTTTATTCCCGTCGGCGCGATGAGGAGGTGTGTCGGTCCGCCTTGTGACTCCTTTGACAGCACGCCCGGTTTCCCAGCTGGCGCGTTGAGTAGGGGTGGTGGTGCTTGCTTGGCTCCTCTGGCAGCCCAACTGATTCGGGGCCACCCGTCAGGTGAAACGCTCGCGTTGTGGTATACTCATTCTGACGCCAGCGCACCCAGTTGACTGTCGACCACTTGGTCACTCTGCCCCTTCTCTCCCGAGCCGAAATACCGCCAACAGGTGGCTCGCTCTTAATCATCCACGGCTCGTAACTTCGCACGCCTGTGACCTTGCAGCTGAAGGTCGCACAATGTCGTCAGCGTTACGGCCACTGGCGACCAGCTACGGCTCTCCACTGCTGGCGAGCGCTTCATGCCTCTCTCCCCTTGGCTCTCCTTCGAAACATAAAAATTGTTATATATGAGCAAGTGTCACACTAATAGTTCAAATGGCTCTGAGCACTATGGGACTTAACATCTTAGGTCATCAGTCCCCTAGAACTTAGAACTACTTAAACCTAACTAACCTAAGGACATCACACACATCCATGCCCGAGGTAGGATTCGAACCTGCGACCGTAGCAGTCCCGTGGTTCGGGACTGCAGCGCCTAGAACCGCAAGACCACCGCGGCCGGCGTCACACTAATGACATCCCTTACACATCCTGCACACCTTGCTAGTTTCCTTGCAACACTAACAGGTTACAATAATTGTTATTTCTTCATCGGTGCCTCCTACAGGATTTTACAAATAGATGGAGTGCATTCTCTATTCTGCCTTACTGACTCCTAGTCCTAACAAATAAGTATACAGATCACATCCCTTTTAATCAAATAATATGTACCACATATTGGACTTATTATAGTTCGAGCAACTAACTCTTTATATAACACAAATAAATTCCACTCAGTTTGAAAGCTACATCTATCCTGCACCACTGGAAAGCTTTACATAATAACGTGGCACAAACTGTTACTCTACCATAAACAAATGTTATAGTTAATTTCTGGTCTCATTCTCATAAGGAAGTTCATAACAGCAAAAGGAGTTTATGAGTACTTGGTTGGATAGGAAGTGGTAGGGGAATATCTGCTACCTCCTTACACCATCACCATTACCTTCGGCGGCCGCGGTGGTCTCGCGGTTCTAGGCGCTCAGTCCGGAGCCGCGCGACTGCTACGGTCGCAGGTTCGAATCCTGCCTCGGACATGGATGTGTGTGATGTCCTTAGGTTATTTAGGTTTAAGTAGTTCTAAGTTCTAGGGGACTGATGACCACAGATGTTAAGTCCCATAGTGCTCAGAGCCATTTGAACCATTACCTATGCTCAACACCGAAAACAAAACACATGCATTAATTCGCAACTGAGCTGCTGCTTTTGCCATGCCAATAACATTTTCCTTGCTGAGTGATTCCTGAGAGTTGCGAAAGCACCATATTTATGTTAAATGTCACGATGCCAATGAAAACATAAAAACAGAATGCAGAGATCTAGCAATAATCGCTGACATTACCATTCGTTATGCCATTGTACAAATAAGAAAAACAAATTCGTTACCTATGCAGACCTCCTCCTGGTTAACATCTTCTGCCATCTTGCCAAAACCCTTTTACCTGTAAGTAATCTCTTTGGGTCGCAGACTCTCATAATTAATGTTGGTCGATAATACCTGACGCCTCTCACTCTTCACCAATGTCAGTAAGTCCTGGCTTCATTCCTGCACACGGAACATCCACCAGAATCATATTTTTTTTCCTGTTAACAGCAATAGAACACTTTAAAACAACGTCACTTAGCCAATATAGTCATTTCACATTGAATGCCTAATTAATTCCATGATGCCAATCAAGATATGGATACGATATTGCTAAGTACTTCCTGCTTGTGATACAATACTGCGCTGAATTTAGCCGACTTATTAGCTGAACCTTAAACACTGTTTAGCTTCTAATCGATGTCCTCTAAGTTGCCACACACTTTTAACGTAACTCCATCGTACTACAAGCTACATCATTTTTACCACTTCATGTTCAGCGTCTCCCTTCTACCTTCACCCTCCAACATACAACACGAACTCGGCGGCCCAAGCTTCCAACATTAAACACAATGAGCTCCACTGGCGCAACTCCAGAAGGCGCTCCCCTGTCGCAATCTCCCTCGGCGCATTTTATCTCCACATTATTCTTAGAGGTTCGCTTCATTCTCGTAATTACTCATGGCTTCCATATTCTACGGTTTTGCTCTGTCTAGGCAAGTAACTTCCGTAAAGCAACAAATTTTCCTTATCCGCTTTACTTTCAGCCTGCTACGTTTGTGGGTTAAAACTGACTGATTAGCTCATACGGTCCTTTTCTACATATCACGTAATGCAATAATTACTATATCTCCTCGTCTACCTCTTTTACGTTATCCATCGCTTGATATTTGAAACATGATAGACTCTTTGGATTTTAAATGTTTTTTATTCCAATCTTTGATCACAATATCAATTCTTTTGACGATGACCTGTTTCAGTCCGTAATGACCATCCTCAGATATTTTCTACACCATGTCCTAAAGTGGTAAGGCCATAATGGCATCGTCAAAACATATAAATATAATCAGCACAGCATCGTCACATAGACCTAAAATAAGGTGTAGAATAGGCCACATCGTTCACATTATCCATAATTTGGATTTTCGCGATCTTATAGTTTCAACGAATACTGCATTCTGATGAACTATTTTCTTAACACGGTAAGGTCCTGAACAAACATTAAACAATTTATTGCAAAGGTAATGACTCCTTTTCGATATTCCGTGGGTCTTTATCAATATTTAGTCCCCAACTCAGAGATTTAAATTTCTTATTTCTCCCTTCTGTTTCCGTTGCCTTCTTTCTGCTTTCCTTTTGATGTGGTTAATGGCCCTCTCTACGGTTTCTCTATGTCTCAGACTACCAGCTGGTGAAAAGTCAATTAATTGCCTTGTTCTATCAGCAGATAACTCATTCATAAAAAACTGTATTGGACACAGCCCAGTTGCACGGAGGGGCATTTCATTCAGAATGTTCTGAAAATCACTTAAATAACAGTCCCACTTTCTTTGCTGCCTGTGACAACAAATCCTGCAGAACCTCACCAATTCCCTTGTAACACGCCCGACGGGACTTGATGCCGGATACCAACGCGATACGAACACTAGTTCAGTTCTCCTTCGCGTCAAAAGTCTTCGCCATTGACGCGACCTACACCGAGGCCCGTTAACAGATATTACCTTCTTGACTGTACCTCCATCGGCCAAGAAGTATCGTTGAAACGATGCAGCGATTGTTTTGCCCGTCGCGCTTCTCAAAGGAGTAAACGTCACATATCTCGACACGAATTCCGTTGCCACAAGTACGTACCTGTAACCATTCATTGCGCTCGCCAAAGGACCTAAGAGATCTGTTGCCCCTAACTCTTTTAACCTCGCAAGGACTATGGGAAACAGTGGTGGTTGGATTCTCACAGCTGAGAGCTTAGCTCTCTGGCAAATTTTACAGTTTGCGAGTACTCGTTTTATCCTGCGCTCAATGCTGTTGAAGTAAAATATTTCTCTTAACTTCCAACAACACTTACCGGCACGCATATGTCCGTGGCTAAGAGGGGTATTCCAGATAAGCTTATTTATTCGTTCTTCCGGAATGCCTATTAACCACTGATCGCTATTTACACTACGCCTAGAAAATAAAACTCCGTTCCTGATGAAGTAGAAATTTCGCAAGTGTGCTTAATTGTCATCCCGAATTTTGTTCTTTATGTTACTGAGGTTCTCGTCCTTCTCCTGCTCCATGTACATATGGCTCAGTGCTCACCCTTCCTAACTTTCAAAAGTTACTTGCCTCATATTCACGACGCTGAACCAGATTTCACTCTCTTCTTCATCGTTTCCGCGCACAAGCCCTATTGGGCTGCGGGGTTCCCAATCCGCAACGATATTCTGTGACCCCGGAATATAAATAATCCTGAAACTAAACTCTTGCGGATATACCTATCTACTGTGGCGGTTATGAATCAGCCTGTAGACAGCAACAACTGTAAGGCCCTGTGGTCGGTGTACACCTCTGCCACTCGCCCGTACAGTAGTACCAAAATTTGGCAAAGCCCCACACAACAGCGAGCGCCTCCAGCTCTGTCACTGTGTAGTTTTTTTCAGTCTCTTTCTGTGCCCGCTGCGCAAAGGCTATCCGTTGTGCGACTAATCTTCCGTCTACCTCGTATTCCTGAAAGGTAGCTACGCCCACGCCATTGCGCGAGCTGTTTGAAGTCATGAAGAATTCGTTTCCTAGATCCGGATGTATAAGAAGCGGTGCCTCTAGCAGTGCCGTTTTCAGCTCTTCAAACTCTATTTGTGCCCTCTCATCCCAGCGCCACGGAGTTCTCTTGCCGGTCAAATGGCACAGGTGCGGTGTAGTGACAGTCTCCGTCTTAATTACTAGGCACAAGAACGACCGCAATCCCTTCTTTGATCTTGATGCTGCGTACTGCTTCATTGTCAACAATTTACCTAGATCTGGCCGGATCGCTTCAGCATTTACTACATGCCCCAAAAACCGTATTTCGCTTCTACCAAATTCGGACTTGCTCAAATTTACACTGACATCCCTGTCACCCAACACTCGTAGTAGTGAAATCAGTACCCCGTTATGTTCTGCTCATGAGGCTTTTCCTATTAACACGTCGTCAATACAACAGGTTATTCGACTGCGTAAGTCATCCGATAGAACTGTATTCAGCACACAAATGATAGATACTGATGGAATATTCAGCCAAAAGGGCAATCTTCTAAATTGGTAGCACCTACCGAAGCACAAAACCGCAGTATATTTGCGACTGGAAGTGAGGTCTGTTACTCCATAAAGTATTTGCAGAAGCAAATCAGGCTCAATAATCTCGTTAATCTTCCGTGAGCCTAATACTAATCTAACGGCGCCTCCCTTCTTTGCCATTAGATGAAGGGGGCTGTTGTACGAGCTTACAGCAAGCTCGACAATGCCTAATCGCAACATCGGTTCAATCTAATTCTTTACCTCCACACGGTAGGCAATAGGAAGTGGGTAAGTATGGGCGACAATGGGCTTGTGTGGCTTCACGCGAAACCTATACTGAAGACCTCAGATCGGTCCTGGTGCCTCCGAGAAAACTCGTATGTTTTGACACAGTATTTATTTGCTGCAGCTGTTTGCTATATATGCTGCACCTTATCTCTTATCACTTCCTCTACATTAGTACTTCCCTTTTCATGACTCACCAGGTTACGTAGCCTGCACAGGCACTCTAGAATCCCTTCATCATCTTCCTCGACGTGAAGACCATGATAGGTGCGCAAATCCTTTCCTCGCATACATCGTCCTCTTCAACGGTGAGAGATGTTCTCTCTCGTCCGTTTTCTAACGTAACACCAGACCGGACAAAGTCTAATACAACACTGTGAGTACCCAAAAAATCGACTCCTAACATGGCCTCTACTGAGAGTGACTGGGCGATGAGAAACACTGCAACAAATTGTGATGTTGATACGAGAACTCTACTTCTGCTTGAGTTGTAGCTACGACACTTTTATTCTGTATGACACCACGCATCTTTATTTTTTTTACAACGGAAGTACAGGCCAGTCCTTCTCTGCACAGCTCCATTCAAAAGTGTCTTCCCTTAACACTGATACTTGGCTCCCAGAATCCACATGACAGGAAGTGCTAACATTATTAATCATAATATTTACAATGGGGCAATTAATTGAGTTAACCGCTGCTTTTTCTTCTTCTAGTGAACTATCCCTAATGTCATCAAAGCCTATGTACAAAATAGCTACCGCCTCTTTCGTACCGTGTGTGCCACACTCTCCGTCCTGCCACTCCATTGCTAGTCATGATCCTATTATTTACGGACCATCGCTCGCGCCTCTGCTTACGCGACGCCCTTCCTGCCTGTCGTCATTCCATCTCGACTGAGGCCTATCATCCACCGGCGGTCCATTCCTCTGATTGTAATACCTATTATTACCATTGTTTCCCCACGATCCTCGATTTCTGAGGCCATTCCATCTGCCGCGATGTCGATTATTGCGCAGGTACCCCAAGTATTACGACTCTCTCCGTTTCAGTCACTCTGACGCTGCACCGCAAGAGACACTACATTGTTCGGATCTTTAAGCCACCTGTCAGCACCTTCCTCTTGCAAGAGTGTTTGGAAGGACTTAACATCTCTCGTGTTTCTACCAGCTATTGCAGTATCTCAGTTGAGTCTGTTGCGGAGCTTAGTCAGACAATTCTTGTAAGCCTGGCGCCTCGTGCGGGGCATCCATATACTGGTTACTTCTAACAATCGACTTGAAATACTCTAGCGGACTGCCGTTAGTACTGACTGAATACATTTCCTTCACACGGATTCTTAGTTTGTCCCACCCCTGAGTTCCTTTCTACCGGAATTCTTCTAAAAATGCAACTTCAAATTCATCATTAGTTTTACACACTTTTGCGCGGACCTGCTTTCTCGCTGCTTCTTCACCCAGTAAATGACTGCAAACAAATTTGATTCGCAATACGTGTCCCCACGATGTGATCAAAGAATAATCAAATTGCGAAAGCCAGAAGAAGGGATGCAATTCATTATTGCTATCAGGAAAAGTCGAATACGTGTGCACAGACACAAAGTGTCGACGACACTCCTCCTCGTCCGGATCACTGCCTTGTCTGTGACCAACTAACTCGCCTACACGCCATAATCTACACAAACGGTCCACTAAATGACATACCTCTTCCTCTTAGCATCTCCTGTGTTTATTTTCTAGATTTTCCACACTGCTATCATACATTACACCTCCGTCACTTCTGGCACGTCTGTCCTCGCCTAATACTCGTTCACACAAGTCTGTAATGGCATCTGTATAGCGCTAATTTACATCCGTTTGTGCTTGCTTAAACGAAAGGAGTGATCTTACCTCTTCTCACTCACTTATCGGTATCGGTTGTGTTCGCTCTGACGACGGCGGTTGCTGTGAAAATTCCTCTACTGTCACAGCAAGTACATCAACCATCCTAACGACATTGTTAAAAGTGACGCTCTGTGTCATAATTGTCCGTGCTTGGTCGGCAACTTGCTCACACACCTTATCAATGACTTTACTTTGGCCTTCACGGATTTTCTCCACGACATCTTGTATGTCTCTAGAACTTGGAACTACTTTATCACGCTCCGACAGATCCTTTCCGAGGCTATTCATTCGGTTTACTAAACTTACGTTCACCTCAGCAAGATCCTTTCGAAAAATACGTATCTCTGGCTGAAGCTCACCTTCAATTCTTCTGATTCTCTCCTCTTGTTTGGTTATTTTACTTTCCCGCTCGACGAGCCCTTGATCCAAAGCACGGTTTTGGGTGTCAGGCTTTTTGTTTATTGTCCAGCCTAATTCCTCTACGCTCCACTCGTTCTTCACAAGTTTTCTATTTGTTTCATCAAGTTTTTTTTTATCAAGTTTTCGCAAAAACTGCTTGAGTGCGTCATTACTGCCCATGCTTTTTACAACAGTTACTTCGGCCGCGTGAGTTTCAGCTGAAGGCTTCCCCAGTGCTTGTTCCGCGCCAATTTCGGCATCGTCGCGCCTTTCACAACAAACCACCGGCGCTGGGGTAAAGGCCAGCCCCGTTTCCGCCCTATTGTGTTTGTCCGTTACTTAGGGCTGAAACATTTCCTCTGGCTACCGAGGTATATACACACCTCAAAAACGTTTTGCATCATCCCGTTTCCCAGAACTCCTGAAGACAGACGTTGACTGTGGATATCGTATCACAGACACAATCACTTTGACTGTTCAGAGATGTCACTAAAGCCGCCCAAAGATGTAAACAACCATGCATTAGCAGCCCCTATTCGACACGGCTCGTGTTGTCTGTAGTTCAACCATGCCCAGATGTTCAATACCGCGGTTCGATCGCGTCTGCATTGTTACTTTGTGCGAGGAAGGGCTCTCAACAAGGTATCTGTCCAGGCGTCTTGGAGTGAACCAAAGCGATGTTGTCCGGAAATGGAGGAGACAACAGAGAGACAGGAACTGTCGATGACAGGCTTCGCTCAGGCCACCCAAAGGCTATCACTGCAGCAGATGACCGCTAGTTACGGATTATGGCTCGAAGGAAACCTGACAGCAACGCCACCATGTTGAATAATACTTTTCGTGCAGTCACAGGACGTCGTGTGACGACTCAAACTGTGCGCAATAGGCTTGCATGGTGCACAACTACACTCCAGACGTCCATAGAGAGGTCCATCTTTGCAGCCATGACACCATGCAGTGTGGTACAGATGGGCCCAACAATATGCCGAATGGACCGCTCAGGATTGGCATCACATTCTCTTCACCGATGAGTGTCGCGCATGCCTTCAACCAGGGAATCGCCGGAGACGTGTTTGGGGGCAACTCGGTCAGACAGAACGCCTTAGACGCACTGTCTAGCGACTGCAGCAAGGTGGAGGTTCCCTGCTGTTTTGGGGGTGGCATTATGTAGGGCCGACGTACGCTGCTGGTGGTCATGGAGACGCCGTCACTCCTATACGGTACGTGGATGCCATCCTCTGACCGATAGTGCAACCATATTGGCAGCATGTTGAAGAGGCATTCGTCTTCATGGAAGACAATTCGCACCCCCATAGTGCACATCTTGTGAATTACTTCCTTCAGGATAACGACATCGCTCTACTAGAGTGGCCAGCATGTTCTCCAAACATGAACCCTAAAGAACATGCCTGGGATAGATTGAAAAGGGCTGTTTATGGATGACGTGACCCGCCAAACACTCTCAGGGATCTACGCCGTATCGCCGTTGAGGGGTGGGACAATCTGGACCAACAGTGCCCTGATGATCTTGTGGATAGTATACCACGACGAATGCATCATTGCAAGAGGACGTGGTACTGGGTATTAGAGGTACCGGTGCGTACAGCAGTCTGGACCACCACCTCTGAAGGTGTCGCTGTATGGCGGTACAACATGCAATGTGTGGTTTTCATGAGCAATAAAAAGGGCGGAAATGATGTTTATAATGATCTCTATTCCAATTTTCTGTACAAGTTCCGGAACTCTCGGAACCGAGGTGATGCAAAACTTTTCTTGATGTGTGTATGTGGCCGCCGAGCCCTTCCAAATCGCTCGCTCCACTTTCTAAGTTTCGCCCTTGTCTGCGTTTCGCGGGTCCTCCATGTTATTCATATTACGGGCACGTGAACTCGTGGTAATACAGCTCATAATCCAACACTCATATGTCCACGGCTCAGCTTTCCGACAGATACCCTATAAAGAAACAAGCAAAAAGACATTAGTATGAACAATAAATAATCAGACAACGACGACCTAAGTACAAACAGAATTGTACAGGAAGAAACGTATTATTAGTACACGTAACACTCTGACGCATTTCAGTAGAAACTGCAGCTCTAGGAACTCCTAGGCAGCGGTCGCCACGTGTACGGTAACCGTCTTCTTGTTTGCGTTGCTCGCCTGCGCTGCTTGTCTCCTTGGTTGTTTGGTGCTTATACACTAGTATGACACAGTATTCTTATCTCCCCTACTGGATGCAGTGCTTGAATGTGCGTGATAATATTTGGTGTGATAACATTTCGTGTGATTTTTTATTATTGATAAAACACTAGTGCACGCATTGGATAACAAGACACACACAGAAAACCAAAGCACCCAGTAACGGGGGCGGTAACCGCTAGCATATCTTCAGGCCTGCACCCATATTCCTACTGCGTTATCAAGAGGGAGAAATGCTTGTTGATTTGGCATTATTTACTACGGTACTAAGGGGGTTCTTACTCTCATAATTATGAATTTGAGCTTTGGGAGACGAGAGGTAATTGTCTGAAAACTCCAACTCCGATTTTTGTTAGGTGACAGAAATTATATTACAAATTTAGATGTTACAATTGAATATAATCTGGAATCACTTGTCCATACTATTGTCGGTGCTGACAAGTATTGAAATATCTAACTGGTCTCATATTATCAACCTATCAATGGTCACCCTATATGGAGGCCGAAGGGAATTCCTTATCAAACACCAGGGCACACCCTTTCCATGTGTCGCCACGCTGAAGCACACCGCAAAGCACTACGCGAAATGCCGCTATTACATAAATTAATTCATAAGGGCAACCGCACAGAGTTGAGAAGCTACCAACAGATATGCTTGAGCACGTAATTTTCAAGTGCGCTCGTGAGACGAGTCAAAGGGAAGTTGGTTTGCGAACTGTATCTACCATGATATACTGCAGTTACTGTGATTTAGCATCAAATTATTTTCCAGAAGCCACGAACTTATTTTATGAACTACATTGTCCCTCTAGTCAACCTGGGTGGCTGACTAGAGGGATAAGAATATATTGTAGAACAAAGTGGGAATTATATCAAAACGTTAGGAACAGTCAAAATCTAAATGCTGCAACCCATTACAAACAGTATTGTAAGGGGCTTAAAAATGTTATTAGGAAGGCAAAAAGTATGTGGTATGCAGACAGAATAGCTAAGTCTCAGAACAAAATTAAAACAGTGTGGTCAGTCGTAAAGGAAGTGGCTGCTCTGCAGAGACAGGTCGAGTATATAGAATCAGTGCGTAGGAGGAATGTACGAGTTACTGCTAAGTCGCATATATGTACAGTAGTTAATAATCACTTTCTGAATATAGAAGGTCAACTAAATAGAAACCTAGTCCAACAGGGAATCATATAGCGCTCTTAGAAAAAAGTGTTCCGAGACTGTTCCCTGAAATGCTCCTACATGATACTGACAAGAGGGAGATTGAGTTAATAATTAAATCACTAAAGACCAAGAATTCTCATGGATATGACGGGTTATCTAGCAGAATACTGTATGTATTTTAGCCCAGTACTTAGCCATATCTGTAACTTTTCCTCTAGGAGTGGTCAGTTTCCTGACTGATTAAAGTACTCGGTAGTGAAGCCACTTTATAAAAAGGCAGACAGGGATAATGTTGACAATTTTAGACCCATTTGTATGTCAACGGTGTTTGCTAAAGTTATCGAGAAGGTTGTATATACAAGGTTACTGGAGAATTTAAATTCACATAATTTGCTGTCAAATGTACAGTCTTAGACATAAAAACTGACTGCCGGCCGGCCGCCACAGAGACTAAGTCCGAGTCGTTCACTTACGGTGGCCAATAAAACAGACCGCCACTGACAACTCTGTCATCTGCACAATCTGGCAACATTGTAAGATGCGGAAGTGTTAGGAGGAAATGTTGTCTACTCTCGAGATGAAATTGATGGAGTGAGCCCGTGGTCTTGCGGTAATCGTCGTGCATTCTGAACTTAGAATCACATGTTCGCGTCCAACTGCATTTTTTTTACCACATTTCGGTCTAAAGTTATTTTGCATACATGAAAATCATGAACTACAGTTAATCATTGTAAAATTGAGTTGTAAGTGGAAAAAGGTGTAACATTTGCAACACAACGTTTACTTTTGGTATAACAGAGGGGTGAATGCAGAGGAGGCAGCTAGAAAGATTTGAACGGTGTGTGGAGAGAGTGCTTTTGGGAAAAATACGCCAGAAAAAGATATTCTTGTTTCAACAAAGATCGTTCTGGCATGAATGATTTTCCACATTAAGAAAGTCTCGACTACTGATATATGTGACAGATCACCATTTTACCATCATGCGACATTTGCATTCAACAGGCAATGTTCAGAAGTCTGGTGTAGGAGTACTGCATGCTCTAATTCGAAACAACAAAAATCAACGGAGTGACTATTATTGAACGTCATCAGGTCGCTCGTTGAGCATTCCTATGCAGTACTGTTACCGGTGACGTGTTATGATGCCTTTATCGTTAACTTCCTAAGAAGAAATGAAAGGCTGAGCCCCACCAAAGACGTAGACTAGAGCAAAGAATAGTATGAACATAATATTTTACATCTGATAGCACCAAAAGTGTGTTTTGGACTACGAATTCTGCCCCAAGGGGTGTGTGCAACACACCTGGAATTTATTGTCAACAACTGAGACACCTTTCGGTCGCAGTGTAAGAAAATCGAGCAAAAAAACTTCATCACCTATGCTACTGCATGATAACTCAATCTGTTGATTTGAGAAACAAAACTATCCAGGAGATTGATAGGAAAGTCGTCTCTCAGGCACATGTATTGATAGGGAAGTCCTCTCTCAAGCACTTGTCCCTCTCGTCATATATTCGTAAAATTTTACCTTTCCCGCTCTTGATCGATCAACCGTCAAGCAATTCATTTGTAGACGAAAATACTCTTAAAACTACACTGGTTTAATGACATCGTTAGAATCAGTGGGTTTCTACGGGCGTAGAATTTGTAAACAACTTTAAGATTGTCAGATTGTTTTAGATACCGTGAAAGAAAATTCAGCTGCTGTTTACATTCTCTTTGATGATTACTGTTGCGATTAGTAAACTAATGGAAAATGAAATTAAAATATTCACTGTATTAATACAAATTAAATCAGCTTACTACACAAACATCACGATGGCAGTCTATCTTAATAAAGCATTAAGTGTCTGTAAGACGATTGAGCCTATTTTAACACGAATTAGTAGGATATTACCGACTTTTGACTTCGAAAAGAACTGTATTTAATTCATTTCCTGTATCATTCGCAAATATTATGAAAATGGGGCATTTGAACGATTGAATTATGTATTCACAACAACAAAAAATATCTCGGCAGAAAACGAAAGTGGCATTATGAAATTGGCAGTACCGTAAGGTTTTAGCTCTGACACTAAGGGTTACTGTAAGTAGCAAGACGAATTTTGCTCGAGAGTTATCTTACGATTCCCTTATTGAGTTTGTATCTGCCTGCTTGTAGCTCTACTACAAAAGAATTAAAAATCTGGCTTTCAGCGAGTCTCGAAAGACGAACGAAAGCAGCTTGCACCTGGTAGCCAAGCATGTTACCTAGGAACTGGTTTTTTCCTAAGGTGGGAAGACATCCTTTTGTGGTTGAATTGTTGGCAAATGTCAGTCAGACGTGTGACGTTGGTCTAAGCGTTTCGGTATGTTGAATTTGTACCAACGATTTTTCTACAGGTTTTTTCTGTTCCAAATAGAGAGTCTCCCATTAGTATTTTCACGTCATCTTGGTGAATTTTGCTCATAGTATTTTCGAGTGTGTTCCAGAATTTTTCGACATTTTTGGTGTTTTTCTTATTTTCGATGTTGGTGGGGGCATGTGCATTGATGGGTGTATATTTTTTACTGGGGCTCTGAATGAACATAGTCATAAGTCGATTGTTGATGGGTGTGATTTCTTTGACAGAGATTATGATAGATCTGTGTTCGAGAAAAGCAATGCCAAAGATTGGTACGCCTTTCGCTACCTTTTGTTGCATTTTGCTCTTGAAGCTGCATTGGTTTCCGTAATGCAAGGTCTCACTGTCAGTTAGTCGTGGTTCGTTGAGAGCAAGGATGAGAATTTTTTGTTGATCGATTTCTTTTGTGGGATTATTTAGTATTCGTGCTTGGATCAATGTATCGGTGTTTAGTTTTCCATTGCATGTTTTCTGCTTGTAGGGAAATTTACCAGAGATCTTCGATATTCTCTGCCGTGCTAACCTGGACTCCCTAGCATCCGAAAATCCAACTGCCGCCTGTCAACGGACGGGTTGTGTATCACCTGGGGTAAAGTTGACTCTGCATGCACAGTTCATGTTTGCTTGTGTATTTGCAAACGTCTGTATCCAGCAATGACTTCCAGTTGCCACAACACATCACAGATTCCATGCGGCAAGCAACACAACTGTGCGTGCACTTCAGACTTCTTTCAGTAAGACGTCAGGAGACGGATGGAAACGTCAAATTAATGTCCCTTTCCGAGTTGTATTCAATCCAGAATGAGGTGTTATTAAGGTAGTTGTGCGTTCTAGCAATTACACATTTATAATTCCCATATGAGTATTCCGATAGCCAAAAGAACCCGTTAGTGTGAAACTATCGGGAAATGCATTAATATCAAACTGCGAGAACCTGAGACAATACGTGGCACTTCTCTTCGCTGGGTGACCTATTACTGTTGTTTAGGATTCTCTTCGTGGAACATCAGTGGCGCTTTCCGCTATTCTTGACAAACATCAGCAACTCGTAATCAATGCGAGTTACAACTGCGTGATGTTATGGCTCAGGTTGTCAGTAGTTGTGGTGGTGTTATGCTCTACAAACTGTTTACAGTAACGTTAATGGTGGCACACATAATTTAGCGCGGACTACCTATTTAAGTAAAGATAGTATTGTGGCGTCGTCGCTTCTCTTTATTTGGCCTCAGCTTGAGTAATCCGATTTAACGAACATAGTACTTCATACGCGAGCTGCTAATGATACAGTATGACTACAGAGATCATCGTGCGGGTATTACATTAATTCTGCAATGAATTGCTTAGCAAATATTACCCTCAGCTATGCAGCTGGAATGACTCAATACACAGGTACCCTATGTTGCCCTTGGTTAAGGGATCAGTTCGCTGCAATCCTGCTTCTACTGTTCGTAAATACTTATATACTTCATAAATGGTTCAAATGGCTCTGAGCACTATGGGACTTAACTTCTGAGGTCATCAGTCCACTAGAACTTAGAACTACTTAAACCTAACTACCTTAGGACATCAGACACATCCATGCCCGCGACAGGATTCGAACCTGCGACCGTAGCGGTCGCGCGGTTCCAGTTTGTAGCGCCTAGAACCGCTCGGCCACCCCGGCCGGCATACTTGTATACAGATCATTCGTTATTTGACTAAATATGAACTACAATCTGATTTGCATATGTATGACATGGGTTAGCGCCGGCACATAGGAATCACTAACGGTTGGATGCCGTTGAAGTCCGTTACACTGATGGCAAGACAAATGTTCGCAAATCGCCTCCATTGCCTCAAAAAACAATTGCATCTTAAATATCGAAGGACCGACGTCCACACTGTCACAGCGCGTTGAAATACAGCTAAGACGGCAGATGAATATTTGTGACCGACTTGGTTTCGAACCTGGACCTCCTGCTTACCAGACAGACATGCTGATCACTGCACTATTATTCTTTTTAAAAAGTTTGAGATGACTTTCAGCACCAGGTAGGCGGAAGCAAAGAGGGCAGGGGTCGAAGATCCGAGGCCTTGCCTCAATGCCTCCCCTATAGCTGTCACTGAGCAGCTGCATTATTCCCCTGTATTCCATGTTTGCACCCATATATGCCTTTAAATTGTGGAAGTAGTAATTAAGGTAAAATAAATTACAGATTGCTGCCTCCAATGGCGTGCGTTCCTTGTAGAACAAAACTTATAACACTGAAAAGGGTGACGGAAAAATACATAACAAACATTCATTCCGAAATATATTCACAATTTGAGTTATTATGCCCTTAACCACAATCCGATTTGAAGTCTCTCTTCAGTTACAGCTAACCAATGCGCACCTATTGCACTATTGTAAGAACCGAGATGCAGAATTTTGGATTTAAAATTTTGTCAATTCGTTGTAAGAACGTATGAGACCAAGCTGCTTAGGCCATTGGTCCCTAATCTTACACACTGCTTAATCTAACTTAAACTAATTTACGCTATGGAGAACACACACCCCCATACCGGACGGAGGACTCGAACCTCCAACGGTGGGCACTGTCGGGACACAGCAGCCATCCTCTCTTCCGCACCTATCTACACACGCTCCTCGTCAGACGCGAATTCCCATCTTTGCCGCATACCACATGCGCCCCCCCCCCCCCCCCTCACGCGGCCATTATTCCACTCGCTCGCAGCAACACTGTATTCCCGTGTATACCCGCTAGGGTTCGGACGTTGTTGTGCGTCTAGCAGTGAAAACTTTCGATGAGCCGTCGATACCCAAATAATTATACAGGATGTTTGAGGAGGAATAGTAAATATTGTAGGAGGTGGTGGTACAGACAAATTGCGGAAAAAACGCCATATAACCCCCTGTATATGGATATATGTGTGGTGTCTGTTCTTTCGGGAATGTCCGAAAGAAAGGACACTACGAATACGGGTTCGAACCTGGTCAGGCACAAAATTTCATCTGACGCCGTTGTTCTATTTTATTGTGCATGACAGCCTGAACATCTGTCCTTCAATCTTTAATTGATTAACAAGGCTGTCTATTTCGATTCATTGCTATAATATGGGCTAGAGCAGAGAGAAGCAAGTTTCCGACAAAGTAAACGATGAGAGACACTGTCGGTGTCACTTATTAAACAGGAAAGGTTCAGAAAATTACAACTATATCTAGTGAAATGAGTAGGTTGGTGCAGCTCCAGTCCGGCACTATCACTGAGTTTCCAAACATTGCACTTAAGATAAAAATGTGTGTGTGTGTGTGTGTGTGTGTGTGTGTGTGTGTGTGTGTGAGTGAGTGTTTGTGTCTGTTCTTTCGGACATTTCCGAAAGAACAGACACACACACACACACACACACACACACACACACACACACACACACAGTTTTATCTTAAGTGCTATTCGGAAAATGTTTGGCAACTCAGTGATAGTGCCGGACTGGAGCTGCACCAACCTACTTCACTAGATATAGTTGTAATTTTCTGAACCTTTCCTGTTTAGTAAGTGACAGCGACAATGTCTCTCGTCGTTTACTTTGTCGGAAACCTGCTTCTCTCTGCTCTAGCCTATACTATAGCAATGAGTGATTGCTCACATTCTTGATACCTCACTGGACGTGCTACTGAAACTGTAGCCAAAGATTCAAATCCCGCTGGAAAAGTATGTTTCAAGTCAGATGGTTTTGCTCCTCCCGTGCTGTCATTGAAAACGATCACAAAGAAATTAAGTATAGGTATGCTATGAAACCCTTGAGTTCTAACTGTGGTGCTGTGAAGATGAAAAAAGTAGTTTTTTACAATTATCAGATGACAGATGGAATCTGTCAGATTTCACTGATTATGATTGCATTATTAACTGTTGATTCACAGGCGCTTTTCTGTCGCTTATTGTAACTGTTATTTTAATGTTAGAGCTGGAAGAATAGAAACATCAAATTTTCGTCATATGGAATGTTCGAATTCACCCTAAGTCTTCACGTTTCGAATAAAGGCAAGGTATCCGTTAGGAAAACTGACAACAATAAGCCAGGCCATGCCTGTGCCAATGACAGTGATCTCAATAACAATATTGTACAGCAAATATACATTGCCAACTCAACCACTGGAGAAGCTCCAAAACTGTGAATCGCGTCTTGTAAATACGCTTTCAAGGTTTCGGTCCAATTAAGTCAATAAAACACAAATAATTGCCGCAGTTATTAATTTATGACATTTAGTTTGCATTCAGTGCATGGATGTGTTACAAGTAATTGCACTCTAGCCCCCAAACCTAGTTACAGAAATGCCAATAAGACTCATTGACAATAATGGGGATCTTGCGGCAATTGCCACCCGCAACTTCGAAACGAAGCTATAGTCACTTCCGAGGTCACTCACAGAACACATCAGCTGGTATCCTTCCTGGTGGTATAATTGGAACTTGGCAACAGCGTAAAATATGTTGGGCAACTCTCTGACCGACGAGTTACTTCCTTGATAGCACAGAACTATCCTGCTAAATTCACTTGATATTATCGTGTCATTTCAATTTAATACTGAGTGATTTTCGCTTGAGATGTGACATAAGAATATCAGTTAATCCTTTTGAGTCCACGAAAGTCGTTCCACATGGGAACTACAACTACTGTCGCCTCTTATGTTGCGATTTATCTGCCATACTGTTTACTGGGTCAATAAGTAAGAGGAAGACACCGCGCCTGTTCGCTAGCTCCTGGGTAACGTGCTTGCCTGTCAGGTGCATGCTGCCTCTATTCGCCTGTCGAGCCTCGCCGCAAGCCAGATTTTTAATTGTTTTGTAGCAGAGCTACAAGCAGGCAGATACAAATACGATGAGGGAATTGTAATACAACGATCCAGCAAAATTCGTCTTGCTTCTTTTAGTAACCCTTAGTGTCAAAGCGAAAATCCTTGAGGTACTGCCAAATTCATGAGACCACGTTTTTGTTTTCTGCCGACATACTTTTTGTTGTTGTGAGAACATAATTTTATCTATGAACTGCCACATTTTCATAATACTTGCGAAGCAAATCATGTGAAGTAACACTTCACCAACTTGTTGGGAACGTGGAAAACGCACTACCCTTTCTGGATGCTCTCTGTATCTTCCTGGATGTCGAGTAGTACGACCTTCGAGTAAATGGTTAAGAGATGAAGAACCTAGTGGTGAATGAACTCATGGATGAGCTAAGTGCGGGAGACCACTCTTGAAAAGAATAAGTAGACGATCCGTTCCCAGTAAGACTTAGAAAATTGGCTAGTACTGTTAAACCTATGTGCACTGAACATTGTGAAAAAGTATTTAAAGACGAGGCGCACGAAAATTGGTTTAGTATTATTTATGGGGAAGCATGTCCAGCACACATACTGAAAAATTATGTTTCTCGATGAAACTTTAGAGAGGGTTGTAGTGTATCTAGTGGTAGCTCTGGATGGAAAACTATTATGACCACCTCAGATAAGGAATATTTTCCACTGCGAAAGATAATCTTATAGGCAGTTCAAAAATGGCTCTGAGCACTATGGGACTTAACATCTATGGACATCTGTCCCATAGAACTTAGAACTACTTAAACCTAACTTACCCTAAGGACACCACACAACACCCGCTCATCACGAGGCAGAGAAAATCCCTAACCCCGCCGGGAATCGAACCCGGGAACGGGAAGCGAGAACGCTACCGCACAACCACGAGCTGCGGACTTCATAAGCAGTAGAAGCTGCTGTAGGGTACATGGGTTCTAAACCCAGTACATACTGGATATACATCCCTGCAAAAAGACCAATGATAATTTATTGGCCTATAATATGAACAAAGTCGAACAGAAGGTGGCTGCTAGGGAGTCTGGCAAAGTGCAGAGTCTGGCCTGCTTTAACAAACAGATGGAATTAGCAGGACATCCACTCTTAGAATGGGTATTATGCTATACATGCCCGTCTTACACCTGTAGCTTAAAATGAAGGCAGCGGCAGGGACATAAAGGCTAAAATTTGGAAATAACTGGATATAGTTAGAATATACGGAATCCCAAACCAGTAAGGTGATGGCTGGGGAAATGGTGACTAACTACACAATAACTTCTAGCTGTTTCAATTAACTTTGCCATGTAACAGTTGGAAGCAGGGAGCAGTGGAAAAACGAACCACAACACCGTTCAGAAGACATAATATAGTGGTTTACTGACAGGTCGAAAACAGATGAAAGTACCAGGTGTGGTGTACTACCTAGAATCTCTTTAGGGAATATGGCCACAGTATTACACGTTTTTTTTCTGTCATCATGTACACGGAGGAAAATTAGAGTAGATCCTACAAAAATCGTAGCATCTACTTTTATTCAGACAGCCAAGCAGCTCTGAAATCTGTATCAGCCCCTGCAACTAGATCGAAGGTCGTTGCAGAATGCCATGAAGCATTTTCTTTCGGACATGTCCGAAAGAACAGACACCACACATATATCCATATACAGGGTGTTTCAGGCGGAATAGTAGATATTTTAGCAGGTGGTAGTACAGACGAAAAATATTCCAAATCAATGCGTCCACTTTTTAATGAGTACAGAGATACAACTGTTAGTACGTAACGCTAACAAATTCATAGCAAAGGCAAATGAAGACATTCAAATTTGATTTTCAAAAATTCACCAACCAACTTCAATGCACATTTGATTTCTCTTGATAACACCACGTGTAGTTCTACTGAGGTCGTCTTTGCGTTCTTTTATGAGGGCTGCACTATTCATAACCCGAACGATCAAATTGGCTCTTGGGTTTACTTTTTATTTGTAGACTTCGCTTTTAACCATCCCCGCAGGCAAAAATCCAAAGAGATAAGGTCTGAGGACCTTGAAGGCCAAGAAAAGTGCCCATATCTAATGATCGACCTTCCGGGAAATGTTAGGTTTGGATAATGTGTCACCTGACGACTGGAATGTGCAGGAGCACCGTCATGCTGGAGGAACATACGCATTCTTGTAGCCAAATGAACCTGCATCTCGGTTCTTACAATAGTGCAACAGGTGCGCACTGGTTAAATGTAAATGAAGAGACATTCCAACTCGGCTTGAGGTTAAGGGCGAATCCTAAGCGCATGGCCACGAACAATTGGGAGCGGAAACTTAATGTCATCGGAACCTTGTTGAAGGACCATGACCTGCGATTGTTAGACCGACTGCAGAAAGTTCACTTTATAGATACATACATACTTAGCAAAATATATCATGTCGCAGCAGTCTTACCGATACTGCAGGTCACTGCACATAAAATATTAGCTGTAGCCTCTTGGTATGTGTGGAAACAAAATATCTTCAAAGTATCCCTCCACACGGCGACTTTGCAGAGGCAAAACGGAGGACTTGGAATTAAAGACGTGCTTTTAAATAAATACATGCCACTAAGACAGGCATCACGAAACTTCTGTTCCTCTCGTTAGATCCTGGGGATAGGAACGCTCCTGTTTATGTAGCATGCCAGCCTAGATTACGTCCGAACGTACTATGGCGGTTGGAGCTGTATAAGACTTCCACCAGCACAAACCAACACTAGAACCGTCTATGATTATATTAGCAGACATCGTCTTCACAAACCGATTCAGGTAAATTAACCTACAAAAAACTGTATGAATGTCTGGAAAAATATCAACAGTAAAATTCTACCAACTAGTGTTTGTAAACGAAACCATACCCTCAGCGGAAGGATTATGGAAAATCAAATTGAGACCATCTCCATATTGCGACAAATGTCGGCTTGTAGAAACTGTAGGGCACATCTCCTTATGTGAAAATAGAATCAGAATTTGGAACTGGACTAGGAAGAAATTAGCACTATCAACAGAACCGCAGAAAGTCATATACCGATAACTGAAGCTTTACAGCCCGACTAGAAATGTTACCAGTCCGCAAAGAATAACAGTTATTCGTGGCTTCTGGGACAGTTTGTGTTTTATGTCGTAACAAACAAAACTTAGAACTTAGAAGAGTTCATGTTTTATACTGCAGAAGAGCATTTTAAGCTGAAGATGAAACACAAATATAAGTAATGGTTTCAAATTTTTTTATCTATTGCTTTATGTGGGCTACAAAGAGGCGGACAGTTTTTTTTTGATTAGAAGCAGAATACTATTCTTTCACTTTTTTTTATTCCTGGAATATTCTTTTACGTTGGTTCTAAAATCAGAACTGTTCTAATTTGGCAAAACCACTCCGGCTCCGAAATTTTTTTCATTTGTTAAAAAATATATGGCTTCCTTACAGACCTCATATGCATCCAGTGCAAAATAACTTAAATTGTGAATATATTTCAGATGGAATGTTTGTTATGTATTTTTCCGTCACCCTTTTCACTGTTATAAGTTCTGTTCTACAAGGAACGCACGCCATTGGAGGCGGCAATCTGTAATTCATTTTACCTTAATTACTTCAATTTTGTTCCAAGCATATATGGGTGCAAACATGGAATATATGGGAATAATGCAGCTGCTCAGTGACAGGTATGGGGGATGCATTGAGGCCAGGCCTCGGATCTTCGACCCCTGCCCTCTTTGCTTCCGCCTACCTGGTGCTGAAAGTCATCTCAAACTTTTTAAAAAGAATAATAGTGCAGTGATCAGCATGTCTGTCTAGTAAGCAGGAGGTCCAGGTTCGAAGCCCAGTCGGTCACAAATATTCATCTGCCGTCTTAGCTGTATTTCAACGCGCTGTGACAGTGTGTACTTCGGTCCTTCGATATTTAAGATGCAATTGTTTTTTGAGGCAATAGAGGCGATTTGCGAACATTTGTCTTGCCATCAGTGTAACGGACTTCAACGGCATCCAACCGTTAGTGATTGCTTTGTGCCGGCGCTAACCCATGTCATATACACTCCTGGAAATTGAAATAAGAACACCGTGAATTCATTGTCCCAGGATGGGGAAACTGTATTGACACATTCCTGGGGTCAGATACATCACATGATCACACTGATAGAACCACAGGCACATAGACACAGGCAACAGAGCATGCACAATGTCGGCACTAGTACAGTGTATATCCACCTTTCGCAACAATGCAGGCTGCTATTCTCCCATGGAGACGATCGTAGAGATGCTGGATGTAGTCCTGTGGAACGGCTTGCCATGCCATTTCCACCTGGCGCCTCAGTTGCACCAGCGTTCGTGCTGGACGTGCAGACCGCGTGAGACGACGCTTTATCCAGTCCCAAACATGCTCAATGGGCGACAGATCCGGAGATCTTGCTGGCCAGGGTAGTTGACTTACACCTTCTAGAGCACGTTGGGTGGCACGGGATACATGCGGACGTGCATTGTCCTGTTGGAACAGCAAGTTCCCTTGCCGGTCTAGGAATGGTAGAACGATGGGTTCGATGACGGTTTGGATGTACCGTGCACTATTCAGTGTCCCCTCGACGATCACCAGTGGTGTACGGCCAGTGTAGGAGATCGCTCCCCACACCATGATGCCGGGTGTTGGCCCTGTGTGCCTCGGTCGTATGCAGTCCTGATTGTGGCGCTCACCTGCACGGCGCCAAACACGCATACGACCATCATTGGCACCAAGGTGGAAGCGACTCTCATCGCTGAAGACGACACGTCTCCATTCGTCCCTCCATTCACGCCTGTCGCGACACCACTGGAGGCGGGCTGCACGATGTTGGGGCGTGAGCGGAAGACGGCCTAACGGTGTGCGGGACCGTAGCCCAGCTTCATGGAGACGGTTGCGAATGGTCCTCGCCGATACCCCAGGAGCAACAGTGTCCCTAATTTGCTGGTAAGTGGCGGTGCGGTCCCCTACGGCACTGCGTAGGATCCTACGGTCTTGGCGTGCATGCGTGCGTCGCTGCGGTCCGGTCCCAGGTCGACGGGCACGTGCACCTTCCGCCGACCACTGGCGACAACATCGATGTACTGTGGAGACCTCACGCTCCACGTGTTGAGCAATTCGGCGGTACGTCCACCCGGCCTCCCGCATGCCCACTATACGCCCTCGCTCAAAGTCCGTCAACTGCACATACGGTTCACGTCCACGCTGTCGCGGCATGCTACCAGCGTTAAAGAATGCGATGGAGCTCCGTATGCCACGGCAAACTGGCTGACACTGACGGCGGCGGTGCACAAATGCTGCGCAGCTAGCGCCATTCGACGGCCAACACCGCGGTTCCTGGTGTGTCCGCTGTGCCGTGCGTGTTATCATTGCTTGTACAGCCCTCTCGCAGTCTCCGGAGCAAGTATGGTGGGTCTGACACACCGGTGTGTTCTTTTTTCCATTTCCAGGAGTGTATATGCGAATCAGATTGTATTTCATATTTAGTCAAATAACGAATGATCTGTATACAAGTATGCCGGCCGGGGTGGCCGAGCGGTTCTAGGCGCAACAGACTGGAACCGCGCGACCGCTACGGTTGCAGGTTCGAATCCTGTCTCGGGCATGGATGTGTCAGATGTCATAAGGTAGTTAGGTTTAAGTAGTTCTAAGTTCTAGTGGACTGATGACCTCAGAAGTTAAGTCCCATAGTGCTCAGAGCCATTTGTACCATTTATGAAGTATATACTTATTTACGAACAGTAGAAGCAGGATCGCAGCGAACTGATCCCTTAACCAAGTGCAACATAGAGTACCTGTGTAATGAGTAATTCCAGCTGCATAGCTGAGGGTAATATTTGCTAAGCAATTCATTGCAGAATTAATGTAATACCCGCACGATGATCTCTGTAGTCATACTGTATCTTTAGCAGCTCGTGAATGAAGTACTATGTTCGTTAAATCGGATTACTTAAGCTTAGGCCAAATAAAGAGAAGCGACGACGCCACAATTCTATCTTTACTTAAATAGGTAGTCAGCGCTAAATTATGTGTGCACCATTAACGTTACTGTAAGCAGTTTTTAGAGCATAACACCACCACAACTACTGACAACCTGAGCCATATCATCATGCAGTTGTAACTCGCATTGATTACGAGTTGCTGATGTTTGTCAAGAATAGCGGAAAGCGCCACTGATGCTCCATTTGCTTTACGCCTAGGACGAAGAGAATCCTAAATAACAGTAATAGGTCACCCAGCGAAGAGAAGTGTTCACGTATTGTCTCAGGTTCTCGCAGTTTGATATTAATGCAGTTCCCGATAGTTTCACACTAACGGGTTCATTTGGCTATCGGAATACTCATATGGGAATTATAAAAGTGTAATTGCTAGAACGCTCAACTACCTTAATAACACCTCATTCCGGATTGAATACGACTCGGAAGTTGACATTAATTTGACGTTTCCATCCATCTCCTGACGTCTTACTGAATGAAGTCTGAAGTGCACGCACAGTTGTGTTGCTTGCCGCATGGATTCTTTGATGTGTTGTGGCGCTGGCAGTCATTGCTGAATACAGACATTTGCATATATGCCCACTGCTTTAGGGGAAATCGTCTTTGTTGCATTTTTTCCATACCGTAATTAGCACAATAACATAAGGCTTGTTCTGCTGAAGAACTTGATGCCCACAAGTCCTTAAATAATAATCTTCTAGCGGGAGTAATGCATGGAAGGAGATAGACTGTTGGACAAAAGAATGGACAGCTCCCTGCTTTTTGCGTTTCCGATAGCGCCTACGATAAGAATATGGTGTCTATGATGCTTCACAACCTTAAACTGTTTATTTTTTTACTTCATACTAAAATAAAAGTTATGATATGAGAAGAGGAATTAATGACTGATATGCTTCTCAGGAACTTTACTTTTTCGTATTTATTTTCTCACTTCATACTAAAACAAGGGTGTTAATATGAGAAGAGTAAATGAAATATACTCTTCCAATACATAATAATT
Source organism: Schistocerca nitens (assembly GCF_023898315.1). Lineage (NCBI taxonomy): Eukaryota > Metazoa > Arthropoda > Insecta > Orthoptera > Acrididae > Schistocerca > Schistocerca nitens. The sequence goes on along the minus strand of NC_064616.1, from coordinate 136,562,604 downwards.
CCTTGTGTGCTACTACTGCATACATGGAAGTCCTGCAGTTAATTTTTGTATGTTGGATAAATTTTGATATCACCTCACATTCCTTTGTGAGAAGATTCCTATTTTCTTGGGATTCAAATAGAGTGGACATTTCATCACTGGTTAATATTCTGATGACTAATGACATGATACCCGTTGCAATTACTCCATGGCACCTGTGAGTAGAGTCTCACGTTGGCTACTATAAGAACACGCAGGCAGTGATATCCGCTCACCGCAGTCAGAGCCAATGTGATTTCTTTCCGTTTATGGCGAAGCGTCTGCTGCAGTGTCCACGCTCAGCCAACAAAAACAAATCGCGGCGGCATTGGGCACTGCTAATCGCTGCACTTGTCGCGAACCTCAACAACGCACTGTCTCTGCTAACGATACTATGGACTTGATACATCTTACTTAACGTAATATGCAGGTCGTGGGTTGGGTAAAAATTCAGTTTGTAACTTCCCATCGCATTAAAATACTTTACAGTCATATTTGAAGCAATATACACTCCTGGAAATTGAAATAAGAACACCGTGAATTCATTGTCCGAGGAAGGGGAAACTGTATTGACACATTCCTGGGGTCAGATACATCACATGATCACACTGACAGAACCACAGGCACATAGACACAGGCAACAGAGCATGCACAATGTCGGCACTAGTACAGTGTATATCCACCTTTCGCAGCAATGCAGGCTGCTATTCTCCCATGGAGACGATCGTAGAGATGCTGGATGTAGTCCTGTGGAACGGCTTGCCATGCCATTTCCACCTAGCGCCTCAGTTGGACCAGCGTTCGTGCTGGACGTGCAGACCGCGTGAGACGACGCTTCATCCAGTCCCAAACATGCTCAATGGGGGACAGATCCGGAGATCTTGCTGGCCAGGGTAGTTGACTTACACCTTCTAGAGCACGTTGGGTGGCACGGGATACATGCGGACGTGCATTGTCCTGTTGGAACAGCAAGTTCCCTTGCCGGTCTAGGAATGGTAGAACGATGGGTTCGATGACGGTTTGGATGTACCGTGCACTATTCAGTGTCCCCTCGACGATCACCAGTGGTGTACGGCCAGTGTAGGAGATCGCTCCCCACACCATGATGCCGGGTGTTGGCCCTGTGTGCCTCGGTCGTATGCAGTCCTGATTGTGGCGCTCACCTGCACGGCGCCAAACACGCATACGACCATCATTGGCACCAAGGTGGAAGCGACTCTCATCGCTGAAGACGACACGTCTCCATTCGTCCCTCCATTCACGCCTGTCGCGACACCACTGGAGGCGGGCTGCACGATGTTGGGGCGTGAGCGGAAGACGGCCTAACGGTGTGCGGGACCGTAGCCCAGCTTCATGGAGACGGTTGCGAATGGTCCTCGCCGATACCCCAGGAGCAACAGTGTCCCTAATTTGCTGGTAAGTGGCGGTGCGGTCCCCTACGGCACTGCGTAGGATCCTACGGTCTTGGCGTGCATGCGTGCGTCGCTGCGGTCCGGTCCCAGGTCGACGGGCACGTGCACCTTCCGCCGACCACTGGCGACAACATCGATGTACTGTGGAGACCTCACGCCCCACGTGTTGAGCAATTCGGCGGTACGTCCACCCGGCTTCCCGCATGCCCACTATACGCCCTCGCTCAAAGTCCGTCAACTGCACATACGGTTCACGTCCACGCTGTCGCGGCATGCTACCAGTGTTAAAGACTGCGATGGAGCTCCGTATGCCACGGCAAACTGGCTGACACTGACGGCGGCGGTGCACAAATGCTGCGCAGCTAGCGCCATTCGACGGCCAAAACCGCGGTTCCTGGTGTGTCCGCTGTGCCGTGCGTGTGATCATTGCTTGTACAGCCCTCTCGCAGTGTCCGGAGCAAGTATGGTGGGTCTGACACACCGGTGTCAATGTGTTCTTTTTTCCATTTCCAGGAGTGTATATTCTTGATTGTCTCTCTAATGTTAATAGTATTGATTCGGATTGTGCGTGAACACACACACACACACACACACACACACAAAGAGTCATTGATTCCAGTGAGGGTGACAACTACTGTGTGTTGAACAACACATGCACCAGTCAGTTCCTCAGCTGGCGTCGGGTGGATGAGATTTTTCAATTACCTTGCATTGCAGGAATTGTAAGGAGGATTCTCAAGTAAATGGACTTGTATCTAAAGAGCTGCGACAAAGCAAAGCTCGACCGACTATCAGATAATTGTCCACATGGGTTTTGTGGACGAGTATACTTTCAGTAACCAACCCACCCACGATCATTACGTAAGATTTCTCGAAGGCGTAGAGGCATTGATTTATTAAGTCATCGACAGTGTAGCGTGATGGTTTACTTCCCACCATACGTTTTCTATATTCGTCCAAAGGTCGCTTGCATTTGTAGGTCCACATGGCAATGACCTTGTTACCTCTGCCCACATATTCTCTATCTGGTTGATGTTCGGTGATCGTGGAAGAAACGGCAACAGATTTATCCTCTCTTGGCCCTGAAACCAATCTCGCACTGCTCTGCTATGATGGATGGTGTGGTGTCACCGCCAGACACCACACTTGCTAGGTGGTAGCCTTTAAATCGGCCGCGGTCCATTAGTATACGCCGGACCCGCGTGTCGCCACTGTCAGTAATTGCAGACCGAGCGCCACCACACGGCAGGTCTAGAGAGACGTCCTGGCACTCGCCCCAGTTGTACAGCCGACGTTCATAGCAATGGTTCACTGACAACTACGCTCTCATTTGCCGAGACGATAGTTAGCATAGCCTTCAGCTACATTTGCTACGACCTAGCAAGGCGCCGTATTCAATTGATATTGAGATTCTATTAATGTATCATCAAGAGCGATGTTCTACAAATGTGGATTAAAGTTAAGTATTCCAGAAGCTACGTACTTCTCTTTATAGCATTCATTACGTATCCTGTTTCAGACCTCACGCCAGCCTGCGTGAGTTTAAGCGCGTGCCTTTCGGCTTCCTCTCATTGTGTCTAGGCTGTCTTGTCTAGACACAACAGATGGGGCTCTGCTTCTGTAAATAAACCGTTATCTCCTTCGTTCATATATTTATATTTAAATAACATATTAGTAATAAGCACATTGTATTATTATTTTCCACAGTGTTTAAGAATTCAGGCCCTGTCATAAATAAGTGATCTAGATTCAACCGTCCGCTTAAGAATGTGGTTTACCCAGTCTATCAAATGATGAGAGTCGTATTCTGATATCCACATTAAGCCTGACTGGCTGAATCCGATTAGAACGATCTGATATCGAAATGAAATTACAGAAATCGGATAATTTGAACGTCTGTATTGCAACAATGCTGCGCACATAAATTCCTATGATGGAGTAACAGGCAGCAACTACCTAAGAAAAAGTGAGAAATATGTCTACTAGCAGTAATGTAACGTAATTATAACCCATATTTATGTGATGGAAATACTGAATCGAGCAATGCACTTCTATTTCAGTGGTGGGAAGTTGCACCATATCGGATTTGCTGATGACATAATAATAATAATAATAATAACAACAACAATAATAATAATAATAATAATAATCCCGTGGGGCCGATAGGGGAAACTCTCCCCCATATGGGTGGTACCGAGGAAATCAACTACTTGGGGTGAACCAAATACTAACACAATCCTGACGGCTACTCAATCCGTTGAACCCAAATTCCACGCACGTCTGAGTGAAAATCACCGCTACTCTGGTCACCGTCTGTTAGCTCAATGAACTCCGCTGAAAATATTTGCTTCCAAAGGCTTCAACACTCTTTGGTCCTGTCCGGTCCTGGTATCACCCAAGCCAAACCAACGAAACACAAGCAAACATGAACTGTGCAAGCAAAGTCAACTTTACTCCAGGTGATACACAACCCAGCTGTTGACAGGCGGCAGTTGGATTTTCGGATTCTGGGGAGTCCAGGTTAGCACGGCAGAGAATATCGAAGATCTCTGGTAAATTTCTCTACAAGCAGAAAACATGCATTTGAAAACTAAACATCGATACATTGATCCAAGCACGAGTACTAAATAATCTCACAAAAGAAATCGACCAACAAAAAATTCTCATCCTTGCTCTTCACGAACCACGACTAACTGACAGTGAAACCTTGCATTACGGAAACCAATGCATCTTCAAGAGCAAAATACAACAAAAGGTAGCGAAAGGCGTACCAATCTTTGGCATTGCTTTTCTCGAACACAGATCTATCATCAACTCTGTCAAGGAAATCACAGCCATCAACAATCGACTTAGGACTATGCTCATTCAGAGCCCCAGTAAAAAATATACACTCATCAATGCACATGCCCCCACCCACATCGAAAATAAGCAAAACACCAAAAATGTCGAAAAATTCTGGAACACACTCGAAAATACTATGAGCAAAATTCACCAAGATGACGTGAAAATACTAATGGGAGACTCTCTATTTGGAACAGAAAAAACCTGTAGAAAAATCACTGGTACAAATTCAACATACCGAAACGCTTAGACCAGCGGCACACGTCTGACTGACATTTGCCAACAATTCAACCACAAAAGGATGTTAAAAAAAATAGTTCAAATAGCTCTGAGCACTATGGGACTTAACATCTATGGTCATCAGTCCCCTAGAACTTAGAACTACTTAAACCTAACTAACCTAAGGACAGCACACACACAAAATGATGTCTTCCCACCTTAGGAAAAAACTAGTTCCTAGGTAACATGCTTGGCTACCAGGTGCAAGCTGCTTTCGTTCGCCTTTCGAGACTCGCTGAAAGCCAGATTTTTAATTCTTTTGTAGTAGAGCTACAAGCAGGCAGATACAAACTCAATAAGGGAATCGTAAGATAACTCTCGTGCAAAATTCGTCTTGCTACTTACTGTAACCCTTAGTGTAGGAGCGAAAACCTTACGGTACTGCCAATTTCATAATGCCACTTTCGTTTTCTGCCGAGATATTTTTTGTTGTTGTGAATACATAATTTTATCATTGAAATGCCACATTTTCATAATACTTGCGAATGATACAGGAAATGAATTAAATACAGATCTTTTCGAAGTCAAAAGTCGGTAATATCCTACTAATTCGTGTTAAAATAGGCTCAATCGTCTTACAGACACTTAATGCTTTATTAAGATAGACTGCCATCGTGATGTTTGTGTAGTAAGCTGATTTAATTTGTATTAGTACAGTGAATATTTTAATTTCATTTTCCATTAGTTTACTAATCGCAACAGTAATCATCAAAGAGAATGTAATCAACAGCTGAATTTTCTTTCACGGTATCTAAAGCAATCTGACAATCCTAAAGTTGTTTACAAATTCTACGCCCGTAGAAACCCACTGATTCTAACGATGTCATTAAACCAGTGTAGTTTTAAGAGTATTTTCGTCTAGAAATGAATTGCTTGACGGCTGATCGATCAAGAGCGGGAAAGGTAAAATTTTACGAATATATGACGAGAGGGACAAGTGCTTGAGATAGGACTTCCCTATCAATACAAGTGCCTGAGAGACGACTTTCCCATCAATCTCCTGGATAGTTTTGTTTCTCAAATCAACAGAGTGAGTAATCACGCAGTAGCATAGGTGATGAAGTTTTGTTGCTCGATTTTCTTACACTGCGACCGAAAGGTGTCTCAGTTGTTGACAATAAATTCCAGGTGTGTTGCACACACCCCTTGGGGCCGAATTCGTAGTCCAAAACACACTTTTGGTGCTATCAGATGTAAAATATTATGTTCATACTATTCTTTGCTCTAGTCTACGTCTTTGGTGGGGCTCAGCCTTTCATTTCTTCTTAGGACGTTAACGATAAAGACATCATAACACGTCACCGGTAACAGTACTGCATAGGAATGCTCAACGAGCGACCTGATGACGTTCAATAATAGTCACTCCGTTGATTTTTGTTGTTTCGAATTAGAGCATGCAGTACTCCTACACCAGACTTCTGAACATCGCCTGTTGAATGCAAATGTCGCATGATGGTAAAATGGTGATCTGTCACATATATCAGTAGTCGAGACTTTCTTAATGTGGAAAATCATTCATGCCAGAACGATCTTTGTTGAAACAAGAATATCTTTTTCTGGCGTATTTTTCCCAAAATCACTCGCTCCACACACCGTTCAAATCTTTCTAGCTGCCTCCTCTGCATTCACCCCTCTGTTATACGAAAAGTAAACGTTGTGTTCAGATGTTACACCTTTTTCCACTTACGACTCAATTTTACAATGCTTAACTGTAGTTCATGATTTTCAAGTATGCAAAATCCTATGCTTAACTGCAAGATGATAACTAGAACATCAAATTCGAAAATGGCATTGATACATACACTGACAGCGTGGCGCCACGTTCACATGGGCGGCGCCGGATTTCAGGCGGCGGGTGGCGTCTGGCCGGTGGCCGGTAGCCGCTGCAGCGCGAGGAAACGCTCGTGCGTAAGCTGTTATGATCGCGACGCAGCCACGAGCTGTCCTGCGGAATTGTTTCTGGAATACTTGTTATTGCGGATGGGTAGAATGTTAAGCGAATTGTCTTCGATGTTCAATCAGACTCATAACTTTAGACCGAAAAGTGGTAAAAAATAAATGCAGTTGGACGCGAACATGTGATTCTAAGTTGAGAATGCACGACGATTACCGCAAGACCACGGGCTCACTCCATCCATATCAGCTCGAAAGTAGACAACATTTCCTCCTAACACCTCCGCATCTTACAATGTTGCCAGATTGTGCAGATGGCTGGACTTAGAGTTGTCAGGGGTGGTAAGTTTAATTGGCCACCGTAAGTGAACGACTCGGACTTAATCTCTGTGGCGGCCGGCCGGCGGTCAGTTTTTATGTCTAAGACTGTACAGTTTGGTTTTAGAAATGGTTTAACAACTGAAAATGCTATATTCTCTTTTCTCTGTGAGGTTTTGGACGGATTAAATAAAAATTTGCAAACGCTAGGTGTTTTCTTTGATTTAACGAAGGCTTTTGACTGTGTTGACCACAAAATATTACTGCAGAAGTTAGACCATTATGGAGTAAGGGGAGTAACTTACAATTGGTTCGTCTCTTACTTTGAGAACAGCAAGCAGAAGGTAATTCTCCGCAATATTGAGAGTGGTAGTGATGTTTAGTCCCAATGGGGCACTGTTAAGTGGGGCGTTCCCCAAGGGTCGGTGCTGGGGCCACTGCTGTTTCTTATTTATATAAATGATATGCCTTCTACTATTACAGCTGATTCAAAAATATTTCTGTTTGCTGATGACACCAGCTTGTTAGTGGAGGATTCTGTGTGTAATATTGAAACAGTATCAAATAATGAAGTTCATGAAATAAGTTCGTGGCTTGTGGAAAATAATTTGATGCTAAATCACAGTAAGACTCAGTTTTTACAGTTTCTAACTCACAATTCAACAAAACCGATATTTTGATCGGAGACGGATCAGTTCAAGTTCCTAGGCCTTCGGATAGATAGTAATCTGTTGTGGAAAGCTCATGTTCAGGATCTTGTTCAGAAACTAAATGCTGTTTTATTTACCATTAGAACAGTATCTGAAATAAGGGACAGTTAAACACGAAAAGTAGTTTACTTCGCATATTTTCATACGCTTATGTCGTATGGTATTATTTTTTGGGGTAATTATTCTGATTCAAAAAGGGTATTTTTGGCTCAAAAACGGGCTGTTCGAGCTATATGTGGTGTAAGTTCGAGAACATCTTGTCGACTCCTATTCAATAGTCTGGGAATTCCGACATTGCCCTCGCAGTATATATTTTCTTTAATGTCGTTTGTTGTTATCAATATTAGCTTATTCCCAAGAGTTAACAGCTCTCACTCAGTTAATACTAGGCAGAAATCAAAGCTGCATGTGGAGTGCACATCCTTGACTCTTGTGCAGAAAGGAGTGCAGTATTCTGCTGCATCCATTTTCAATAAGCTACCACAAGAACTCAAAAATCTTAGAAGTAGCCCAAACACTTTTAAGTCCAAACTGAAGAGTTTCCTCATAGCTCACTCCTTCTGTCGAAGAGCTGAAAAATTAAGCAAATTCCAGTGTTACATTGTTGATTTTCTTTATTTAAACTTACGACTTGTCGCCTGAATATGTTTCTTATATTTCATTTTATCTGTTTCTACTATCGTGTTATAATTTCATGTATTGACTCGTTCCATGACCATCGAGACTTCTCCTTAATTTGGTCCCACGGAACAATAAATAAATCAATAAATGAATAAAAAACAAACCATTTTTGTAAACATTCGTTATCAGTTTTGTAAAGGCCTCGTCGCTACTCGCTGTGGAGGCTGAATTGCCACTGTTGTTACGGTAGGCCGAGTTTGTGATTTTGTGGAACGGCGTCTGATGCAATACACCGCTAAGACAATTTCTCCCTGCCACTGTTACACAGCTATGCCCCAGTGTCAGGGAACAGGATATGCGAACGAAGGATCTAAAACACTTCAAGAAATTAGTAGCAAAGTCACAAAAACGAGTTTGAAGGGTTTACATATCTTTGTGACCTGTCGAATAATTAAGTATGCAACACCGCATGTAATATGAAACAAACACGGCCCACAATAGCTAAGTGCAAATAATCGTAGGTGAACTTCGCAGTACATAGCAAATGCAATTTACAACAACTGTCTGTTCATTTCTAAGAGTTCACTAAACGTCGTTCCCTGCCTAAGTCAGCCCTGTACGGTGATCTATAACCAACTAACCAAGTGAGGGAGAGCTGCTCTTCTATCTCCGGAGTAAGCTTCTGTACGCTGTCGTCCGGTAATTGGCGAACTGTACTCGGCCGGCAATTGGCGAAGGCGAGGTCGATACCTCCATCCTCCCTGCCGCCCGTGGCGCTTGTGGAACTCGCGCAAGTGGCGAGTCTCTGTGGCACTGCTGCCAGCTCTCATTTTTGCGCCTGTGGAGCTTTTGTCCTGGCTGTATCTTGTTAGGACGACACAGCAGTCACCTTCCGGACGGAGCGCCTCCACACTGCGTCCTCTCCTCAGAGCGTCCCGGCTACCGACTACCCGTCCTGGCGGGATCTATAGATGTAAAAGAAGGGAACTAGCTTTTAGACTTATCTGGCAGCTTCAAAAACATTGAAATCGAAACAGCTTGACATATTTTCCCTTTTTCACGAGATAACCCTTCTTCCCCAGCGCAGTGTGCTCCGTTAGCTGCAGGGTGTTGGCATACCTGCATATTGCAATTTGTAGGCTTAAGTCCTCGATCCTGTGTCCAAATACCAGAGCTTTCGCCCGTCAAAGTAAGCAGATCGGTTGCTGCGAATCATACATGTAATAGGTAAAAAAAAAAAAAGAAAAAAGAAATTCTGGGGGGAATTAAAATTTTTGGGGAGACACTAAGCCAGTTTATTGATTTCTGAGTGGTGGTTAACTTTTTTCCTGAGGGGACCATGTCTTCCCCAAGACCGCCCACTGTTACACATATAGTGAGGGTATAAGAAAAAACAGACACAAATGTATGTGGTTCTAGGATGTGAGATGCATCTACAACAGGAAATCCTCCAACAGTTGGGGTGCATCTGTGTATAATAGGAAGTATTCCAGAGGGGATGCATGCATCCTAAATTTTAATGACATGTTGTATCATATCACACAGCATGACAAATGCCATGTTGGATGAATCTGTCATGTTATACGACTTGAGATCACGTATCATGTTACTTTGCTTGATATGAAGCATTATATCACATGAAATGGATACTAATACTCACAATTAAACAAAAAGACAAGTATGTCAAGAGGTTTTGATTTAAATGTCTTAGAAGCTGCCAGGTAAGTCGAAGAACTACTACTCTTTTCTTATATTCCTGACACTAGCCAGGACACAGTAACATTTTTTGTGTTGTGATATATACGATTTATGGAACCATTTGAGAGATGGCCATTGATGTCTGGCTTGGACCTGGTGAAATGGATTTGATAGTAGATTTTGAGTTAATATCAAGTACATAAACAACTAACAGTACCTCAGCTTTCACAAGTGTTGCTCGTTCTATGTCAAAAAGTCTGTTCCTTACACTCTCCTTTATTCACGGACACTGCATATAGTAAGCAGGGGATATCGAAATATACAGCTAGCCTTACTAGACCTATATTCACAGACAATATAATGTTCAGCTAATCCACTAACATATCTCCCGTGCCATCTCCTGCCATGACAGCAGTAAACCTACTAATCAGGTACTGATTAGGTCTATTCAGATCACTGATTATCAGATTGTCTTTGGAAAGCTCAACCACATCGTTCACTATGGCTTCGACTGCTTCTCGTTCTACTTTTGATGATGGATACTCTACCAAGAATCCTGCGAACTTCACCCAAAGCAGTGTCTCGTCATCTACCCAACGTACAAAATATTCTTGTCGATCCCTGTTCCAATTGTTCTCCAAATTCTGTTGCCTAAGGTTCATTCTCCGCTAGAAGATGCCGGTACAAAACCTGTCCCATACACCCACTCACCACCACCAACTGAACTCCAGTCACAAGTATTTCCCACCAAATATAAGACAGTGCGATGAGTGAAAGCAGTCATATGTAGATCAGGTATGCTGCAATTACTGTGGAGCATTCTGTGTAGGTGCGACAGGTAAGCAACTGATTACGAATATGACTACGAAGTCATGCAAGGTATGCAACTGTCTACTTACACGAACAGCTAGCACCAAACTGTGACAAACTGAAAACTTGACCGCCAGCTTGCTGAAACTGCTGTACACCACAACAGAATTGACTTTAACAGCTGTTTCACTACGTATGTTATGTGGATACTCCCTTCCAGCACAGGTTTCTCTGAGCTAAACAGGCAGGAATTGTCTCTCCAACATATCCCGCATTTTCACAATCCACCATGGCTATACCTCCACTAACATGTTTCCCACTGCTTCACATTATATTTTCCCTTTTATTTTCTTCTCTGTCCAGATTGAGCTACCTCCTATCACTTTCTCGTCATCCCCACCTTCCTCTCTTTCTACCCATCCCTACCCCTCTCTATCTCTCTAAATAACTCACATGTTCTACTCCCTTGTTTAGTCTTGTTGTGCAGCTGCTAAGTCATCCATCTTTCCTCCTCATGCTACCACTAAGCCACTGCTCTCTTTATGCCTTATGCATCATTCCATGTCACCTCCCCACATCAGTCATCTCAAGCAACTTCTCTGAGTAGTAGATAATCTACAATCAGTGTCGCCTCGGCTGTGGTAGTGTGGATTACGGTGTCTGTATCTTTGTGTGTATAAGAAGGTGTACTTGTTACCCAGAAAGAGGGCCAGACCTTGAAGGCTACTAAATTTTGTTGTCTGTGTCTATGCACCACACTTCAGTCTGCTGTTTGTGTGTTGTTGTCTTTCCCTAATATCGCATAATGTTGCAATAAGGAATTTCCATACTGGTTTTCTGTATTTTTTAATTTAATTTTTGTTCTATGAATAAGTAATGTATTGTGTACCACGGATTATTTCAGAAAGAACAGCAAGAGGAGAAAACGATTTGTCTCATTATTGATGCCATACAGAAGCACATGAAAGATGAGTAACAGCTACTATGAAAAACTGCAGCCGTATATGCCTTTTAGGTATTGAGGCAATTCCTGTGAACCCCTTTCTCTTTTGCTTAGGTCGTGGAACCCAATTGCATTGTTTGTCGCTTAGTTATAGGCAATGGGACAGTATTTCATACCACAGGGATGGTTATGAGGTGCAATCAGTACATTGTTTGTGTATTACTTTTTCTTATGTTGTATACTATGTTTGTATCGAAACTGTGTGTTTCATGATTGGTTGCTCAGCAGTCCACTTACTTAACTGAGTGGTAACGTGTTTGTCTCCCATGCGGGAGGACTGGGTTCGATTCACAGCCGAGTAGAAGATTTTCTCCGCTCATAGCCTTTGTGTCGTGTTGTCCTCATCATCATTTCATCATCACCGACGCGCAAGTCGCCCACGATCATTTCTATTTCTTTTTCATTCCTCAGCGTGAGGAGAGCTGTCCTTTACATTATCTCTTCATTACGTTTTTTTTCCTTTCCCATTTGAAGCACAATCCTCTTTCTGTGTTTATTCCTAAGGATATGTAAGTATTTCTTTCTGCATTTGTCTCTTACATATGTCAGGATTTACAGCATCAAAAGATTGAAAAGCAGTGCGGAATGGTTACCAGATAGGTCATGGAACTGAAGTAATATAGACCGACAATGTAGTTAGATGTACTGAGTTTAATACAGATAATGTAGCTGTGCTTAGCCTTGTGAAAGGTAGTTTGTGGCGAAGCAAGATCTTGCTATAAAAAAATGGCCAAATAGTGTTACATCTAAGCAAAGTGAAGCTACAAGGTAATACTAGCGAACCGGAAGTTCACTTTTGGTGCTTAAAATTATATGTGTACACATAAAAAAAATGGCCAATAGTGTTACATCTAAGCAAAGTGAAGCTACAAGGTAATACTAGCGAACCGGAAGTTCACTTTTGGTGCTTAAAATTATATGTGTACACATAAAAAAAATGGCCAATAGTGTTACATCTAAGCAAAGTGAAGCTACAAGGTAATACTAGCGAACCGGAAGTTCACTTTTGGTGCTTAAAATTATATGTGTACACATGTGTCTTAAAACAGTAGCAATTTCCATTCAAAAATGACAGGTACCTAGTTTTCTTGCTACCATCACTGATGAAATGCCTACTTTGTTTAATTTTCAAGAAACGTTTAACTTAAGAAAGTTATTTATATTAGCTGAAAATTTAATCAGATATCAGTTTCATAGCTCAGGAGAAGAGACATTCTTCTTGTTATGTGAGAATTTATTATGTCTCAAAGTAACCGCATCAGTTCTGTACTTATTCTAAAGCCAATGTTTTTCACGTCTTTACACGAATTGGTGGATGTCATTAAATAAGCCAACAATGAGCTCACATATTTCTTTTGAAGTCCCATCCGTGAGTCAGTGTACAGTGTAACCCCTATGTTTGCGTGGTAGAGTAATGGTGGTGTACGCGTACGTGGAGAACTTGTTTGCGCAGCAATCGCCGACATAGTGTAGCTGAGGGGAACCAGCCCGCATTCGCCGAGGCAGATGGAAAACCGCCTAAAAACCATCCACAGACTGGCCGGCTCACCGGACCTCGACACAAATCCGCCGTGCGGATTCGTGCCGGGGACCGGCGCTCCTTCCCGTCCGAAATTTGTGCGTTAGACCGAACGGCCAACCGGGCGGGCTTTTCATATGTGTACTGCGTGAAATTTAAAGTATATTATGTTCATTCTCACATTAATTAATGCCAGAGTGAAGTCATACTCAAATACCTATTCACGCTTGATTCGCTCACATAATAATTGAGACATATGGTGAGTAGTGGGACAACCGTCATGTTGCTCCCCACTGCGGCTTGACTTCAACAGGGGCACACATACATTCTCCCCCTCCCCTACCTGGAAACTGGCGCTTCTGTGCTGGAGAGGAAGGATCTCATAATAGGAGACTCAATTGCATAACCGAGAGCATATTGTTTATTTATAAACAATTCAGTTTTCAGGGGTTGGCCGGCCGAAGTGGCCGTGCGGTTAAAGGCGCTGCAGTCTGGAACCGCAAGACCGCTACTGTCGCAGGTTCGAATCCTGCCTCGGGCATGGATGTTTGTGATGTCCTTAGGTTAGTTAGGTTTAACTAGTTCTAAGTTCTAGGGGACTAATGACCTCAGAAGTTGAGTCCCATAGTGCTCAGAGCCATTTGAACCATTTTTCAGGGGTTGGATTTCTCGTGCTCATCATTCTCTGCTGTTTGGGAGCCGGCCGGTGTGGCCGAGCGTTTCTAGGCTCTTCAGTCCGGAACCGCGCGACTGCTACGGTCGCAGGTTCGAATCCTACCTCGGGTATGGATGTGTGTGATGTCGTTAGGTTAGTTAGGTTTAAGTAGTTCTAAGTTCGACGAGACTGATGACCTCAGATGTTAAGTCCCATAATGCTCAGAGCCATTTGAACCATTTTGCTATTTGGAACGATGCAGGTTTGGCAAGGAAGTAATTAAATAGACCTTTTTTTATCCCGATCGTGCAAGGAATAATGTCATGAAACACCTATCACATGTAATTACCATGTTAAAAATCGATCGCGAAATACTCATCGTCCATCATTCTGTACCTCCGCCCGTGCAGGCTGCCCCAGCCACGCACCTCAGAGCCGGCGTCGGCTGCTGGGCCGCCGTGTCACATCCTTGAGAGCCTGAGAAGTAGCTGCGCTCTCGGGCCCCGCGACTGTACGACCAGATGTGACGCTAATTCCCGAACAAAAGCACCTAAGAAATTCCTCTCAAAACAGTGCTCTTTCTTTGTTTCTCCTCATGTCCTGCTGGGTCTGTATGCGCAGACGGTCGCGGCCGGACCGAATCGCAAGCAAAACAGCGTTTACCCAGTAAACCCCATGCGGAATACCGACGCAGACTAGAACTTCTTGCTTCCAAGGCAAATACCTGTGTGAGAATCGATCCCGCTATGGACTCTAAACTGGCCCAGCCCTCCTGGCACACTTTCTTGTGTTACATTTCACGAACTGCTTTGGGAGTTATTACATCTGGTGTTGTGGAATATCGTCACATACATAACTTGAAGACATCACATAAACTAAATGAATCACTGCACAAAGAGAGAGCTTTGCAGATGATGTGAAAATACACTCCTGGAAATGGAAAAAAGAACACATTGACACCGGTGTGTCAGACCCACCATACTTGCTCCGGACACTGCGAGAGGGCTGTACAAGCAATGATCACACGCACGGCACAGCGGACACACCAGGAACCGCGGTGTTGGCCGTCGAATGGCGCTAGCTGCGCAGCATTTGTGCACCGCCGCCGTCAGTGTCAGCCAGTTTGCCGTGGCATACGGAGCTCCATCGCAGTCTTTAACACTGGTAGCATGCCGCGACAGCGTGGACGTGAACCGTATGTGCAGTTGACGGACTTTGAGCGAGGGCGTATAGTGGGCATTCGGGAGGCCGGGTGGACGTACCGCCGAATTGCTCAACACGTGGGGCGTGAGGTCTCCACAGTACATCGATGTTGTCGCCAGTGGTCGGCGGAAGGTGCACGTGCCCGTCGACCTGGGACCGGACCGCAGTGACGCACGGATGCACGCCAAGACCGTAGGATCCTACGCAGTGCCGTAGGGGACCGCACCGCCACTTACCAGCAAATTAGGGACACTGTTGCTCCTGGGGTATCGGCGAGGACCATTCGCAACCGTCTCCATGAAGCTGGGCTACGGTCCCGCACACCGTTAGGCCGTCTTCCGCTCACGCCCCAACATCGTGCAGCCCGCCTCCAGTGGTGTCGCGACAGGCGTGAATGGAGGGACGAATGGAGACGTGTCGTCTTCAGCGATGAGAGTCGCTTCTGCCTTGGTGCCAATGATGGTCGTATGCGTGTTTCGCGCCGTGCAGGTGAGCGCCACAATCAGGACTGCATACGACCGAGGCACACAGGGCCAACACCCGGCATCATGGTGTGGGGAGCGATCTCCTACACTGGCCGTACACCACTGGTGATCGTCGAGGGGACACTGAATAGTGCACGGTACATCCAAACCGTCATCGAACCCATCGTTCTACCATTCCTAGACCGGCAAGGGAACTTGCTGTTCCAACAGGACAATGCACGTCCGCATGTATCCCGTGCCACCCAACGTGCTCTAGAAGGTGTAAGTCAACTACCCTGGCCAGCAAGATCTCCGGATCTGTCCCCCATTGAGCATGTTTGGGACTGGAAGAAGCGTCGTCTCACGCGGTCTGCACGTCCAGCACGAACGCTGGTCCAACTGAGGCGCCAGGTGGAAATGGCATGGCAAGCCGTTCCACAGGACTACATCCAGCATCTCTACGATCGTCTCCATGGGAGAATAGCAGCCTGCATTGCTGCGAAAGGTGGATATACACTGTACTAGTGCCGACATTGTGCATGCTCTGTTGCCTGTGTCTATGTGCCTGTGGTTCTGTCAGTGTGATCATGTGATGTATCTGACCCCAAGAATGTGTCAATAAAGTTTCCCCTTCCTGGGACCGTGAATTCACGGTGTTCTTATTTCAATTTCCAGGAGTGTATTTAAACAATTCTGAGGATCACCTCCACTGCCACACATGAACACTTACTCTAAAAGAAAAGATCGCCACACATTTGTATACCATCTCTGAGACACTTGACATGCTTTTGTGTGAAATACACTTGTCTGTGAACACGAACTGCTTCAGTACCTACTAAATCCCATTGAATACGGCTGTAAATACACCTTCAAAAAACAGATCGGTGCACAGTAGTTCGCATCAGTTTTGCGATGTATAGTGCCACTGCCTCTAAAAAAATATTGTGGCACACTTGTGGAACCTCTCAGTATTCCTGAACTACTCCCAAATATTAGTGTGCATAAACAAATAAGGTAAACACATTTGCAAATGTTGCTTTAAATAATTTGTTTCAAATAGACTCGCACACAAAATGCTGGACTATCTTCCCAGATGAACGTGGAACGGCAATACATCATGGCAAAATACACTGAAAAAAAAATACGTCGCTAAAATAAATGAGCGCAAATACATAGTGTCGAAACTATGAAGACTATCCTGAAAAATATTGTTAAATAGACAATCACAGTAGTTTGCAAAATAAGGCACTGTCGTAATTGGGATACCCGCAAAGCAGTGGCACGTCTGCCCGCGGCCGCAATTCACCACAGAGTGTTGTCCAGACTGGAAGCAACGTTTTTTCGGATGGATCCACGCGCACACAAAAACTGTAGCCGGCCAGACCAGCACCGACTTGTCATGCGGGCTCAGACCATCTCACGACACGAAATTGAAATCAAAGCAATAACATATTGATATATTTGATGCTTATTATTTATTTAATCAATTCTCGGCAGACAGGGTTCACTCACTTGTGTAGACTTCATGAGTGATCCCCCCACCATTGCTCCCCATGACATAATAACCGTAATCACAAGGGAATGGAGTGAAGTGCGATATAATAGCCATCGCTTTGGGTGTCCCACGTGTCTGTCTATCGTCATGGCGCAACCACGAAGGTCAAAACAGCCCAGTCTCCTAATTACAGATCACGTTACTAAATACCACCGACCACAGATCTGATAGTCTGGAACCGCGCGACCACTACAGTCGCAGGTTCGAATCCTGCCTTGGGCATGGATGTGTGTGATGTCCTTAGGTTAGTTAGGTTTAAGTAGTTCGAAGTTCTAGGGGACTGATGACCTCAGATGTTTAGTCCCATAGTGCTCAGAGACATTTGAACCATTTGAACAGATTGGATATTGTCCTGCTTTCATCTTGCCTCCCCAAAACAAAGGTTCAAGTGGAGGCATTCTATTGATCGGCGAATTCCAGACTCGCTTCCTGTCTCTGTCGCTCTCAAGAAGCCACTCCCTGCTAGTCTGTGCGAACCAACGTCTCCAAAAACGAATATGGAGCTTTTCATCTCTTCTCAGAATACCGTATTCCTATTGCCTAGTGCTGAAGACAAACGAAAAACTGACGCAGTATTGATATCAAAAATACAGTTAAATAATCCATTTGCACTAGCCTGTCAAATTAATTGTTTAACAATTTACAGGAGTCAAATAGATCACTTAAAATACTCTCTTCTACCTTACAATGATCCTTCTTCATTATAAAATATATTTTCAACGTTTGAGTATCACATGCAAACATTATGCAAATCAAGTATGAAATATCCCTCACAAATAGATCACAGCGCTAAATATATCTGAGGTCTTGTACGCACCTTACTCCACCACAAAGTTTCCATTAAACATATATGGTGAAAAAAAATCCTGACAATCACACAAAATCTCGATCAAGATGCACACGCTGCTTTTGGGCGCCACTCTTTTTCGCCGCAGCGCGCCGGCCATGCCTGCCCGTACCGAATGCATGCGTGCAAGCAATACACTTATCGGAGAAAATAAATTGATCAGTCGTGAATTTAAGGTTGTGACTGCGTTTTTAAAAGTACTATAGACTTCCAAAATTGGCACTCTCCGCTACATTCAGAAGGAGGGAGGAAGGTTCTACTGTGTGATAGAATAGAGACGACAGCAAATACCATTGTAAGACAGAGTCAACTGTGATGTATTGAGAAGCACTAAACATGACACACCTAAACCACGATCCAGTCCGTAGCAATAAGCTGTCATAGTTAGATGTCGGAGACAGCTGAAAACATTCGCACACTCCGCGCGTATATGCCATAGCGCACCGCTCCCAGCCACGAAGGGTATCAAGGGATGACTGGAGTGGTAGGAATTCGGATGTTATCAATATGTCCAGTGCAAATGTGCATCATTTTGAACCTTCTCTCACGCAACACACACACATATGCTTGTGTTGCGCTCACACAGCACACTGATCACTTAGCCAGCCCATGCTGCTGTGGGCACGATCAGGCAGGTGGGCGAATTCTTTTTACACGTCGAGGGCTGAGCTAATCCGTTACTTCCAATTACCAACTCCTCGTGACCGTCCTTGCAGGCAGCCACGATGCACTCTGAAACAATTAGCTGCAGCTTCGACGTATACAGTAGATCTAAGCAATTCCCCTCGACATCCACCTACCAGTTCAAAAAATAGACCGTACACCTCGAATTTCTCTCGTGAAAAGTGGATTCCTCCCGTTTCTACGAGTTATTTTCGAAGATAGTAGATATCGGACAATACACGAGTTTTCACGTCGCTAAAGTATCGTTACGTGTTGTGAAAATCCTGCAAAGGACTGCGGCATAGGCTATATTCTCTGTAAGTCTTCTTTCATCAGGTAGAAAAATATCTTTCCTTATCTGTCACGTCATGCATCACAGGATTATAATGTTAAACTAATTTTTGGTTGATGATTGCATCCGTACCATATTTCTATGCACCAGGAATTGCATGGCGACGACTTTGAATGTCGTGTACAGTTCTGCCACTGGGCACAAGAGAAATTACGCGACGATGACAGATTTTTTGCACGCGTTCTATTTAGCGGCGAAACGCCATTCACCAACAGCGGTAACCTAAACCAGCATAATATGCACTACTGGGAAACGGAAAATGCACGGTGGCTGCGACAAGTGGAACATCAGTGACCTTGGCGGGTTAATGTATGGTGCGGCATTATGGGAGGAAGGATAATTGGCCCCCATTTTATCGATGGCGATCTAAATGGTGCAATGTGTGCTGATATCCTACGCAATGTTCTACCGACGTTACAACAAGGTGTTTCATTGCATGACAGAATGGCGATGTGCTTCCAACATGATGGATGTCCGGCACATAGCTTGCGTGCGGTTGAAGCGGTACTGAATAGCATATTTCAGGACAGGTGGATT
Source organism: Schistocerca nitens (assembly GCF_023898315.1). NCBI lineage: Eukaryota > Metazoa > Arthropoda > Insecta > Orthoptera > Acrididae > Schistocerca > Schistocerca nitens. Next base: position 136,543,206 of record NC_064616.1, on the reverse strand, counting down.
GTTCGTCGAAGCACCATACCATGGCCCGCACGTTCACCGGACCTGACGTCCCCGGATTTCTTTCTGTGGAGAAAGTTGAAGGACATTTGCTATCGTTATATATCGAAAACACGTGACAACATGCGTCAGCGCATTGTCAATGCATGTGCGAACATTACGGAAGGCGAACTACTCGCTGTTCAGAGGAATGTCGTTACACGTATTGCCAAGTGCATTGAGGTTGAAGGACATCATTTTGAGCATTTATTGCATTAATGTGGTATTTACAGGTAATCACGCTGTAACAGCATGCGTTCTCAGAAATGATAAGTTCACAAAGGTACATGTATCACATTGGAACAACCGAAATAAAATGTTCAAACGTACCTACGTTCTGTACTTAAATTTAAAAAACCTACCTGTTACCAACTGTTCGTCTAAAATTGTGAGCCATATGTTTGTGACTATTACAGCGCCATCTATCACAAAGCGAAAAAGGTGGTCCAACTAAAACATTCATATTTCTTTACGTACTACACGAATATGTAATAAAAATGGCGGCTCCTATTTAAAAAAAAGGCAGTTGATATCCGTTTGACCTATGGCAGCGCAATCTAGCGGGTCGACAATAGCGCCATCTGGTTACCCCCTTCAAGCTAGATAAGTTTCGTTCTTTGTAGTTTTTTCGTTTGACGCTTATTTTGTGAGATATTTGGCCCGGTCACGATCAATGGCCCACCCTGTATACTGCTTAAAAATGTCTCATTTTGAGAGTATTCAGTTGTCTTTGGAAATATTGGGGGGGGGGGAGTGTTAATCAGTGAAGCTTCTTATTTGATAGTTTTCTATTTTAGGGGGACATCCAATGACAGATACACGAATTATGTTCTCCATCAAAGATGATGAAAAAAAAGTTTGAAATGGCTCTGAGCAGTATGGAACTTAACATCTGAGGTCATCAGTCCTCTAGAACTTAGAACTACTTGAACCTAAGGACATCACACACATCCATTCCCGAAGCAAGATTCGAACCTGCAACCGTAGCGGTCGTGCCGTTCCAGACTGAAGCGCCGAGAACCGCTTGGCCACCTCGGCCGGCGAAGCTGCAAAAAGCACACTCACATAAACGCCTGCACAAATACAAATGTCGGCCATTTTTTATTTTACGCAGCGTGGAAGTGCGTCTCGTTGAGGAAATAATGGACCAGGCATGCATTGGCATGTTTCTATAACAGCAGTGCAGTCATGTGTACAAGTATAAGCGCTTTCGTAAATTCTGAGGAAGCAGTTAAGATTTTGAGAAAAATTTATGAATTCGTTATGTCTTCAAAACGGGAAGTGAGTAAGCACATCCACGCGACAGGTAAAATGAAGTTTCTAAGGAAAGCTATTTAGAATTGTTTTGGTTAGCTTCTGATCGTATATCGTGGTTTTGAAAATAAAGGGTTAAAATATACTTTACAAATCTTTACTTGCACATTTGATGGAACAGAAAACACAACGAATCGATTTTTTGATATTTCATCACATTACTGATAGCGTATAATCTACCTAGCATAAACGAATTATCGTTATATTAACGTTCTACTCACAGCTGCTTGCACAACTGAAATATTCGCAGTACGTTACCTCTACCACAACTGCGTTGTCAGTATCATCCTGCAGCCCTTTAATCCACCTACAGCGGTCTAGAGTGCTCCTGGAATGTCTCAGCGCCCACGCAGATACCATGTCATGCTTCTCCTTCGTACACATGTCCTGCAACAGAAAAATAGAGTCAAACTGATTCAGAGCTACTTTCTCCTATAACAAAATATACACCTCAAGTAAAGGATTTTCAGAGTTTGTACTCTAAAAGAAAACCGATTTTCAGTTCTTCTGATTTCCCCTCGTCTAGACTTCTGTCCTGCAACAGATGACAACATTACGCTCAGTTCCAGTTAAAAAACGTTGCGATGCTTCAGCTTCTCCCGGCGTACTTTATGTCGAAATAGTTCACTGGTGAACTGATGGATGTCGGTGTTCAGTGGCACAATATTTCGGCAAACGACCACTTTGCCATCATCAAGAGATCAAGTGTGGTGATGAACTTACTGATGGGGGGCCCGCACCGGTACCTCTGATGTACCTCTGCTGTTCCTCTGCTGTACCTCTGCTGTTCCTCTGCTGTTCCTCTGCAGTTCGTTGCCTAATATATCATTCCTCTTCTTGACTATTCTAATAGCAGGCTGGCCGCGGTGGCCGTGCGGTTCTGGCGCTGCAGTCCGGAACCGCGGGACTGCTACGGTCGCAGGTTCGAATCCTGCCTCGGGCATGGGTGTGTGTGATGTCCTTAGGTTAGTTAGGTTTAAGTAGTTCTAAGTTCTAGGGGACTTATGACCTAAGATGTTGAGTCCCATAGTGCTCAGAGCCATTTGAACCATTTTTCTAATAGCAGGGACAGATGACTTGCTAAGTACGTACCCGATATCACGATCTATCAGCAGTTCGCTTAATTAAATCGAAATAGATTCCTTAATGCCACAGTCCCAGAATTTGGAAGTCTGTGTCAGAACCTTAGTGTGGTTACAGCCTGTTCCGCGCAGTTCTGTCAGGCAATGTTCTGTGACTGCCGACTTATTAGTCTGCAGCAATCTGGTATGGCGTTGGTGTTCTCGGCAACGATATTCGACAGTACGCATCCTTTGACCTATGTAAGTCTTACCACATTGGCAGGACACCAGATAGACCCCGGATTTCCGTAGTCCAATGTCATCTTTCACACTTCTCGGTAGTGCCAGTGACTCGATCAACAAGGAACTTTACAAATTACATCCACAACTGGCCAACCAGGTCAGTACATGGACGTGGGACTGGATTGATGGTGACACATGGGCCACGGTATACGACGCACAAGGAAAAGCCACCGGACGCCAAACATCGAAATTCGAGCGTATAGCTGAGAGAAACTCATAAATGTTCCCTGCAAGACTATCATCAATCTCACTGACAAGTTGCTGGATGAACAAGCTGTGTCAGTTCTCAAGAAAGAACTGAATTTTGTACCCACTTCTAAATCCACACCTATGACGGTTACAACAGGGGATAAATAAGATGTTGCAGGTCGATATAATAGTGCCTTCAACAAGTGCCTATAATTCCCCGTTACTTGTGATTCCCAAAGACATGGGTGCATCTTGTAAAAGGACATGGAGGGTGGTAGCTGATTAGAGAAAACTAAATGACACTACTCCCAACACAGTATTCCTATTTCCATGTATAGATGAAATTTTAGGCGGACTGGGTAAGGAAAAATATTTTTCAACGCTTGATTTGACTAAGGGATTCTACCAGGTGTTACTAGATGAGAAAGACTGAGAGATCACAGCTTTCAGCACGCCATGTACAAAAGAATGCCAATGGGACTCCATTCTGCACCCTCCACATTCCAAAAACTGATGAATTTACAGGGTGGAAAGATGTTTATTTATTTAGACGACTTAGTAATTTTCTGTCCATCGCTGGAAGAATACAATAACCGATTGGGCCAAGCTTTCGAGAGGCTAGGGCAACATAACTCGAAGTTACAGTTGAATAAATGTGAATTTTTAAGGCAGGAGATCACATATCTGGGGCATGTCTTAACCGAAGATGTGTTAAAATCAGACCCAAACAAACTACAAGCAGTGGTGGAATATCCCCAGCCCAGCCCAAAAAAGCATCAAAAAGTTTCCTAGGGTTTGTTTGGTACTATAAGCGACTTAAGTTAAAGTGGCAAAACCACTGCATGAGTTGTTAAAAAAGTTGTTAAGTAGAAGAGGCCTTCCAAGTGCTACAACAGAGGCTACTAAACCCCCTTTATTACAGTAACCAGATTTTTCAAAAAAGTTTACAATCATCACGGATGCGAGTAAAGACGCTATTGGCTCAGTTCTTAGCCAAGGGGGTTAAGTACGGACCTTCCACTAGCATATGCGTCCAGAACTTTGAACAATGCAGAGCGAAATTATAGCGCAATTGAGAGAGAGCTATTGGCCGTAGTTAGGGCGGTCAAACATTTCAGACCATATGTTTTTGTTCGCACGTTTACCATCTGTACAGATTATAAACCATTGCAGTGGGTCGGAAATATTACCGATTGTCCTCACGCTTGATGAAGTTCAGACTGAAATTGGAGGAATATGATTATGAAATTACATACAAAAAAGGCAAGAACAACTATGTAGCGGATGCACTGTCGGGCATAAGGGAAGAGCCGCGTTATCCATACCATCACCACGCAGAGATAAAAGGCAATGCAAGGCACTGTAAAACTCCCTTAGTATGTAAGAAATTACTATTATCAGTCACACAAGTAAAATGTAAACAGGCATTTTGTAACTTTGTTTGTTTTCTTTCATATTTATTGTTGTAATCATGATATGTAATGTTCTGTGTTGATATGTTTACGTATAAATAATTTGAAGGAAAATAAACAAATAAATATGGGCGTGTATATGTAATGTAGGAAAATAGAGAAAAGTATCTGATTTGATTTTGTTGCGTATTTGTATCTGTAATGTAAAAAAAGAAGGGGAAAGTTAATTAGCCAACGATTTAAATTTATATTCTGTGTAATACATGACTTCATGAAAAATGAAATATCTATTGCGAAGATACTTCTATGGGTACGTGTCTGTGCGTATACAAGTGCAGTCAAAAATGAAACAATGTTTTATACTAATGTTTACACGTGTGCGAAATTGAAGTGAAATACGAACTTTACAAGTACAAAATGTGAAGAGAACTGAAGTCATTAGCTAAGAATGTCCATAATGTTGTTTCTAGAGCTAAGATGTTTTAACTACAGCACAAGCCAGATTACAAATTTGTTGATAAATAACTGTCAACAAATTTTTACGACGGGGGGATACGTCATATACTGACGCCTTAACAACTTATACGTTGTTACGCTTAAAAAGGGTTTTTGTAGCCATCAAGGCCACTCCAAGGCAGGACATCAGAGACACAATGTCGAGAGCAAGCAAAAGTGTTATCATTAAGGTTACCGGAGTTAAATAGTAACACTAGAGCCGTGCAAATTGCAGACGCTCTGGGCAGTTGTCCCAGGGGAGGAGTTTCATTTCAGAGAATTAAGTGGTAACTCCATCCACCACCTAACCACTGTCGTAAAGCATCACTGTAGAAGATGGCCACGAAAAGGCTCGTCTTAGCAGCGGCAGGAAGCTTGATTCTTCCTCCTGAGAACTACAACGTCAGGAGGGCAGAGGGCAGGGCTAAGTGACGTTAAACGCTGTTGTTGCTGGCCATAGTAGGAGTGGCACTGACGTTTAGCTTTCAGCTGAGCGCTGTTGATACCAAATTTGGAGTGTGTGAATGTAAAATCCAGAAGAATTCCTACTTACCAAGTAGGAGTAGGGGAGAAATCTAAATGTGATTGGCCAGAGGCGCCCTGGAGGTGCAGAACGACTCGCCAGATTGGCAGAGTCTTGTAAAGTGCCGGTGAATTGTTGGGTCGACTATAGGAAGGGAGAAATGGTGCGCAGAGACAATTTTTTAAAAACCCATGTTTTTGTATTCAGAGGAGAGTTTTCGGTCAGATCGTTGGGGCGCTCGTGGTCAGCCTCGGTAAGATCTGACATGTCTGTTCCTCTCACGTGGAGTGCTGCCCTCAAGTTTATAGTTAACGTGCTCCTAGTGTTCGCTACTTCTATTAGCAACTGCTCCCGTGGCTTCAGACACTGATTTCTCTTGTGCAACTAATTGCCTCCGTTGCTTTTTCCAATGTTTAGAATTAGCCTTTAATGTAGTTGCCATCTGCAACTATATACATCTTAATGTAGACAAATTCTTTGAGCAAAAATTATGATTTGGAAACTGTTATGGCTGTCCTTCAAATTAATTAATTCTACGTGGAAAGTTGTTGTTGTTGTGTGTGTGTGTGTGTCTGTCTGTTTACATTACGTTTCATTAACGTTTTCTTTTTTACCTCATCTTCTTCATTGTGAAGTTCTGTATATTGAGCTGGCACTGTCACTGTTTCATTGTTTACCAGCTGTAAAAACAAGATGGTGGACAGCGGAACAGTTGAAGTGTTGTAGTTAGTCTGGTCACAAATTAATAGTGTTAACCAGACCTCTGAATTCCATGAGTCCCCTTCTGCAAGCATTCTTTCGAGTCCCAGAATCTGCATCTCTTGTAAGTGCCCTGTGACAGTGTTTGGCGCTAATCCAAGTCATCATTCTGCCTTCACTGAGAATTTGTGTTTCTGTATTTGCTCCTCACCGCTCGGATATTGCAGATTGACCTTAAACCCCCTGTCTTCCCTCTATCTTGTGTCAGGAAATGACAGCGTGAATGAAGGACGTACAGGAAATCTTAGCTCTATAGGGTGAATGCGTGATGATGTTGGTAGCTTTGAGGGTTGCTGGAGAAGGGTAAATGTGTGAATACGAGATATGGGACCATGGTCCGAAAATGACCTAGTCTAAAGTTACAAGGTAAAATCTTTCGAGTACGTCTGACAGTGGATCTCCTACTGCTAGCTTATTGCTTTCCATACTATGAGATTAGGTAGTGTCAACCAATATCTATGCTCATCTGTCGCCATGTGACACTCACCTCTCTGTACACGACTCGCAGATTCTGGCAACATGTTCTCGCGTTTCATTCATTTCCACCCATCAGTTAATGTGTTACGTTACTTTATCTGACTCGTCCTTAAGTTTTGCAGAGCAGTGTATTTAAGTATCTCCATACTGAGAAGCATTTCTCAAGAACAGGATAGAAACTGTAGTGTAGGCATTCTCTATAGTGGAATCATCTACGGCTGGTTCGTTTATCTGTACCCTTGAAGCTAATCAGTCTGTGTTCGGCTGTTGTAGCGACTATATAACTTACTACTGAAGTCGTTCAGACTTTCCCAAGCTGTTTCCCAACTTCAAAGAGATATTTTCACATACAAAATAAAACAGTGCGTTTTAATGGTTAACAACATGTGCAATCACAATTGTGTGTATTCTGTACACTCTTAATCCTTTTCTTTATTGTATTTTTAAGTGTATATGAAACTATATTGATTCTCTACGTTTCTTTGGATGTTTCAGATCACATTGATTGTACGCAGTTTAGATATAAGGCAAACCTTTGGTCCGGTAGAAAAAGTTTCATGTGTGAATAATTTTGTTAAGGACGGAGTGTCAAACGAAAGCTAGTCAGTTGATGCTGAGACTCGGCAATGTAAAGAGGCACGGACGGTGATTCATTAGTGAAAAGAATTGGATGTGGCAAACCCGACCGGCTTCGCACGGATAGCATTAAGCATCTATGGCAAGACGACTTGTGCGGCGAAATGTTTTTTGTTTGTCCGCCAACGTTAACTAACAGAATACCGTCACTTACATATTACTTACGAGATGTAAGCAGCGCACGGCAGGAAAGTTATCTGGATGTATCAGTGTTATGTGTTGCATATTTAACTGGTGTTTGGAGTGACACCTCAGTAATGATGTGACCAAATTTTGAGGTAAGTAATATGCTTACAACAAATATGAATATTATATGCGGGTCATGGGTGTATGTGTATGTGTGAGTAATTCATTACGTATTGGAGACTGGCTGAGGTGGCACAAATAAAAGAAAAAAAATAAGAAAAACAAGCATGATGTACATTTCTACCTCATGTTACAGTATTCTTCCTGTGAAGTATAATACGCACTGTGATGCATTGATGAGATTCATTGTCGCAATTCTTGCTCGTGTATTCCTTGTGATAGACTTCTTTACGCAAAGAACCCTGTCCACATCTAGAAATGATTCAAGGAAGGCAGAAAGCTGAAAGATGAGTCATCTGCTGTGTTGCTGAAAGGAAGTTTTGTATGCAAACGAAGCAAACTTCCTGAAGAAGTTTTCGAAAAGAGTTTTAATTTTAGCATAAAAAATAAAGCACCACATGTTTTCGAATCGCATGCTTTTTCGCTACACAGCTGATCCCAAATGATCGCTGGACAACTATTGGTCAAAAGTATTCGATTATGTGAAATTGTAAGTCTTCCATCTGACTGATGATGATGTGGTTATCTTATCGTCATTGGCATTATTTGTTACGATATTTCAATTTTTCGTAACTGATTGTGCGTTGTTCTAAGAATTTGTGATGTATTAAGAGTGCGAATTATGTTTGCTGATCTCAGGGAAGGAGAAACTGGCAGTCTGAAATTGTTATGTTATTTCGAAACGTTTATCTCCACATTACTGAGCATTAAATGCTAGGTAAAGAGGCAGATTGAGAAAAGGTGAGCAAGCCGGAATTAGCTTTCAGCTTTCAGTCAGATGCTCTTAGTGGTGTATTATTTTCACACTCGCGGCCAATTGACAGTTGGGTACTCGGTTTCTGCCGTGTAACGCGGAACTGCCCGCAGAAGGGTGGTATAAAAACATTTCACCTTCGACGGGTGCGTTCCGGGCGTGATCTGAGGCCTCATAGCTGTATTCCAGAACGAATGTAAATATATGGGAGAGCTATGTCGCAACGTGCGGCACCGACACCAGAGGGACAAGAAAGACCGACTTTAGGAGCTACAATAGACGACCGGTGAGGGAGGCATGTTGAGTGCTCCATTGTTCCCACATATTGCTCGTATAAAGGACAGCTGCCCAGGCTCTGGCGTTAACCAGCTCCAGCCATCCAGCGCGTATCTAGAGGGTAACAGTGTCACAACATACTTTAAATATGTGTCGTATAGATAGGGAGTAACTGAAGGTCGAACGGAGTCTGCGAGCTGTCGCAGCTTCTAAGGGGAGGACTGATGCCATGTGACTGAGTTTTGATGCCATGTAGAGGTTCAGGTATTCTACGTTTTGCAGCTGGTCCCAGTCCCAGAACAGAGTCTGACGCGCCATTACGCACACTATCTGTATTAACCGTTGGTAGATTGTCGCTACCGATCCGTGCACATAGCTTATACAGGGTGTTACAAAAAGGCACGGCCAAACTTTCAGGAATCATTCCTCACACACAAAGAAAGAAAATATGTTATGTTGACATGTGTCCGGAAACGCTTACTTTCCATGTTAGAGCTCATTTTATTACTTATCTTCAAATCACATTATTCATGGAATGGAAACACACAGCAACAGAACGTACCAGCGTGACTTCAAACACTTTGTTATAGGAAATGTTCAAAATGTCCTTCGTTAGCGAGGATACGTGCATCCACCCTCCGTCACATGGAATCCCTGGGGCGCTGATGCAGCCCTGGAGAATGGCGTATTGTATCACAGCCGTCCACAATACGAGCACGAAGAGTCTCTATATTTGGTACCGGGGTTGCGTAGACAATAGTTTTCAAATTCCCCCATAAATGAAAGTCAAGAGGGTTGAGGTCAGGAGAGCGTGGAGGCCATGGAATTGGCCCGCCTCTACCAATCCATCGGTCACCGAATCTTTTGTTGAGAAGCGTACGAACACTTCGACTGAAATGTGCAGGAGCTCCATCGTGCATGAACCACATGTTGTGTCGTACTTGTAAAGGCACATGTTCTAGCAGCACAGGTAGAGTATCCAGTATGAAATCATGATAACGTGCTCCATTGTGCGTAGGCGGAAGAACATGGGGCCCAATCAAGACATCCCAAACAATGCCTGCCCAAACGTTCACAGAAAATCTGTGTTGATGACGTGATTGCACAACTGCGTGGGGATTCTCGTCAGCACACACATGTTGTGAAAATTTACAATTTGATCACGTTGGAATGAAACCTCATCCGTAAAGAGAACATTTGCAATGAAATGAGGATTGACAGATTGTTGGATGAACCATTCGCAGAAGTGTACCCGTGGAGGCCAATCAGCTGCTGATAGTGCCTGCACACGCTGTACATGGTACGGAAACAACTGGTTCTCCCGTAGCACTCTCCATACAGTGACGAGGTCAGCGTTACCTTGTACAGCAGCAACTTCTCTGACGCTGACATTGGGGTTATCGTCAACTGCACGAAGAATTGCCTCGTCCATTGCAGGTGTCCTCGTCGTTCTAGGTCTTCCCCAGTCGCGAGTCATAGGCTGGAATGTTCCGTGCTCCCTAAGACGCCGATCAATTGCTTCGAACGTCTTCCTGTCGGGACACCTTCCTTCTGGAAATCTGTCTCGATACAAACGTACCGCGCCACGGCTATTGCCCCGTGCTAATCCATACATCAAATGGACGTCTGCCAACTCCGCGTTTGTTAACATTGCACTGACTGCAAAACAAATTTCGTGATGAACACTAATCTGTTGATGCTACGTAGTGATGTGCTTGATGCTAGTACTGTAGAGCAATGAGTCGCATGTCAACACAAGCACCGAAGTCAACATTACCTTCCTTCAAATTGGGCCAACTGGCGGTGAATCGAGGACGTACAGTACATACTGACGAAACTAAAATGAGCTCTAACATGGAAATTAAGCGTTTCCGGACACATGTCCACGTAACATCTTTTCTTTATTTGTGTGTGAGGAATGTTTCCTGAAAGTTTGGCCGTACCTTTTTGTAACACCCTTTAAATGTGACTCCAAATATCGGAGTTAAGTAACTGGCGCGAGGGTGTTAGGTGGGTGGTGGGGCGTGGGGGCGGGGGGGGGGGGGGGAGGGCGACAGCGCCCCGCCCAGCGCGAGACCGCGGCCAATATGCAGCTCCACCGACTTGTTGATATTCAGAAGACTGCCTGCAGCCGATCCATATCGCTCGACCTAGGTCAAGACACTGCGGACTTAATCGGCGAAACGAATCAGTAGTAGCAGGTCGTTAGTATACGCGCTATAAAGAAAGGTGATATCCTGCAGGGTAATGCCAGATAGGCTGTGTTTGAGAGCCCTGAGGAGTGGCTCGAGAGCAATTATTTAAAGGTAGGTAGAATGGGGACAACCTTGCATAGAGCCCTCTTGATGGTTATTGGGCACAATATCCGTCTGTTGCCCTGAGCGTGAGAACTGGCTGCTGCCAGAAGGTGCTGCAGGGTGTCGACGAGCCTGGGGGGAAAGCCCATAGATTTCATTAGCTGCAGGAGGAAGTTATTGTTCTGTCTGTCAAAGGCCCGATTTAAAGAGATCGAGACAATCGACACTAGCAGGCAGGATGCGAAGGCGATCGCTATTAAGTCACTGCAGTCACAAGTGACCATTTTTATGTTGGCATCTCCCCATGTGACGTCTGTTTCGGAGAGAGAATAATTGTCCAGCTCTTCTTAATGCAGCCTGCCATAAGCCTTACGAAGATCTTGTAGTCAGCGTTCAAATATTGAAAGTGGCCTACAATCATTGACCATTTGCCATCGTGGTTGCTTGCGCACTGGCATTAGAAGTCTTTCGACAAAGAAAGCCAGTACTGTGCAGTCTAGGGACGTGAGTTCTCCAAACATTGTAACCCTGTGGGGCATCGTGACGCCATGAAAGGTCCAGTAAATCTCGATTGGTAATCCATCCGGACCTTGACACTTATTCACTGCACCTTTGTAGAGGCGTCCCCCACGTTCTCAGACCACATTTCCTCCATTCATGTCGTCGCTGTTGCCCTGTCGATAGTGCGTGTCGTCCGCATCTCGTGGTCGTGCGGTAGCGTTCTCGCTTCCCACGCCCGGGTTCCCGGGTTCGATTCCCGGCGGAGTCAGGGATTTTCTCTGCCTCGTAATGACTGGGTGTTGTGTGCTGTCCTAAGGTTCTAAGTTCTAGGGGACTGATGACCATAGATGTTAAGTCCCATAGTGCTCAGAGCCATTTTAACCATTTGATAGTGCGTGTCGCCTGTTGTAATGCTTCTGCATTGGCCTCGTTGTCTACGCCTCTTACCTGGTAAAGATGACAGAAACGATCCTCCATGACTCTCACTATGGTTGCTTGCTTCGTACAGGAGCACCCTTCTTGCGTCGTAAAGCTGTAGGTGGTGTCAGCGCATGTTCGGCACAATGTGTTGCATGGTGGGGACTTCTGTAGCTGTTTGGTCGTGTCTTCGAGAGCTGACTATGGCGCCCTCTACCTAGCGCTTCGTCAACGATAATATGTGAGCCTTTATTCGATGTCGTTCTCGTTGTCCGTCCGTCAATCGGGACAGAGCTTAGAGGACGCTGAGCGCTGCATAATGGAAGTCCAGAATCTGCAGGTGTCATGCAGCTATGTCCTTGCCAAACTGCATCAGTGTCTTGCAACTTGCCAGTTTGGCGCAGAGGAGCAACCACGCCAAAGTCGAGTGGTATCGGACGTCGTTCACAGTTGGCCCCCGTTGCGGCGACTTGCCGACGGCAGTACGTGTCCTGGAGGCGTGCTACATTCACCTGACAAAGGCTATTAATACGCTAGGTTTGTTAAGGGTGGAAATTCATCGTGCAGATGTGGCCACTGTGGTCAGAAAATGACAGAGTCCACCGTCCAGTGGCTACCACTCCCTGAGCAAGACCTTGTAAAGTATGTATGCGATCCAGTCGGCTCGCCGAATGTCTGGTAAGATCCGCGTGTCCAGAGCTGTTGCCGGGTATGTTTTCCCACGTGTTGCGCAAGTGAAGACCGTGAATCACCATATCCAGTTACGGACAAGGCGTGTTGCATAGGATATGATCCTTGGGATGAAGGGCGCAATTAAAATAGCCAGCGAAGACGATATGTTCGTACAATCCTAGAAAAAGTAGGGCAATGTCAGCAGAGTATAACCTGGCCGGGTCACGACGTTTGGTGGTATATACAGTACGTAAACATTAATGAATTGGATATCAAGTGCTGTGACCGATAATCCACGCGCGGAAAGGAGATACTTGACGTCCGCGGCTTCGATAGCATAACACACTAAAATCACCACGCCAGTGTTTGCGGGACCACCAAGCGTCACATACGTTGCGCAGCCATAGAAGTTCGGGAATGCAGTCTTTCGCACTTCTTGCAGGAATGCAAAGTCGGCTACTGTGGCTTGCATTGTTTGTCTCAGAAGCTGCATCTCGGCAGCGTATTCGTCGTGCCCAGACAGTAAGCCTGGCGGAGCGGTGGTTGGGCAGGGTTATCCATGGTGATGTTGAAGAGCAGAGAACGTCGTGTGTGACGTCACCCCCCCCCCACCGGCCGCGGGCCTCACAGTGTTGTTCAGACCTCAGCGGGTCCCGCATCAGAGTCCTGCTCAGTCTCGACGTCCTCGGCCCTCAATGTGGGCGCGGAAATCTGTTTGTGTCCCATAAGGTCGTGGTGGTTGATAGGGAGGTGTCGAGCGCAGCCTGCGTTGTAACCTCCGTGCTGATCGCTCTTCGCCGCAGAGGACTGGCAGACGGATTCCACCGCCCCCCTTCCATTCTGCAGGGGTGGAGTTAGTGGCAATGTTGTCAATCCGATAGTAGGTGTTCTTCCTTCTGCGAGTGACAACGTCCGTGCTCCGACGTGGTCCTGCGCCATAGTTTTCGGCGTTTCGGAGAACGCTGTTTTCGTGTGTGATCTTCAGTGTCGGACTTTGACATTGACTCACGCGTCGCCGCCACAAAGGTTTCCGTTGGTACTACAAGTGCATCGATCGTCATCCCCCTGGGGGTAGGGCCTGCAGTGCCCGGTGGTATCGATGGCGTTGGACGGACTTCTGCCACTGGCCAGCTTGACTGATCGGCCTGATATCAGTCTGTGGAGGGTGGTTCTCGTACTGCACCCTCGGTCTGTTGCGTCTGGATAGACGGAGACGTTATGAGCGCCACCGCATAAGTTACTGGTAAGATTGTAGGCGACAGTGGACGCGCCACGTCCTGTGGTGGAGGTTGTGCAATCCGACATTGAAGGCACTCGGAACATACGTGAGCTTCCTCGCCACATACGAAACACGTTTTAGGCTGGGCGCCTTAGATAACTGTGGCCCGGCAATCTCCTATTGGAAGATATGATAGTATGTGCCGTCGGAGTTCAGTGCGCACCTGGTGTACTCTGTTGAGGGTTGAATAGTTTTAAATTGGATCAACTTCTCTGTCATGCGTTCGTGTACTGTACCGTACGGGCGGAGCGCCATCACGACGTCTGAGCTGGAAGTTCGAAGGGGAGTTCGAACATGCGTATCTTTAATAATTTTCATATAGACAGTGTTGATTACGATCGAAAAGTGGATACCGACGATGTCGGCGACTGGGATCTTGGCCGCTTCCTTTAACGCTAGACATCGAGTGCTTTTGTTTTTTCGGTATTGATTGGCCATGCTGTTGTCGCACTACGGCGTCACGTTAGTGTCGGCCGAAGGAAGTCAACAAGGCGAGCGTGCGCTGCAGGCGGAAACAAGCAGCACGTCCATGACCCACTAAGTTGCCGTATAGCTCGATTCGTACCAGGAATAATCCCTCATAAAATGCTTTTGAGTTCGTTTGACTACATCCATTTCTATTTCACTCATGTCCACTCTCTTACCAACTTACTTCGCTCCCTAACTTCACTAATTATTTTCAGTATGATACTTTCGTATCTTCTCATCTGCATGTCTCACAGACTCGAACGCAAGTCGCCGAAGTGGCGTCAACTCGAAAGACTTTCACCAGGCGAACGGTCTACCCGACAGGAGGCCCTAGCCACACAGCATTTCCATTTTTACTTGCTGATATAAGCTTAATTTCTTTTGTGTGCTGGAATTGTCAGTTTGCACTATAGACTTTTCATTGAGAGGCACCCACATGCCTCGCTCATACTGTGGTATCAAGCAGTCAGGCCTGCAAGATGAGTGGTCTGCCAAGCGAGTGGACTCATTCTTATTTATCGAGTAACATGAACTCTAGTACTCACAATTAAGTTACAAGTTATTCTCCTGTTTGAATATTACGCAACGGATACAGAAACGCAGACCTGACTATTAGTAATTTACACAACTCTCACTGTTCACTACGCACTGGCAATACCACATTTTCTTTCTTATTTAACGGCTTTGATCAACACGTGGCCATCGCACTGAATATAAATGGCGCACACATTATGAATTCTGGGTATCGTGACAACATACTATTCGAAGGAAAAGGCCACCAATCTTTTTCTTTTCATTATCTTATTTATTAGGATAAATTCTATAACCTAAACACACAAATTCATTAACCTACAACAATAACACATGAGAAATTCTACCCAATGGGCATGGCTTTACATTGGTGATTCTCTTTCTTATGGTCTCGTAATTATTTAACTCTACAGTGCACTTGCTGGATAGGATGGTATATCTTTTTCTGTATCTCACACTTCGACTCTCACACCCATCATTACGAAAATTTCCTCCAGACCGAGCGGTACAAAAAGGAAAATGCATAACCCACTGCCTCTGAAACTACCTTGTTACTCTCCCATGCCAACCACACATACTTAAATTTCATGAAATACATCACACTGGCAACATACAATACAAAGAATAGTCACATCGTTATAATCACATCATTTTCATCTTTCCCATTTCAATTAGTATTTATCCCAGTTTCACACGACACTGCCCAACTTCGTAATTTTTCTTTCCTACTATGAACTCTGGAGGATATATGCACGTCTTCCTGTGCAATGCATGCCAAGTGGCGTTGCTGGATAGACGGCTGACTCACCTTGCTTCTCTCTCAATTATAGTTTGAATCAAGCGTCACACGGAAACATAACACGCAAAGTAATATTAAGAACGTATTCATCACACACGCGAGTCCTCTACTGATACCATGGACGAGTACTTCTCTTTATGCTTTGTCTCATACACAGATTGAGACTCATACAGTACTCACCACGTGGAAGTACTCGTCTCTAATTTCAAGTCCTGCACACGCCATTTCTTAAATATTTCCAACTTATAGTACACACACTAGTAATTCAGCTTAACTTAAGCACTCGGAAGTATTTCAACTTATTGCTACACGTGGTTTCATTGTGACCGTTGGTCACTTCCGAAGATTACTACGATCTCCTTAATATTACCTGCCTGACATTTAATTCTCCCCACAAAAGTTCCTGAAATAGATAAATTATTATTCCAAACTACTCTTAAGTATTTCACATGCATACCATGTCTCCACTCTTTTGTCTTTACGGAGCGCACCTAAGACAGGTCTTACCAACACTAGATCCAGCGGCAGAGTGCTGAAACATGGCCATTCTTCAGGTCATCTCGCACCTCCGTCGAGGTGGGGGAAGACCATGCTACCCATTGGTCAGCCACATTTCAGGCGCTCAAAGCTCCGGTAAATTTCATCTCTTTGGTTCTACCAAAGGTGACCAAAAGATCGTCTCAAAGATGATCATATAGTCACATTCACTATCTGCGGTTAGCAGACGACCATACATTCATTCATTTCACAGATCTCACCAAACTGGATGTAGGGATTTATTTTGTGGGAGTGCACATGTGATCAATTAAATAAATAAATTGTAATTCTTTCCCACACTGGTATCCGGCTTTGCTGTATTAATTGAAATTGAGTTATTATTAGAAAAAATGTGTTGTACTGACAAAAATAACGAAGAATGTTGTACCTATTTTCAATGTCGGGCGGTACTGTACCCTTTCACCACCAGCTACCCATGCAGAAAAAAATGGCACGGTTCTATCCTTGCAATGCGAGGGTAGTTCCGAACATATTTTTAAGAAAGCTGTATTAGAACAAACTTTGCAAGTCATCATAATAACCAGGAGGAGGCCTTAGCCCCTGGTGACCTCAAATAGACGACCAAATGCTGTTGCTTTAAAAAATTATTTACACAGTTGCTGCGTTATTGTACTCTCCACAGTCCGGAGTAACGTACACATACAAATTTACAACAATCCAAATGACAAATAAAACATTACATCATACAAATAAAAAATAATGGTGAGATAAAAATTTGCTTCGTTATCAGGATCTCCATTATTTTTAGGAGTAATCCAAACTTCATTAATTCTAAAACAAATAAAAAAATACTAATTGTACTCATAAAATTTTAAATAGCTCACCGTCCAAACACAGAACAAGTAATCTGACATTCATAAATTGCGTTGTAATAATCTTTACACGGCAATCTCTAAATACAAAACAAAATCAACAAAAGAAAAAAATAGCGTACATTAGTTGCATGTAGATTGTCAGGCTCCATACCACTACTCTAAAACATACAACAAACCTACAGAGAAATAAAACTGAGAAGAAAAACAATGAAATATACCACAAGTTACATACTGGTTACGTAATATAGTTCATCTAAGACATCATTTCATACCTCATTAACTATCATCACTTAAGCAATTGCCACCACTACTCGACTGTGAGTTTAACCTTATCCTTGTCCACCAGTACAAATACCTGCTGCTGAGCTAGTCAGTCCATCAACTTTGATCAATACACGCAGTAAATAGTTAGCAATAAGTGCTTGAATCCACCACTAGCTCTCGTATCTTACTCCACTGCTCATTTCTCTGTTGTTACACATTTAGACGACAGTAACTTGCATTTCGACTAGCCTTCGTTACACTTTAATGTGAAATATCACCACTGTGATAATGCAAATAAGTGGCTTCAGTCAACACACCAAGAAGATCATTACTGTCCACGACATCAAAATGCATCAGTTAATTCCGATATTTGTTGTGCAATGCAAAGTCTCGTCCCCTGTGACAACCTTACTGACCAATGCAACAAGAGCCACTACGTTAGTATTACGCCACTGGCTAATAATTAAAGCATCATTGTACCAAATATTCTAATAAACATGCTATGTGAACTTGGTAACCCAGAACAAACAAAAAAAAAAAGCCACTAACTATTCTAAACACAAATGTTAATGAAATACAATTACACTTGCTGTCCCTTCAGGAATGAAACATATAAAAAAATTTACACAATTACAAGTACAAATACACTCCTGGAAATGGAAAAAAGAACACATTGACACCGGTGTGTCAGACCCACCATACTTGCTCCGGACACTGCGAGAGGGCTGTACAAGCAATGATCACACGCACGGCACAGCGGACACACCAGGAACCGCGGTGTTGGCCGTCGAATGGCGCTAGCTGCGCAGCATTTGTGCACCGCCGCCGTCAGTGTCAGCCAGTTTGCCGTGGCATACGGAGCTCCATCGCAGTCTTTAACACTGGTAGCATGCCGCGACAGCGTGGACGTGAACCGTATGTGCAGTTGACGGACTTGGAGCGAGGGCGTATAGTGGGCATGCGGGAGGCCGGGTGGACGTACCGCCGAATTGCTCAACACGTGGGGCGTGAGGTCTCCACAGTACATCGATGTTGTCGCCAGTGGTCGGCGGAAGGTGCACGTGCCCGTCGACCTGGGACCGGACCGCAGCGACGCACGGATGCACGCCAAGACCGTAGGATCCTACGCAGTGCCGTAGGGGACCGCACCGCCACTTCCCAGCAAATTAGGGACACTGTTGCTCCTGGGGTATCGGCGAGGACCATTCGCAGCCGTCTCCATGAAGCTGGGCTACGGTCCCACACAGTTAGGCCGTCTTCCACTCACGCCCCAACATCGTGCAGCCCGCCTCCAGTGGTGTCGCGACAGGCGTGAATGGAGGGACGAATGGAGACGTGTCGTCTTCAGCGATGAGAGTCGCTTCTGCCTTGGTGCCAATGATGGTCGTATGCGTGTTTGGCGCCGTGCAGGTGAGCGCCACAATCAGGACTGCATACGACCGAGGCACACAGGGCCAACACCCGGCATCATGGTGTGGGGAGCGATCTCCTACACTGGCCGTACACCACTGGTGATCGTCGATGGGACACTGAATAGTGCACGGTACATCCAAACCGTCATCGAACCCATCGTTCTACCATTACTAGACCGGAAAGGGAACTTGCTGTTCCAACAGGACAATGCACGTCCGCATGTATCCCGTGCCGCCCAACGTGCTCTAGAAGGTGTAAGTCAACTACCCTGGCCAGCAAGATCTCCGGATCTGTCCCCCATTGAGCATGTTTGGGACTGGATGAAGCGTCGTCTCACGCGGTCTGCACGTCCAGCACGAACGCTGGTCCAACTGAGGCGCCAGGTGGAAATGGCATGGCAAGCCGTTCCACAGGACTACATCCAGTATCTCTACGATCGTCTCCATGGGAGAATAGCAGCCTGCATTGCTGCGAAAGGTGGATATACACTGTACTAGTGCCGACATTGTGCATGCTCTGTTGCCTGTGTCTATGTGCCTGTGGTTCTGTCAGTGTGATCATGTGATGTATCTGACCCCAGGAATGTGTCAATAAAGTTTCCCCTTCCTGGGACAATGAATTCACGGTGTTCTTATTTCAATTTCCAGGAGTGTACATTATTCCCTATCTTGTGAGTCACACGGAATCATTTCATTCTGTGATTTTCTTGGGGTCAAAAAGTTGCTGATAGTTTTCCTAGAAACGCTGTCTCTGTGTCAAAGCACCCATGGTTACCCAGACGAAAGTCTTTAAGTCACTCAAATCGGCATTTTGAACACATTAAACACAAATGTCATAGTCACTCTCAGAGTACCATCCACACGAATCTGGTCGTCCAGAAATGTCCCTACAACTACTATTACCCACGGTTCTGTCCTTTCAGTTCATGGTGTAATTAAAAGTCTTAAGTTCCAACAAACAGCACTTATTCCTGCACCAATTAAAGAAATATCTCCTACTACAAATGCAAATGTCAATGTCCCACTTTAGTTTGTTGCATTCAGACAATAATTAGTCACCATACGACAACTGTCCTCTTTAAGTATAACAAGCGTCTCACATGCAATTTACAAAGCACGCTTAACAAGTCACTGCCAAATGTTTATGGATTCCACCATTCAGTGGTCAAGACAAAACAAAACAATCGTCCTGTCTGCTAAAGACAAAACTCTCTTCCACCATTCACACCGTGGAAACACCAGTCCTTCACTTTCCAACTTACTGAGACACACGAGCAGTCATCTTGTTTCACGGCTTCACAGTCCAGTACTAGTTAATAGTTGCTGTTAAAAAATGCCCGCCGGACTCTGCCGCGCGTCGTTCATTCTGCTGTCGCGCCGCCGCCGCGCGAGCCGTTTAGCAGAAATAAACCACCCGCTGTTGCCTCCGCTGGATACTGTCTCCAGTCGTAAGGGTGGCGGAACTTATGAATGGCCAGTGGTATGTGCGTGTCGCCCCAGGCCGTTGACCTGCTGTAGTGAGAGCGTGGAGTGTTCCTTGACTGGCAGTGGAGTGGGGAGTGGGCAGTGGGGAGCGCCTCTCCCATGGCGACGTCAGCTTGGCCTCCCGCTAGCGGTATGGGCGCGGCATGGGCGCGTTCTGCGTAGCACCTCAGCGCTACAACACCCAATCAGTCAGACCTTTCCGTGCATCTCGCAACATTACAGACAAAAGGATATTCTTACAGTATTTAAATACTCATTGATTACGTGTATGATCTATTAGATACATTGGTAATAAAAGAATCTTTGTTCTAAAAAACATAAAATCATACACCCTAGTTTTCTACACATACAACATCAACATTTATCCCTTTTCTATATACAGCCCACACTTGTGCTATTGATTGTACCTGTCGTCCTTCATACAAAACATGAAAGTGTCAAAAAAAAAAAAAGAAAGGAATAAGAAACAATCTATACAGCTCATAATTACAATATCAAATAGTAGACTACTCTAACATCCTATCACAGTGAAAATATTAGAAACTGTTGATTCTAAAACTACAATATACAATGCACCTTTGTGCTTGTGACACACTGAAATAAATACCCCTTGAAAGTGTTCTAACAAAAAAAGAAAAAAAAAGAAAAGAAAAGAAACAATCTATACAGCTCACAATTACAATATCAAATAGTAGACTACTTTAACGTCCTATCACAGTGAACGTATTAGAAACTGTTGATTCTAAAACTACAATATACAATGCACCTTTGTGTTTGTGATAGACTGCTATTAATACCCCTTGAAAGTGCTCTAACAAAAAAATAAGAAACAATCTACACAGCTCACAATTACCTACCACATGATGTTAAATAGTAATCTACTTTAACATCCTAACACAATAAACATTTTAGAAACCGACTACTCTAAATCTACAACATACAATGCACCTTTGTGTTTATGACAGACTGAAATTAGTATCTCTTTATATATTTTACCTTTTATTATATATAACAACATTTCTAGGACATATATGTTCCATCCACATGATGTCAGATCCTGACCTGCCATTGAGGTTCATCCAAATTAAACAATAAAGCACAATAATGTTTTAGTTATGGATCGGTAGCATCCCCTTTACAGGAGTGTGCGCATTGATCACACTACTCTACGACTCGCACTCAACTGACACCACATTTTCCTTCTCATTCAATCCATTAATACACCAACAGAATAGGTCTAGAAGTCAGCTAACCTTAACACCACCACACTCACGTCAACATACCATACCTTTGCTCCCTTATACTCAACCACATAACACATGGAGTTGTTTCGGAGATAGCATTCCAGTCTCCGATTACGTCCTTTCACTCTGGCAACTCTCTCCATTGACTTACCTCTGCATTCACTTTACCGATTATTCATCCTGCTAAATATCACTTTAGAATTGCGACATTTCACCTAAGAACAAAAAATACACAAATTATTCATCCTGCAAAATAACTGTACATATTCTTGGTACCGTTTTTGTACCAGGCTTCAACAACAACAACAACAAAAATTATTTTTTTCATATTGCAAATGTTATGGTAAGAATTAGATTTACACTTATATTGCATCTTACGTCAGTATTCCACAACGTTCACCATCTGGATCTCATACTCCCTTTATGTCCTTTCACGTTGTGCAGTTGTCCTCATCTCTTCATTCGTATTTCGGCTCTCCGTCCGTCCATTACTCCATCATTTCCTGGTCTTCCTTCGCCATTCGCATCAATCTCGATTGCAGCATACACAGGCCTCTCTGTAACATACATCGAAGACATCTCCACATTATTAATTCTACTCACCTTCATTTACCACTGTTTCATCACGACGAATCTCTCTTTATTAATCACACTGCTTCTCTCCTTAAATATCACCTTTATCCACTACTATTTATCACATCGTTTCTCTCTCTATCTACCATCTTTATCCACTCATTAATCATCACGTCGCTTCTGCTTGATCCTTATTCATATGACAAAAAAATACGTACATACACCACTCTGCCGACTCCTGTTCATGACTCATTCGACCAGTCTATTCCGTCATACTTCCGGACATCCCGCCTGAAACTTATTATGTTCGGTTTGACCCTGCACAACGTTACACACCACAAATAAATACACTGGCTATCTACCATAAATTGCCTACTTTCGATCTATCCTTAACTCTTCCATAATTTGATGTTAGAAATGTGAGGAAGCCCACGAGATTGTTTTCCCTTGGTCGTCTCAATAAGTACAGCATTTTCATGGACAATCCGCCTCACTCTGAATGGTCCACTATACACCGTAAAGAATTTGCTAGTTAGGAATCTGTGCTTCTTTGATAATCGATGAGTTTTAATTAGAAACTTGTCTCCTACTGCCAATTCGATCTTACGGATCTTTCCTTTCTGCTTCTCCTGCCTATCCTTAGCTGCTTTCTTAATACGCTCTATCGCAACCTTGACAATTTCTGTGTGCCTCTGCTTTCCTGATAGCGGAAAATCTACCAGCTCCCTGACTCGATCTGGTGGTGGTTCATTCTTTAGTACCGTAATTGGTGATCAACCAGTTGCTCCACGTGGTAGCTCATTGAGGATGTCCCGAAAATCTTTGAGAAAAATACTCCAACTTCTATGTTGCCTATGGCAATAGATCTTACACAACATTCCCAGTTATTTTACCACTCTTTCACTGGGGTTACTTGTAGCATGGTATCGGGATATGAACACCCGTTTTATCCTTCTTCTCTTCAGTGTGGTTAGCCATTGTCTGGATCTATATTGTGGTCCTTTGTCAGCTATGAACTTTTCTACAGTTCCTACTTCTCGCAAAAAGTTTTTAACGATCGCTGCTGCTACTGTCTTTCCCGTCGCACGTTTCAATGCGGTAAAAGTCACATACTTTGACACCAATTCCACTGCTACTAAAACATATCTATATCCCTGCACTGACTTAGGTAGCGGGCCAAACAAATCTGTTGCTCCGAATTCCCTCAATCTACCTGGCACTATCGGAAAAAGCGGTGCTTTGCATGAGATAGTTAACGATTTTGCCTTCTGGCACAATTTGCAACTACCAAGCACGTTCTTGATCCTCCTCTCCATACTAATGAAATAAACTGATTCCCTTAACTTCTTACAGCATTTCCTTGCCCCGTAATGCCCGTAACTTAGGTGCGGGTACCAGATCAGCTTGTTGACTATTTCATTTGGTATACACAACACCCAGTCCTGTGTGTTCGGATTTCTACGGTAGAAAAAGACCCCGTTCTGAATTGTATAAAAGCGTGCTATATTGGCATCTAAGTTCGCTCTAACTCTGTCCTTCACCATTCTCCATGACGCGTCTTTATCCTGCTCTTTCGCAATATTTGTGAGTACCGCCCCTATGTATTTCTCGAACGGCACGCCCTGCATATACAATATGTCATATCTGTTCTCGTTTACCTCCTCATCAAAGCACTGACCATGACCTACTGGGTTCCTTGACAACGCATCTGCCACTATATTCTGTGGCCCAGGAATATACATGACCGTAAACTGAAACTCCTGTAAATAGAGTGCCCACCTAGCGAGTCGTCTATGGTTAAGTTTGGCCGACATCAGAAACTGTAGTGACTTGTGGTCAGTATAGATTTTAGTATGCCTCCCATACAAATAGTATCTAAACTTACTAAAACCCCATACTATCGCCAAAGCTTCAAGCTCAGTTACCGTGTAATTTCTCTCAGGTTTGCTAAGCACTCGGCTCGCAAATGCAATAGGTTGTTGTATTACTTCTCCTCCTTGCTCTTGCTCTTGGAACAATGTTACCCCAAGTCCACTACAGGAACTGTCTGTGACCATATAAAACTCTTTCCCTAGGTCTGGATGCCCGAGAAGAGGTGCCGATAGCAGTGCCTTCTTTAACGCCTCATACTCTTCCTGCGCGACAGGGTCCCAATTCCATACCGTTTTCTTTCCAGTCAGCTGACATAGTCTGGGTGTCGCTGCACCCCCAATCTTAATAAACCTCCTGTAAAAATTGATTAATTCTAAATAACCCCGTAGCTGACATTTTGTTCTTGGCACCGGAAAATCTCTGATTGCTTCGAGTTTGTCTGGATTTGGTCTTATTCCCTCTGGTGTCACAATGTGACCTAGAAACTCGATTTCTTTTCGTCCAAATTCTGACTTTCCCAAATTCACGGTTACCCAATGTCTCTCCAATGCACCGAGCAATATGCTTAACGTTCTATTGTGGTCTTCCCAGTTTGTTTCTGCTATCAGGACATCATCCACGTACTGTGTTACCTTATCTTTTATTTCATTAGGAATGACAGTATTTAGCGCTCTGATAAATGCCGCGGATGATACATTTAACCGAAATGGTAGTTTCCGGAATTGATACGACTTCCCGTAGCACAAGAAAGCAGTGTATTTTCTAGAGCTCCTATCTAACTCCACCGGCCAGAAACTCATTCTCAAATCAGCTGAGCTGATATCACTGATCCTGTGAAACCTTTGCAGCAATTCGTCAAGTTTGAGTGGCCGATCTGTCTGTGGCTCTATTATCTTATTAATCCTTCTTGCATCCAAAACTAGTCTAATTGACCCATCCTTTTTTTCAACACAGACTAAGGGGCTGTTGTACGGACTGGATGCTGGTTCGATAATCCATTGTTGTAGCATGCTTTCGATCTCAGCTTCTACTGCTCCTTTGTACACAACAGGAATCGGGTACACTTGGGCCCTAAACTGTTTATGAGGCTTGACCTTGAATCTATACACAAAATTTCTTATTGTACCCGCAGCATATTTAAATACCTTCCTATTCTCGTATAAAATTTTTTGCAATTCCCCGTAGACCGTGGTCCCTCGTAAATGCCAGATTTTCTCCCTGATCTCCTCCTCCAAACATTTATGAATTTCCTTCTTCTCTTTTTCGAACCCCGTATTCTGTGCCTGTCTACCGGAATTTACCGCCAGACATAATGCTAAGCGTGCGTTATCTTTAGAACATAAGCAATCGTCGAATCTTAATGTAATTTCCTCCGAATCTCGTTTCAACTCCATCGAACCATTTCTCATGTTAACGACTGCTTTATATTGGTTCAAAAAATTAACGCCCAGTATCCCTTCAACAGTTAGAGACGACACAATCATGAACACTGTACTAAACCTCTTCGCCTGGCACACAAAGTCTACCTGCGCTTGTAACTTCACCTCAATTCCCTTTCCTGTAACTGCCCCTCTCACTGTTGTCCTTTGCAATGGCAACGTTGGCCATGGCTTTGTAAGATTACAACACTTAAACACATCTTCCCTCAAAACACTCATTACACTGCCTGTGTCGATGACACAAGGTACGATTATATTATTTATTTCTACGCTAATTATTGGGTGGACGTCACTCCCCACATCTCCTACCTCCTCTAACAGATTCTCCCTTAGTTTTCCGTAATCGATATACCTAATATTTACATCATTAATAGTCCTGGATTGTACCTGTCTATCATGTAGTCACCTTCTTGTCCCTCCGTCATTGTGACAGTGATTTTCCTGTCGTGAACCCAATGATTGCGTATCCTCTCTTCGCCCATCATTTTCATTTTCCCTTCTTCTTCCATCTCTGTCCCATCTTATATTTTCCCGGTTTGACGGTCGATATCCCCATGAATTCTGCCCCCTATTTCCTCGCCATCTTCCATTTCTGTCATTCCTCTGATTCCATGCTCTCCTGTTATTCTGATAGTTTCTGCCGTTCCTATCCTCGACTCTGTCTGACCTATGAGTCGTGTCTCCATTCACAATGTTGCTCTCATAACCCAGTTCCTGTAACAAGTGTTGAAATGACGCAGAATCGTCTAAGCCTCTGCCTGCTATCACTATATCTCTGCGCAATTTCACTGGCAACTTCGTTATACGGATCCTAATGAGCTTCCCAGGTTCGTATGGCACATCCAAATACCTATTTCGTCTCAGCATTTCCTGATAGCGCCCCACAGGATCTCTTATACCACCTTCGTTACAATTTGGCATCATCAATATGCTTTGCTTAACCTGGTCCTGCTTACTTTTCGACCAGAATTCATTTCAAAACTTCTCACAAAATATCTTGTAGCTACTACAGTCTTTAATAACTTCCTGCATTTTCGCTCTAGCCTCGTCCCTCAAATGGTTACACACAAACTTCATTTTGAGGAGCGGTCCCCACGATGAAGGTAATGAATCTTGAAATTGAGACAGCCACAGGCATGGATGTTGGTAGTTATCTGGATCCGGTAAACAAGCGTACGTTTGTACCGACACGAAGTGCCTCCTACATTCTTCTTCCGCATTTATGTTTTCCGACCTTGGACTATACCCAGTGGCCGGCCGCGGTGGTCTAGCGGTTCTGGCGCTGCAGTCCGGAACCGCGGGACTGCTACGGTCGCAGGTTCGAATCCTGCCTCGGGCATGGGTGTGTGTGATGTCCTTAGGTTAGTTAGGTTTAAGTAGTTCTAAGTTCTAGGGGACTTATGACCTAAGATGTTGAGTCCCATAGTGCTCAGAGCCATTTGAACCATTTGAACTATACCCAGTTGGGTTTGCCACCTGTTTTATCCGACACAACCGTTCTTCTAACTCTCTGAGTTCGTCTTCCTCTTTCTGACTATTTTCGTTTTTTTTTAATTTATCTCACTCTCCCTCTGCAATCTACCTGGTGGTGTTTCACCTTCGCTACTGCATGCTAATTGAAACTGTGCTAGTTCGTCCCTATGTTTCCTATTTGTTTCTAATTGTGCATCTTTAAACTGTAATAGTGATTGTATCTTCTCCTGGTCGGCATAAACCTCTCGCTGCGTACTGTCAGAGCCTGTTTCGCCTCTTATACTGATCTTTTCTACATCTGCGCTAATCGTATTCATTCTGACCACTACCTCCGCAACTTCATCCCTGTGTTTATTTAGCGCCACTTCCTGCCGGGTGAAATGAGCTTCCACGCTGTCTAATGCCCCTTGTTTATCTGCAAGTAAGTCCTCCACTATCTCTTTGATTCGCTTATCCGGCAACACGTCCCTACGTTCTGTGATACCACTCTCTATTGCAATTATTCGTACCTCCAAATTATTGGCTTTTTCTTTCACGGCGTCACATACTTGCTTCAACGCACCCAGATTCTTCTCCCCCTTGTCTAACCGATTATTAACTGCAGACAGACGCTCATCGATAACTGAGTGTAGCTTCCTCATTGCCTCTTTATTTCCCTTATCCATTGCCTCCAATCTTTTCTTACTACCTGTATCCATGGCTTCCAGTCTTTCCTTATTCGCTTCCAATCTTTCCTTATTATTGTTATCCATCGCTTCCAATCTTTCTTTATTATATCTGTCCATCCTCTGTAAAAACTGCAATAGCACATTATCATTTGCTACTTTCGGTGTGCTCACCTCGCTCGCCTGAAAAACCGTAGCTTCGCTAAGGGTAGTTACACTTTCACTGCATACCGGACCTAGTCCCGGCTCGTCTGCGTCGTCGGGAAAAGCCCCCGATTGTGGACAAAGCCCGCTGCCTAAAGGATCACCTAGCGGCGGTCCGCTGACCAATTCAGCCCCTTCCGAGTGTTTTCTGTTCTCGCTCATTAACCCAAGGTCGACACCTGCTTCCTGTTCCACTGCTACATTCACCCTAGAATCACTCTCCTCCATGGTGACTACACATTTCGACTGCGACCAAGTTACTACGGACATTACGCAAAAAAAATTTATACAACGATTTTCCAGCCTTGGACGATATAGCAATTAATTACATAAAAAAATAAAAGAACCTCACCAAACCAGAAAGAAATTGCAAACAAAAAAATTTTACTTCTTAGCGCTATCACAATATATTCGATAAAAAAAAATCTTAACAGCAAACCCTAACAGCAAAATCGTGGCAGGGTCGAATTATGAGAGGCACCCACATGCCTTGCTCATACTGTGGCACCATGCAGTCAGGTCTGCAAGATGAGTGGTCTGCCAAGCGAGTGGACTAATTCTTATTTATCGAGTAACATGATCTCTAGATCTCACAATTAAGTTACAAATTATTCTCCTGTTTGAATATTACGCAATGGAAACGGAAACGCACATCTGACTATTAGTAATTTACACAACTCTCACTGTTCACTACGCACTGGCAATACCACATTTTCTTTCTTATTTAACGGCTTTGATCAACATGTGGCCATCGCACTGAATATGAATGGCGCACACATTATGAATTCTGGGTATCGTGACAACATACTATTCGAAGGAAAAGGCCACCAATCTTTTTCTTTTCACTATCTTATTTATTAGGATAAATTCTATAACCTAAACACACAAATTCATTAACCTACAACAATAACACATGAGAAATTCTACCCAGTGGGCATGGTTTTACATTGGTGATTCTCTATCTTATGGTCTCGTAATTATTTAACGCTACAGTGCTCTTTCTGGATAGGATGGTGAATGTTTTTCTGTATCTCACACTTCGACTCTCACACCCATCATTACGAAAATTTCCTCCAGACCGAGCGGTACAAAAAGGAACATGCATAACCCACTGCCTCTGAAACTATCTTGTTACTCTCCCATGCCAACCACACATACTTAAATTTCATGAAATACATCACACTGGCAACATACAACACAAAGAACAGTCACAACGTTATAATCACATCACTTTCAGCTTTCCCACTTCAATTAGTATTTATCCCAGTTTCACACGTCACTGCCCCACTTCGTAATTTTTCTTTCCTACTATGAACTCTGGAGGATATATGCACGTCTTCCTGTGCAATGCATGCCAAGTGGCGTTGCTGGATAGACGGCTGACTCACCTTGCTTCTCTCTCAATTACAGTTTGAATCAAGCGTCACACGGAAACATAACACGCAAAGTAATATTAAGAACATATTCATCACACACGCGAGTCCTCAACTGATACCATGGACGAGTACTTCTCTTTATCCTTTGTCTCATACACAGATTGAGACTCACACAGTACTCACCACGTGGAAGTACTCGTCTCTAATTTCAAGTCCTGCACACGCCATTTCTTAAATATTTCCAACTTATAGTACACACGCTAGTAATTCAGCTTAACTTAAGCACTCGGAAGTATTTCAACTTATTGCTACACGTGGTTTCATTGTGACCGTTGGTCACTTCCGAAGATTACTACGATCTCCTTAATATTACCTGCCTGACATTTAACTCTCCCCACAAAAGTTCCTGAAATAGATAAATTATTATTCCAAACTACTCTTAAAGTATTTCACATGCATACCATATCTCCACTCTTTTGTCTTTACGGAGCACACCTAAGACAGGTCTTACCAACACTAGATCCAGCGGCAGAGTGCTGAAACATGGCCGTTCTTCAGGTCATCTCGCACTTCCGTCGAGGTGGGGGAAGACCATGCTACCCATTGGTCAGCCACATTTCAGGCGCTCAAAGCTCCGGCAAATTTCATCTCTTTGGTTCCACCAAAGGTGACCAAAAGATCGTCTCAAAGATGATCATATATTCACATTCACTATCTGCAGTTAGCAGACGACCATACATTCATTCATTTCACAGATCTCACCAAACTGGATGTAGGGATTTATTTTATTGGAGTGCACATGTGATCAATTAAATAAATAAATTGTCATTCTTTCCCACACTGGTATCCGGCTTCACTGTATTAATTGAAATTGAGTTATTATTAGAAAAAATGTGTTGTACTGACAAGAATAACGAAGAATTTTGTAGCTGTTTTCAATGTCGGGCGGTGCTGTACCCTTTCATCGTTTTTGGGAAATTTTAACTGAACATTGTATCATATCTTTCATTTCATCTTGAAACTGTCTTTATTTCCAGCTTACTTTCACTTATCGACAGCTCGATATATTTCTGTTCAGAATTTTAGGTACACCAAAGCGTCCAGTGGACCTGAAAGAAGAGTGGGGTTCATCGAAAGACAAGCAATCGGCCTCCGCTCCGATCACTGGCCTTTTGCAGCCTTTGCACCTCATGTCTCTCTCTCTCTCTCTCTCTCTCTCTCTCTCTCTCTGCTTTTGCGAGGCAGTCAATCGCCCCATTGTCTACCTCGGAAGCGCCTCACCCAGCCGGAGATGGGGTCTGCCGCCAGTAGAGTCCTGTTGTGCAATTACTGTTGGCGCGGGCTGCTCGAGGCTTTTGTGAGCGACAGTCGCCGTTCACGGCAGCTGGTGGCTGCGTCCGTAAGCGGCTTTGGAGGCTACCAGACACTCGACTCGCCCCTGTAGCCTGCGTTGACAGCCAGCTACCTGTTTCATGAGTAGTATTAACCGTGAGGCCGGCAGCTGGTGTAGTTGCTACAAGCCCTGAACACATTCCACATCGCAATATTGGCTCGATTTCCGCTCTGTAGCACCTTTACTGTAAACGCAGACATTGGTGCTCGTTTAAAATATTTTTATCAACGCAGAGGCTTCCAAATGTGTAGTCACTCATCGATACACGACGTCAGAATGTAGCTTCTATAGTCAAAATTTTTTAGCATTTGAATTATCGTGTGTCATCGTGTTCTACAGGTAGCGTATTAGAATCTATGCATCTGTAGGACTATCAAGGAATTCCGAACTCAACACCTGTTGCAGGATACCTATCTAATGGCTTCGAGAGACTGTCTCGTGCACGTTTACAAATATAATATTTACAAAATTATTATAGTTCTATATTTTTAAATACTGTGTAATACATTCAAACTATTTAGAATTTATTGTTAAGTAGAGCTTTATGATGAGTAAAATGCTGTATATTTTGAAAAGTAGTTACGTAACGTGTGGTCAGTTAAGCCACATTTGTCGGTCATGCACCTTCTTGTAACATGAAAGGGAATAAGGCCTTCTAAATGGAACATGTAATATTGGCAGCAAATGAACTGAGTTTATTTAATGATTTAATAATATTCCATGCCATGGAAACGGAAATTTGTGTTAGCTCCCAGCAGTGTCTAATTCAAAACGTTTTTAACTGGTAACAGATTTCTGATAGATGTTTTCCATAATTTAATTTCACTTAGTGGTTATTGACGTATAGTACAGTAATGATGTAACACTTGTACAGTTACATACGGTACTGGCAAGATTTTCTCAACTGGAACACTTTTAAATTAGAATATAATATTTTTTGTTAGGATTACGACTGTGGTGATCTCGGAACACTTTTTCACATTTGGAAAAATCTTACTTTTCAGAATAAATGTTTGTAATTTCAGAAAAAGACTGCAGCACACGCTAATGCTATCGTTTCAAAATATAATAAGAAAATCTATCAAACTTCTATTACAGGACTGGCCAGAGGGGAAATGTGTTCCTGGATACAACACTCTCCTCTACTGAAGCACTCAGGAAAGTCCTAGACGTAAATCACCTGAGGCTGTTAAGTGTTTGATTTCTGCCATAGACACGGCTTTTCGCCCAGTCCATACCAGGGCACTTCCTCACCCGCATCTCCATGCATTGCGATCGTCTGCATTTATGGATGGCATTTTCATACAGATTTTCTCATCACCTTTGTTCCTAAGTCGAGTCGTCCCATACTTTTATTAATTTTTAGGCACTCTGGATGGACTGTGCGCCATATCTAATGGTTAAACGGTTATTTTCGGCCTCCTGTCGTCCGTTGCGGATTCATGGCAGAAGTTTTTAATTTTTAATTTTTGATTG
The DNA here is from genome assembly GCF_023898315.1 of Schistocerca nitens. Taxonomy (NCBI): domain Eukaryota; kingdom Metazoa; phylum Arthropoda; class Insecta; order Orthoptera; family Acrididae; genus Schistocerca; species Schistocerca nitens. The sequence continues at coordinate 136,511,452 of NC_064616.1, read as the reverse complement.
GCTGTTCTAGCCCCCTATTGGTCTTTAACGGCTTTACGTTGGGAGGATATTTCTCGACGGTTCTTATAGATTTCACAAAAAATTTTAAGTACACTTGAGGAACAGTGGACCAATACTTTCAGCTGAGCCGAGAGGACGCGCAGCAGAGCAGAAGCAGCACTTGTCTGATAAACTGTAAATTAATTTAGTCTTTGTTTTCTGTTCACGTGCTTCTTCAAAGAAGTGAGCTGTACGAGTGTATTCTACTGTGTAGACTAGTGGTTAGAAAAATAATCGTATTTTTGTTGTTGCGTAAGTCTTGTAAATATCCTTGTGTAGGGCGGCTTCCTAGCGCAAATTTTCCGTGTAGAGAAATTTATTTCGTTTAATAGCTTGCGGTCTCAGGGTACAGTGAGAAATCAGCACACCAACTTTTAGTGTTACTTTATTCTCCTTTGGTGTATTTTCAAACTCTATAGCGCAATCTGAGACCTTATATCTATTTATACACAGTACGATGTGGCTAGGGACTGTGCTTGTTGTGAGCGGACACAGGGAGAGTTGGCTGTTGTCTGTAAACACCTGGAAGCTGCGTTGGCTACCGTCGACAAGCTTCTGGCTAATGGTCGAAGTTGCGGTGACGTCGGGACGCCAGTGACCAGACCTGCGACATCTTTGGTGCCACTGGAATCCCCTGGTGGCCCGGAAGTCGCTGCGGCGTCCGATACGCAACATCTGACCGGTCCGTCCTCACTCCAGAGTGGGTGGCAGGCAGTGGTGGATTCGCGTGTCACTGGGCGGAAGGCGAAAGAGGAAGCAGGCCATGCGTCTGGCACCCTACGCCTTAGCAACAGATACGAGATGCTTCCTAGTGTTGATGATAACTCTGAGCCAGCACGGGATGCCTGTCCTGTTGGGTCAGCGGTTAATTTCCTGCCCACTCCGGACAAGTACAGAGGGTGGGTGTGCTAGTCATTGGGAGTTCCAATGTTAGGCAGGCGATGGAGCCCCTCAGGGAGATAGCAGGCAAGGCGGTAAATAATTCCAGTGAGCATTCGGTGTGTTTGCCGGGAGATATCATCCGTGATGTGGTGGAGGCCCTGCCGGCAGCTATCGAGCGCACTGGGTGCAACCCGCTGCATGTAGTGGCACATGTCGGCACGTATGACGCCTGCTGCTTAGGTTCTGAAGCCATCCTCGCTTGTTTCGGGGGGGGGGGGGTGATTTGGTGATGGCAACTAGCAACGCACACAGGGTGCAGGCTAAGCTGTCTACTTGCAGCGTCGTAACCAGGGTTGATCACTGTCCTCTGGTTTGGAGCAGAGTGGAAGGTCTAAACCAGAGGCTCAGACGGCTCTGTGACGGTATCGGATGTGAATTTCTCGACCTCTGCTATCGGGTGCAGAATTGTAGGGTTCCCCTTAATAGGTCAGGCGTTCACTACACGCAGGAAGCGGCTACTAGGGTAGCGGAGTACGTGTGGCGTGCACATGGGGCTTTTTTAACTTAGAGAACTCCTCCCTTGGGAGCAAAGACGATTTGCCTATTAAATCAGCCACAGCGACATCAGAGAATCTTGGTACTCGCAGATGAGAGATAGAAAAGGTTAATATGATTTTAGTAGATGCAGGAGCATCCAAGGAAAGGTCCCAGAAATAGTATCGCTTACTGAAAGTTACAATGGACAGATAGTATTGGGAACAGAAAGCCGGTTGCAGCCAGACGTCAATGACAACGAAATCCTAAGTTCACACTGGAACGTTTATCGTAAGGATAGGTTAGACGCCAATGGTGGCGGCGTGTTTATTGCAGTAAAACATTCGATAAAATCGAGCTAGGTTAACATGGATTCCGAATGTGAATTAATCTGGGTGAAATAAAGTATCAAAGAACTGACAAAAATGCTGATCGGAAGTTTTTAGAGACCACCTGGGTCAGTATCTGTAGTTGTAAGGGGCTTCAAACAGAACTTTCAGAATATCATTAGTAATTTTCCTGATCATGCCATTGTAATAGGGGCTGACTTCAACTTTCCAGGTACAGATTGGGAGTGTTGTGCCATCAAAACTGGTGCCAGAGACAGGGAATCGTGTGACATTCTTCTGGATGTCTTGTCGGAAAATTACCTTGAGCAGATAGAGAAGCAACTTGTGAGGGTAACGTCTTACACCTCCTGGCAACAAACAGACCTGAACTTATAGAATCAGGTAACGTAGAGGAAGGTATCAGTGATCATAAAGCTGTGACAGAAGCTATGACGACGGGACCTACAAGGAATGTTCAGAAAGGTAAGAAGATATATTTGCTCAGTAAGGATGACATCATACAATTTTCAGGATATCTCTGCAGTCGGCATCAAATATTCGGTGATGAGGACGAAGATATGGAGAACAAATGGAAAAAATTCAAAGGCATCATTCAATATGCCCTAGACAAGTACGTTCCGAGTAAGGTTTTAAGGGATGGGAAAGATCCACCATGGTTTAATAGCCGTGTTAGAAAAGCGCTACGTAAACTAAGAGCACTTCATCTCAGATTCAAGAGAAGTAAAAACCTTGCTGACGAAGCGGAAATGAGCGTAAGAAGAGCGATGAGAGAAGCGTTCAATGATTTTGAAAGTGAGACGTTGTCAAATGATCTGAGTAAAATCCCTAAACTCTAAACCCTAAACCATAAACCTGGTATGTAAAATCAGTAAGTTGGTCAAAATCATCTATTCATTCTCTCAGCGACCACACCGGCACCGAAACGGCAAGTAACAGAGAGAAGACCGGAACACTGAATTCAGTCTTCCGAAGTTGTTTCGCCGCAGAAGATCGTAACACTGTCCCTCTTTTCATTCGTCGAGCGAACATCGATATGGCAGATATTGAGATAACCGATCGCGGAATTGAAAAGCAGCTACAATCGCTTAGTAGTGGAAAGGCTTCAGGACCACATGAAATACCTACAAGGTTCTATAAAGATTAAGTGAAAGAACTTGCTCCCCTTCTAGCAGTAATTTATCGTACATCGCTTGAGCAACGAAAGGTACGTAACGACTGGAAAAGAGCACAAGTCATTCCCGTTTTTACGGAAGACCGTAAGACAGATTCACACAATTATAAACCTATATCGTTGGCGTCAACCTGCTGTAGAATTATGGAACATGTTTTACGCTCAAGTATTATGACGTTCTTGGAAAATGAACATCTCCTCCATAAGAATCAACATGGATTCCGCAAAAAAAGATCCTGCGAAACTCAGCTCTCTCTGTTCCTCCATGAGATCCACAGTGCAGTGGACAACAGCGCTCAGGTTGATGCCATGTTCCTTTATTTCAGTAAGGCATTTGACCCCGTATCTCAGTGCCGTTTAATGAAAATAATACGAGCTTACGGAGTATCGGAACAGACCTGCGATTCGATTCAAGACTTTCTTGGAGATAGAGCTCAACTCGTAACTCTTAACGGAACTAAATCGACAGATGTAAAGGTAATATCCGGAGTACCACAGAGAAGTGTGATAGCATCGTTGCTATTTACGGTATACAGGGTGTTACAAAACGGTACGGCCAAACTTTCAGGAAACTTCCCTCACACACAAATAAAGAAAAGATGTTATGTGGACATGTGTCCGGAAACGCCTAATTTCCATGTTTGAGCTCATTTAGTTTCGTCAGTATGTACCGCACGTCCTCGATTCACCGCCAGTTGGCCGATTTGAAGGAAGGTAATGTTGACTTCGTTGCTTGTGTTGACATGCGACTCATTGCTCTACAGTAGTAGCATCAAGCACATCAGTACGTAGAATCAACAGGTTAGTGTTCATCACGAATGTGGTTTTGCAGTCAGTGCAATGTTTACAAATGCGGAGTTGGCACATGCCCATTTGATGTATGCATTAGCACGGGGCAATAGCCGTGGCGCGGTACGTTTGTAGCCGGCGCGGTGGTCTCGCGGTTCTAGGCGCGCAGTCCGGAACCGTGCGACCGCTACGGTCGCAGGTTCGAATCCTGCCTCGGGCATGGATGTGTGTGATGTCCTTAGGTTAGTTAGGTTTAAGTAGTTCTAAGTTCTAGGGGACTTATGACCACAGCAGTTGAGTCCCATAATGCTCAGAGCCATTTGATTTTTTTTTTTTGGTACGTTTGCATCGAGACAGATTTCCAGAACGAAGGTGTCCCGAGAGGAAGACGTTCGAAGCAATTGATCGGCGTCTTAGGAAGCACGGAACATTCCAGTCTATGACTCGCGACTGGGGAAGACCTAGAACGACGAGGACACCTGCGATGGACGAGGCAATTCTTCGTGCAGTTGACGATAACCCTAATGTCAGCGTCAGAAAAGTTGCTGCTGTACAAGGTAACGTTGACCACGTCACTGTATGGAGAGTGCTACGGGAGAACCAGTTGTTTCCGTACCATGTACAGCGTTGCAGGCACTATCAGCAGCTGATTGGCTTGCACGGGTACACTTCTGCGAATGGTTCATCCAACAATGTGTCAATCCTCATTTCATTGCAAATGTTCTCTTTACGGATGATGCTTCATTCCAACTTGATCAAATTATAAATTTTCACAATCAACACGTGTGGGCTGACGAGAATCCGCACGCAATGGTGCAATCACGTCATCAACACAGATTTTCTGTGAACGTTTGGGCAGGCATTGTTGGTGATGTCTCGATTGGGCCCCATGTTCTTCCACCTACGCTCAATGGAGCACGTTATCATGATTTCATACGGGATACTCTACCTGTGCTGCTAGAACAAGTACGACACAACATGTGGCTCATGCACGATGGAGCTCCTGCACATTTCAGTCGAAGTGTTCGTACGCTTCATAACAACAAATTCGATGACCGATGTATTGGTAGAGTCGGCTGTGATACAATACGCCATTCTCCAGGGCTGCATCAGCGCATCAGGGAATCCATGCAACGGAGGATGGATGCATGTATCCTCGCTAACGGAGGACATTTTGAACATTTCCTGTAACAAAGTGTTTGAAGTCACGCTGGTACGTTCTGTTGCTGTGTGTTTCCATTCCATGGTTAATGTGATTTGAAGAGAAGTAATAAAATGAGCTCTAACATGGAAAGTAAGCGTTTCGGGACACTTGTCCACATAACATATTTTCTTTCTTTGTGTGTGAGGAATGTTTCCTGAATGTTTGGCCGTACCTTTTTGTAACACCCTGTATATAAATGATGTAGTAGAAAGCGTCGGATGCTCTTCAAGGCTATTCGCAGAGGAAGCAGTTGTTTACACCGAAGTAGCAACGCTAGAAGATGCTAAGAATTTGCAGAACGACCTGCAGAGAATTGATGAAAGGTGCAGACACTGGCAGTTGACCCTGCACGTGAATAAATGTAACATATTGCGCATACATAGGAAAAGAAATGCACTACTGTACACCTACACTATTGACGACAAACAGTTGGAGACAGCGCCTGCCGTAAAATGTCTAGGCGTAACTGTCCAGAGCGACCTTAAGTAGGATGACCATATAAAACAGATAGTGGGAAAAGCAGACATCAGACTCAGATTCAACGAAAGAATCTTAAGGAAATGTAACTCATCCACGAAAGAAGTGGCTTATAAGGCGCTTGTTCGCCCGATTCTTGAGTATTGTTCATATGCCGGAGATCCCTATCAGGTAGGACTGATAGAGGATATAGAGAAGATCCAACTAAGAGCGGCGCGTTTCCTCACGGGATGGTTTAGCTGGCGAGAGAGAGTTACGGAGATGCTAAACAAACTTCACTCGCAGACGTTATAAGAGAGGCGTTGTGCATCACGCAGATATTTACTATTTAAATTTCGGGACAGCACTTTTCAGGATGAGTCAGACAACATATTACTTCCCCCCCCCCCCCCCGCCCCCACCCACATACATCTCCTGTATTGACCACGAGAAGAAAATTCGAGAAATTAGAGCCAATACAGAGACTTACCGGCAATCATTCTTCCCACGCACTATTTGCGAGTGGACCAGGGTTGGAGGGAACAGATAGTGATACCGAAAGTACCCTCCGCCACACATCATTAGGTGGCTTGTGGAATATGATGTAGATGTACATGTACCCGACGATCCGCTCGCTAACTGTGTCATTCATTCATAGACACGGAACGTTAGGTTCTGTCCATGTTGCGTCTTTAATGTCATGGTTCACCCGGTAAGTAATCTGCTCTATTAGTCACTACTGATTGTAGCTGTAATTCAACCTCAGCTGTAGTCAACATTTTTTTTTCTAATTTAACAGACCGAACCTGATGACGTGGCTTCTCGGCTACGAAACTGGTCTTTAAATAAATCGTTTACAAGAGCAGCTAAGCGGTTATTATTCAAGATAAAATATGTGTATTTGTATATAGTTGTCCTGGAAGATAGTAAAAGTGAAGAAATGAAATGACATGACAAAATTTCATTGGCCATGTTGATGCTGGTAAGTAAAGGTAATGTTCTTCTTTTATTCGTCCGTATATTAGACACCTTACATGGGAACTCTCATTTTACTTGATGTGATATCATTTCTTGCTCAAAGAACCTTGGCCGTCAGAGATTCATCTCATGAAATTGGAGGTCCAGGCTATATAAATTTCCAACAAGTATCAGAGCTCACGAAGCACTATGATCCAAACACATTAGCGAGGTCAGGGACGGACGAGAAGCTGGGATGTGTTTACAAGTGCGTTATCTGTCAAGTGATACTCAGAATGGAATTACTTCTAGTTGTGTTCACCTTGTCAAGAGTGCCATTTTGCAATAGCGAGAAAATGAGAAGCCTCTTTCAATTATTTTTGATGAAAATTCTAATTCAAACTACGTTGAAAAGACAACAGTTGATTCTACGTCATATTTACTTAAATGAGGAACTTAATAAATATAAAATAAAGGAACTGTTTTTGGAATTTGGACAGCATTCAGAAAACAGAAGTTGTAATTGCACTGTTAATTCGACCAACACTTGTGAAACAGTCACTTCCTATCAATGAATGCTTCGGACGTGTGAAACAGTCAGTTCCTATCAATGAATGCTTCGGACGAAGTTATGATGACGGAAACAATATGAGAGGGTCTTTTGAAGGAGTTCAGACACATCTTCTTAAGTGGAAATCTCTTGCAAAAATCCCTGTGCGCTTGTCATAGGTTTATGTGGAGTACACACAGCTGAGAGTTCTCATTAAGCACGTACTTTTTTCGGAGTGGTTCATCTTCTTTACAGCCTGTTCAGTGGCAGTCCATACATATGAGAAATGGTGAAACAGTGTTGGAAGTTCATTCTAATGGGCGTCCGATATACGCTGGAGTGCTCGGGCGGACGCTGTGAGACCGACAATTACACTTCATTTGGATAGGGTTGCCATTCCTGTTGACATTCTCTGTAAGTTAAATTTGTCAGCTGAAATACGTTCTATGATACGGGGTGTTTTGGATTATGTGAGATCTTTCAAGTGTTTGATAATGTCATCAATTTGGCTGAAGTAGTTGGTACCCACTAGCTGCAGAAGCAAATTACTACAAGCTCGAAATACTGCCACTGATGTTCAGATAAGACACTTTGACAACTTATTAAATGACTTAAAATATCTCCCCTAAAATTGAGACACCATTATCCGTAAATCTAAAGTTGTTGTCAGTGTCTCCATTGACACCAATCCTGAATTTTCACAGGCACGCAAGAAGAGGAAATCATTTAATGATGAAACCAGAAATGAGGCAAACAGATGTGAATTCAAAAGTTTTATTCAAGATAAATGTTCACGTCATTATACACAATGTAGTGTCTAACCTGAAAACATGATATGAAACAGTGAAGATTTTAGATGAATTATATGTCACAAAAAATTTAGAAGGAGAAATTACATATTTGAGTAAATTAGTTTTGAACCATTAGACGTCTTGAATAAGATTCATGAGAATTTTAAGCTTATTTAGAAATGTATGAGGAGCAACCCTCATCTTTGACGTTCTTCTAGTCACTGCAGCTAAAGCGGAAAGGTCATCCAGCACTCTGGTTCGTGTTATAAGACTGTCTCAGACCAACTATGCATGAACAAGGTTTCATAGATTGGTGAATCTTGTCAATATAATGTGGCAAATATTTGCTGAACAAAAGGTACGCAAAGTACTATTAACAGTGTTATAAGCGGCTAGCTTTAATATGCTACCCGTTGCACAGCTTATTCATTACGTTTTACATGCAAGTACACTGATGTCTGTTTACTGAAATATGTAGCCACGCCAGGGAACTAGCACGTACAGAATACTCCATATCACAATGTTATTGGCACCGGACATTCCATCAATGTACAAATCAGTATAATACTTAGTTTTTTAAGATGAAGGGAAAGTAAATTAAACCAATAAAAAAATTTCAAATAGAGTGTACATACATTTTACAGTAAGTCATTATTGACTAACATTTCAAGTCGAACTTGTCAGTTAATCCATGGTATTAGATCTCGGTCGAACTGTTGTCCAGTTCCCTCACTTTTGTGGGCTTTGGTTCCTGATAACTGTCTTCATCACTACTTTTCAAATCAATATTCACTACTATCTCCTACTCCATGATAACGTAATGGCGCTAGTAAGCTTTCTCCATATAGATCTTGTAATTAAATTTTCCTCGAGACATTTAAGTCTCATCTTTATCTACAATAATGATGGAGACTGAATAAATGAATTAAAATTTTGCCATGGCAGGGACTTGAACCCGGGTTCAATATTTCTCAGTATATTTAATATTCGCACACTCATTCATGATTCGTCCGATTGGTATGACAGCACTTTCAAAGTCCAGTGGAAAATTGGAGACATGATTTACGACTATTTGTTTTCTTTTTCTACATTCCAAGCGACTTTGATAGTAATAGAACATTATACAACGTACAGTATAATAACTGTTTCCAGTTGTGTGACATAATAGGGGGGATGAAACGAAACATTTGTGTTAATAACTTTTTAGGGATGAACGAAACTGTATAGTGTTATAAAAGTGCTGGAAGAACTTTATTGCAAAACACATGTCGAACTTAGTGCACGATCTTTGCAATGGGACATGACACAAGTACGCTAAAAACTGCTTTGTTTCTACGAAATTATTATAAATTAATATAATCAAAATTGCAGACATACACTCTAGGACAAAAAAAAGCGACGCACAACGAAGAAATTATCCGAATGGTACGGAAATCAGTAGATGTGATGTACATGTACAGACGAAGAAATGATTACATTTTCAGCCAAACTGGATGATTTATTCAAGAAAAAGAACTTCACAAACTGAGCAAGTCAATAACGCATTGGCTCAGCTGTGGCCCTTGCGCAAGCATTTATTCGGCTTGTCATTGATTAATTGAGTTTTTTGACGTCCTCCTGAGGGATAGGTTCCAAATTCTGTCGAACTAGCGCGTTAGATCGTCAAAATCCTGAGCTGGCTGGAGGGCCCTGTCCATAGCGCTTCAAACGTTCTCAGTTGGATAGAGATCCGGCTACCTTTCTGGCCAAGGTAGGGTTTAGCAAGCACGAAGACAAGCAGTAGAAACCGCGTTGTGCGCTGAAATGTAAGTCCAGCATGACTTGCCATAAATGGTAGCAAAACAGGGCGTGGAGCCGGCGAGGTGAGCGCATCGCTGCTGTTGCGCGCTTCGCTTACTCGGCCGTTGATAGCTCGTGAAGAGGTTTTCTGTGCTGCGGGCGCCGCGGAGAGCAAATTGTCGTGCGTTGTTTTGACAACGCGTGCAAATTGTCGTGTTCCGCGCCTCGCAGTATGGGGAAGAAGGGTGCGCAGAGGAAACCTGCCGCTACGAAGGGTCCTTCGGTTGTGCGACTCACTGAGTCTGCCTACCGTGCAAGGAACTCCAGAGAAGACGAGTCGCGGCCTGTCCCCCCTTTGTACGTCAAGTGCAAAGGCGGGTGGACAGCGCTGTTCGACACCATGACGAATTGCGCTCGGAACGAGGTGGTCTACGAGTCTGTCGATACAGACTCGCTGATCTGCGTTCGAGCCGCAAACGTGGCCGACCACAGGGCGATCAAGGTCGCAGTCGCCGACCACATCGTCGACGCGCCGCCGGCGCGTGAGAAGGCATCTTCCGTAGGAAGGATGAAGACAACTAAGGCACTCCTCAGGGGGTTGCCTTGGTGCTGTGATGAGGCAGCGATCCGGGAAGGGCTGCTGCGAGCCGGGTTTGGTAATGCAGCCGCAAGGTTGCACAACCGAACCAACAAGAAGAGGGCGCCGCTCTATGCCGTGACCGTGCGAACGGTCGACGGCGGGAGTGACATCTTCGACTTGCGGAAGTTGCTGGGCTTCCCAGTTACGACGGAGGCTCTCCCGACCGCCATGGATCCTCAGCCCCAGTGCTTCAGGTGCCAGGGCGAGGGCCATGTTGCGAAGTATTGCCGCAACGCGGCGCGGTGCGTCAAGTGCTCAGGTGAGCACGACAGCCGCGCCTGCGACCGCGGCAGCAACGCTCTGCCGACTTTTGTCCGGTGTGGCGGCCCGCACGTCGCCAGTTGGCGCGGTTGCGCGGCTTTCTCAAGCCGCAACCGTGACGGGGGCGGCGAAGCGGCCGCGGCCGTACCGGCGCAGCAGCAGAAGAGAAGACGACGTCGGAAACGGCGTAGGGCGCAGAACAGCCCGGCGCAGCTGAGGGACGGCGCAGCAGCAGATCCACCTGCCAGGGGCAGGGACGGCCGCTCGGAAACGGGCAGCGAGGACGCAGCTCGCTCTCCCGTGAAGAGATGTGACCTCGAACTCGGCATCGCCGTGAAGGAGGCCACAGCAGCCCTCAAAGCCGTCATGGCGGCGGAGAGGGCTGCCTTCGCAGCCGCCGTGGCTGCAGAGAAGGAAGAGGCCTTGAGGCAACTGCGAGCAGTTTTCGCCCAAGGCCTCAGCGCAGTCGTACCTGCGAACACTCCTGCGACCTCGCAGAAGGACGTTCGCGCGCCTATCCCAGCTTTTGTTCCAGCAGCACAGCAGGTGAGAGGCGCAAAGAAGACAACCGCCGCCCCAAAGGAGCCGGTGGCGACGCCGTCCGCTGCAGAAGCCATCATCGCGGGAGTGCGAGCGAGCGGCCTGCATGTCACCGACGCTGACGCGGCACAGCTCACCAGCCTGGTAAAGCTGCAAGAAGACCTCTTTCAGAAGGCGCAGCAGAGGGCTTAACAGCAGCGCATGTGCTGCCGCGCCGAACTTTTATGTTACAGGGAGGAAGCCACTGCGGCCGGCCCAGGAGACTACAAGCGAGCCCAGCCGCAGCACCGGCCTGACCCAGCTAACGATCACGCAGCACACAGGTAACGTTGCACGATACCTCACGCTAACCACCCCTCACCTTGCATGCTCTGTCGCAGCTAGCAAGCCGCTACTGCCCTTACTACCCGTCCTACTGTCGCAGAGGTTTTCTTCCCTTGGCGCTGGCCTTGGCACTTTTTTTCCTCTGCTCTTAAAACCGCTACCCTTCGATCGTTTGCGACCACTACTATCTCCTGATGGACCATGTTAATGAGTAGTCTTACCCAGACGCATGGATAACATCACAGCCTGCATCCTGTGACGCCTGATTCAAAACTAACATGCTTACGGAGGTGACAGTAGAACTTTTGTGTTGGTCACCACGTTGGTGCTGGCGTGGAGGGGCCCCATCCTATATAAAAAGGCGTAGAATATCGTCGACATACCGTTGTACTGTAAGGGTTCCGCGGATGTCAACCAAAGGGTTCGATGAACCTTCTTCCAGGCACTTGAATGTGATCTGCAAAGTATCTATGTAGATGTAGATGTAGAAAGGGGGTCTGCTGTGGAAAGAAATGGCACCCCGGATCAACACTCCTGGTAGGTGAGCCGTATCGCGGCCGATGGTCTCCCTGGTCTCCCACAGCTGTCTCGAGCGTCTCCAGTCTTCGCTAGTCATAAGTACTCAGTTCGACGACGGGCTCATCGTTGAAGACAATTCTACTCCAATCAATGTGATTCCAGGCCGAAGACGTGTCTGGGAGACACCCCGGACAGCGATGGGGTACCAACCTGACTGTCGCCGCCATATAGCCCAACAACCGAACGATACCATTTCTTTTCATAGCATGATCCCTATGGTTGTCGGCCGCGGTACCTTACAGTACAACGATACGTAGACGATATTCTATGCCCCGTTTTTTGTCCATCATGGAAATCCATCCTGGGCTTCTATTTCAGCAAGGTAATGCCAGACCGCACACGACGAGAGCTCCTACCACTTGTCTTCTTGCTCTTGTCTTCAATTTGAGAACGTTTAGAGCTTTATGGTAAGGGCCCTTCCACCAGCTCGGGATTTGGGGATTTAACGTGTCATTTCGACAGTATTTGGTACTCAGTATACAAAAACTCTATAAATCTGTGCCAAGTTGAATAACTGCTTGCGTAAGAGCCAGAGGTGGACCAACGCGTTATAGATTTGCTCAACTTGTGAAGCTCTTTCTTTTGAATAAACTATCGATTTCTTGCCAGGCTGCGGCAACGGTTCCTGATGCTGCTGTAGGCCCGACCCGGTAACTTGAGGGGTGGTTGTTCGCTTCTCGGCCCATGGAAGCCAGAGCGGCGGTGCCGGGGCGGTGGCTTCCCACGCAGCGACTAGAGGCGCCCTTATAGGCGAGGCGTACCTTATTGAGCACCGCTTTTATTAGGAAGAACGTTTAGCCGCCACCGGTATGTGTGCCACACTGTGTTGAGGTTGCTGAGGTGCGACAGCTCTAGCAGAAGAGATCAAATAAATAATAATTAAGTACATTGCTCACCGCTGCTGGTGCGGTGAAAGAAAGAATACTGACAATCACAAGGTTATAAGCAGAGTGTGTAATAACCTTTTTCGTTCTGGCTCCAGGGCTCACTTCATCAGGCGATTCCACTACACCCTGCAAAAAGTTATCATCATCATTATCTATTAGGGCCAGATCAGAACACCTCTGTCAGACGCATTCAGGCGTGTCTTCGTCCTCGTCAGAATCTGGCAGTTGGTCTATCTCGCCTACAACAACAACAACAAACAAGACGTACAGGGAAAGTCAGGAGAAAAGGTACATGCTTTTAGGGGTGATAGTATTAGTGATTCTGAAGAAAAAATTTCACATGGACGTATGCGCTATTCCGAATGGTTTCCGAGATAGAACATATTTAATATCACTTTCGTATGTTTTTCTTGAATAACTCGAAAATCGTGGCCTCCAGCGAAAACGTGTCGCAGTACAAAATTAAACTATATTAAATTTCCTACAAAAAGATCCTATTCATATTTTTCTCTACAAATAATGGTTTGTGCGAAGAGAGAGTGACAATGTTGAAAAACTCGCTCGATGCGCATGCCCTGTAGCTTACGTAACTTTTGTATGCCAATTTGAGGTAGCTTATTGAGGTTCCAAGTTGAGACGAAAAGTTTGATACGGCACACTTGTGGTCTATCAAGTCGGGAGTCTGCCACGGTCCAGCCCCCTCCTGTCTCTCGTCACACTCCAAGACAAAATCCTGGAGTTGCACCGTAACAAGAAGACGGAATTAATAAGACGAATTTAACATACACACACGAAAATTTACACTCAAAATAGAAATTATTTGCTCACTTGGTAATCCCGTCCCCAGAACTCTACACCTCCTGCTGCTACACTCTGAAGCGTTGCTGCAGCAGCCTATCTTCATCTTGCAGTGAGAAAAGAGCATGTGCACAGAGAGATGACTAAACGCACAACAAGGCAGGCAGCAGCGGACTGAGGACAATGGAGGTTGGTTGTGGGTTTACATATAGACCAATGCGACCAATGAGGGAGCTTCATTTGAATATACAGCAAATGAGTAGCTTTTATTGAAGGTCACTATTTCTGGAAGGGCTTGATGTGACCATCATCTCTCTCTGTCTGTCTGTCTCTCTCTCTCTCTCTCTCTCTCCAAGTAACAAGAATGCTTTTATGATTAGCGGCGTTTCCGCAAGCGTGCATATGCATAATGAATGCTTTTAGTGGCGACAAGCTTACCGTTTCTGAAGGGTATGTTCAAAGCAAGATATTGCGATTTCCAGGAAGGGTAACACGTGATGCCTCGCTAGGACCATCAGGAATTATGCAGTCGGTGTTATTCTGGGCTATTTTCGCGAACAGGTCCTGTTAGAACAAGAATTTCCGTGCAGACTATCTGAGACATAATGAAAGGTCCTACAAAAGCGATCGTTAACTATTTCTGTGGCGCTTTGCTTTTTCCGAGAGGTAGAGTATGCTCTTATTTACATAGGCATGTGTCGTCAGTATAACATTGAGAACCTTGTTAGCTGCACCTGCATGGGTGAGCTACTACGCATCCTGCACAGGGCCGTCAGCTATGCGTGGTGGCTGAGTAAACACATATACCAGCCGGAGGTGTCTCGCATGTCCTATTAGCATCGCTGGAGAGAATGAACCCTGTGCTATTCTGGGAAGCATTGCAACACATTTCTATACCGAGAGCTGTGACGTCAGCATGACATTGAGAACCTTTTGGCTGCGCCTGCGTGGGTGAGTCGCTACGCGAACATTTTGCGTCGATGCATCAGCCACGTTGGGCAGGTAAACTGGTGCACAGCTAGACGCAGCTCGCACGTCCTGTTAGAATCGCTAGGAACAATGCACCCTCTGCTATTCTGAGAAGCACTGGAACAGATTTCTATAGCGTGACCTGTGACGTCAGTATCCACAGGTAGAGAGGTATCGCACCACCAGTGGTGAACACGTGCATGCAGACCAGGGACGTAGACATGTGACATTAGTATAGCACTTGAAGAATTCTAACTGTATACCTGAAAACAGATGTGACTTTCACCTGCTTGCTGTAGGCGGCAGCAGCGTGAGAGCAATGGCTCGTGCTCGGCCGCTGTTCAAAAGCGTTTTTTACGTGCACTGAGTGTCTACGCACTACATTATTTTCGGCTGTTTAAGCGTTCTGAGCGTGTTGGCAGAGTGATAGATATGCATTATTCGGTGATTTACAAGCAGTTTGTATGCCTGTAAGCTATGTACTGCATAATTTGGACAGTTTAGAATTAGTGAGTGTGTCTGCAGAACGTTTTACATGCGTTATTTTGATAATTTTACGAGTTGTTTTCAAGTCTGCACATCAGTGTTCTGCATTATTTCGGTGATTTACGAGTCGTTTGTAGGTCTGTATGCTGTGTACTGCATTATTGCGGTATTTTAAGAGTTGTTTTCATGTCTGCACATCAGTG
This sequence comes from Schistocerca nitens, assembly GCF_023898315.1. Taxonomy (NCBI): domain Eukaryota; kingdom Metazoa; phylum Arthropoda; class Insecta; order Orthoptera; family Acrididae; genus Schistocerca; species Schistocerca nitens. The sequence continues at coordinate 136,496,263 of NC_064616.1, read as the reverse complement.
TACTGCATTATTTCGGTGATTTACTGGCAGTTTGCGTGTCTGTATGCTGTGTACTGCATTATTTCCATAATTTACGAGTTGATTGCGTGTCTCTACATCAGTGTACTGCATTATTTAGGTAATTTACGAGTAGTTTGCAGGTCTATAGTCTGTGTATTGTGACCCCAAGCACATCAGAGCAAGTGTTTTGTATCAGTGTAATATATATACTGTGACAAATCCATCGTTAAATAAATAGTTCCAAAAGAAAGAAAGTACACTCCTTCCTCTCTCCAGCTGCCGTGAACAGGCACAGTCCTTTTCGTGCCATTTCGCCCCCCAGACCGCCATGGGATGACAGGGCCTTCTTGTGGCAGTACTGTGTACCAGGTCAGTTGGACTCTGGACCTCATAGTGAACACACTGGATGGAGCTACCGCCTCAAATTGTTTAAATAAAGACTGCCTGCTAAATAAAGTCTTGTGTCAATCCTATCCAGCAGCCCAGTACAGGCTGAGTCCTTTCCTGCCAGTTCCAAGGAAGAGGTGGCGATCGGATGACTTAGGCTAGTGGCGGTAGCCCAAGTGACGTTTTTTCCGCCAAAATTTGAACTTCTTGCCATTTTCTGTGGGACGTGATGGGGGAGGGGACGGGAGGAGATTAGGTTAGTGGAGGTAGCCCAACTGACCTATTTTCCCGCCAAAATTTGAACTTCCCACCACAACGTCATTGCGACATTGCCATATATGTCACCGCCATCTTGGATCCGCCATCTTTAATAAATGTGACAATAATGCAATATTGGGCCGTACAAACTTCTTCCCACTACTAACATAAACTGCTTTCGTTACATGGTGTTCTGTGGACTTTTGTGAATTTGTTTTTCTGTATTTGTGTATTTGCTACTGCTTACGAATCTATGTTTTAATTGTAAGATTGAAATGCATGTTAAGTACACTGCTTTTGTTCTGTCTCATTTTTGCTTGTATTCCATTCGATTGCCATACTTTCTCCCTTTTAATAAAGAACGTCATGGTAGTAGGCTTCTGTAGTATTGGTATTCCACTTTCTTATGTCTTGTCACAGAATGAGAACGTAATTCTGTTTCAAATGGTGTTGCACCTTTCCAATGAGTGCCATGTATTTCAAAGTGGTGTTCGGAGTGTGAATGTAGATATAGATTATTATGCTTTGTAGTTTTGGTGACTAGAGCGCTCTTCCTTTCAAATGTTGATAGTGCTATAGCTGTTGCTTAAATGTTTTTACACGTTAATAACAGGTACTACAAACAGTACTTTTTAGCAGAAGTCGATGAAAATTTCGGTGATCTCCATTAAACTCGAGAGTACGAAAAACGGATGGGAACAAAAATAATGTAGAATACAAGCAATACATTTACAATACATTTAAATCGTGCAGTTCACACACAGATTCGTAAGCAGTAACAAACGCGGAATACTGTGCTACAAATGCTTCTTCTGTGTCATATGAAACAAAAACAAACATGGAGTCAGTTACCCCACCCAATATTACTGATGAGAGCAAAAATTAAGCAGCATACGAGCAACATATATACGATGCAATTCAAGGAGTGCAGTGCACACATGGAAGTGGTAACCAGCAACATAAATTCCACTCGATAACAGCCACCCGTTCGAAATTGCAATACTGGGTTTTACAAATGGTGACGACACTTTACAATCAGACATCCAGACCCACCCACCAAGTGTAAATGAAAAATATTGTCATCCAGTAGCCGCATTCCGCAAAGCAAGAATACAGATCATCGGGCCATATTTTTCCGAATTCGAAGTTCTCTACCAGGCTACTATGAGCACTACTGTCCATATCTGTTTCCGTATCGTAAGATGGGCCTTGCACTTGTGATACTTTGGTGCATGCGAGTTCTTTGTTTCCATGCCAAGAATAACAACTGAAAAATAGCATCTATAATCTGTGTGGTGAGCACTGGTTTTTGTATAGAAAATTAAGTATATCAGACATTGTATCACTGATTAGTAACGTTTATGTCCATGTCCTCTCCGACATAGGGAAATGACGAAGAATTACTCTTATACACCTGTACATAAAGTTTCTGCTCTGCGTCTGTCCACTTCAAGCAATTTCTTCGGGGGCATCAGCTTTCTGAATAACATGCAATGACATGTCACAGTCTCCATTATTTACTTGAATGATTACAAGCTCTATAATGTGGCATAACACATCATCCAACATGCAACCGAACTTAGTGCTGTTAATTGTCGTTCGATAATACATGTGTGTCTACTACGGCGTGCTATGATTCAACGCATTACGACACGATACCTGTTAATTCGTTCGAATCCCGCCGTCAGTACCTCGTATCTTAGTATAAGTTGCATTTGTGAACATATGGGATTCAGTCACACATCCTCACCTTGGGCCCAGTCCTGGCTCTCAGTGGTCCTGCTTATCTGGTGATGTTAGTTGTTAGCAGTCATTGAATTCCTGATTGGTTTACTCTTTTCGTAGCACTAAAATTACGAACGTATTGCGTAATTATATCAAGGAGACAGGTGTATTCGATTGTGGTGTCAGTATAAGAAACGTGTTGAAGATTTCAGAGCTTTTGTTGGCTGCATTCTCGCTGTAAGTAACAGAGAATTTCGTTAAGTTCAAACGGGTATTGAGCTTAAAAACTTTAGTTTTTCGGTCTGGAACTTAAGTCACTAAGGTACAAAGACACATTTCTGGACAAACCATCAATAAGTTATTCATCGAAGAGAAAGTGCACTGAGCCAAGGGAACAAATACTAGATATAGAATTCTGTACAAGAAGTAAGCAAATAATATGCTGTGGCATTATACGTTATGCATTATTTAAGTTAGAAATGACTTACATGTACGAATAATTATCTGGACAGAAGCTGATTGGAATAATGCACATCTCTGTTTGCCACTACACCATACGCTTTCTTTCTATTTTCGTTCATATTATCGACTGTAACTGGTCCTATCAGTTTATTTACTCGGTTTACTCATGTAAGCCTACAGTGTAGCTGGACTGAAGTTTTTTTTGTTAATTATATACAACGTCGACAATTATAATCTGTTGACACGCTCCTCAGCACAAATTATATTAATCTGTTCTGTTCAAAATATGTCCCAATGACAGTCCAATTTTAGCAGCTGACTGAAAGCAAGCAGTATTTAGAAGCTATATTTTCAAACAAATATACAGTTCCACAGTTACCGCACTGACATTCAATGACATTCTGCATATCACTTAATTTTCGTTATACAGTGGTACCACTTGGTCAAGGTAAGGTCACGGGGCTGCTGCCCTTAAATCTGACGAGTAAGCGCCGCGTGATATCGAATGAGCGAACTGCCAGTCGCTTGCTTCAGCGTGCGCGTGCGTAACGAGACGTAGACGAAAGCTACGCACGTGGATTCGCCACGTGGATGCAGTGGTCTACCAGTGCTCCTCGGAAACACTGTATGTATCCATTTAACATCTCTCATTTAATTGAAAAAAAAATCATGATGCCCTATCCAGTGCAAGAGATTCCAGATAAATTTTCCATTAGGATCTCCTGGAGGAGACTACCAATGAGGATGTAAACAGGCTGGAAACCAACAAAGGGGTAACATACTATATACAAGCGTAGAATATCAGAAATATGAAAGAAAAGGTTAAATGCAAGTATAGTAGGTGTCAGTGAAGCGAAATTAAAACTGCGTCATTAAACGCACATAATTTGTATCCACATAACATGTGGCTTTTAATATAAAATAAGCTGTCGTAGTACACTACGCATAGGGAAATCGTTTAGGATATGTCTCCCATTTGGTCCTCTGTAAAGAGTATGACAGCGAGAGGGAGATCACCAAAAGCGTTAAAGAATCAACGGAAGAGCTTGGAATTTCAAATATCTGAATGCTGCACGAAAAGTAGAAAATCAGAGAAAGCTAATACAATGATTAGATGTAGATATAGTAGTGGTCAGTGAAGTAAAATGGGAGATTAGATTTCTGAACATAAGAATATATGGCAAAATCAGCAGTAGTAGAAAATGGTCTAAGGATTTGGATTTATTACGATCAGATTGGTCAGGAAGTTAAATGTAAATCGTTCAGTGGTGGAATTATTCTCGTCTGAATCAACAGTAAACCAACTCCATCCACAGTAATACAGGTGGCCATTGCCATATCACATGCAGAAGGTGATGAGAAGTATATGAGGGCTCTCAACAGGTTACTTGGTGTGTAAAAGGAGATGAAAATCTAATATTCATAGGGAACTGAAGTGTTGACGCAAGGGAAGAAACAGAATGCATAGTTACTTGAGAATATAACTTGGTCCTAGAAATAAGAGAGAATGGCGGGCTCCTTTAGTTTTGCTATGAATTTCATAAAGCAGTAGGAAATACATTATGCAATAACCATAAGTGGAGGACTTACGCTTGAAAAAGGCCTGTAGTCATGGGAAGACATCAGATGCATTACATCTTGGTGGAACAGAGATACAGAAGTCGCATATTTCAATGCAAGACGTACCCAGGAACAGACGGATTTAAATCACACTCTAGTAGTGATGAAAAGTAGGGTGAAAAAAGAGCAGAGGAAGGTGGGATACTGAAGCACTTAGGGATGATGACAAAAGTGTGAGATTCTCCGCTCCTGCAGAACCCTCTCTGCAGCAACCCCGTCCGTAATTGCTGTTCCTCACCAATTCAAGTGCACAAGATTTTTCCAGATGCGCGCATGTCGAGGAGGTTAGCACCCCTTATCGATGTACAGTAGTAGATATGAAAGTGTTGTGATGTAATAGCAGACGGTTAAGAAGAAATGGGTGGTTTTTATGCATGAGGAGCTCCAGACGGATGGAGTTCGAAGCGTTTACGTAAATCAACTACGCTTTCAACTCTTAAGTATTGTTCTACTGACTGGGATCAGTACAAGGAAGGCATTGGTAAGAGACAAAATAACACTCCTAAGGCTACACGGTTCTGCCCTCAAAACAGGCTATAATGTTAGATCGCTACAGTTTTTGACTTATTAATCATATGGAATGGAACGCTGTTAATATTACAATGTGAGAAATACATTGTTATGCTATGTTCGCATCACTCCTATAAAATGACCGTTAGTAACGGACAGTACCTGTTACAAGGAAACAGACAAACCCATATCAGTGGTACCTGACATGTGAAATTAAACGTCAAGCCGTCACTAACTCCTTCAACAGGGCATCCATCAAGCAGATGTATACATGGGGATGCAGTACTTCACAAACACCTGTCGCTAACTCAGAATCACCGTAGTTATGAAACTGAAGACTCGATTTTATGCCCAAGATACGACAGGGGAATGGAGTACGTCACATAAATCTTAGTTTGTTTAGAGGAATGCGTCGACACATGATGGACATATTTCACCACACGTGAGATGGAAGTCTCCTGATGATTGAGGGGTTTACAGTTAACGATCGCAAGCAGACAGTGATCTGTCTCGCACAGAACACGTTATTGTATACTTATCTAACGCAGGCTATGCCACACAACTGATGAACCCCGACGTAAAAACTGAAAAAAGAAATGGTTAAATGACCTGCAGAAACATCTTCCTCTCTCTCTCTCTCTCTCTCTGGAATGCATCATCAGTCTACCATTAAATCACACCTCGCTACAAGTCCGTCTCAATCGACCACTCCATCCACTTCCTCTCATCCTTCAACCCAGATGCAAATAAATTTATAGGCAGATGGTTATCTTTTGGCCAGGAAAGCATCAAAGACAGCAGTCAACTCGTATGTATCACTATTACGTCAATATACATACAGTAGAGCGTTGCCATACAGCAACTGTTTGTTAGCTGTCATCGCAAGGTTGTAATTGGCGGAGAGTGGAGAGAAGCACATTGTAAATACTGTTTGTTAGGTTTTCAAACACCTAACCAGTCGTGCACAGTGTCAAACAGGCGATCCGTTCTGTAGTTGTATATTGCAGTCACCCCAGCTCGTAATACGACGCTCTTTAGCTACGGAAACATAGCGTCCTGCAGTCTGCCGGCCTGCAACACGCATCTTCTACCGGGCCGTATTGCACCAAACAAAGATCAGATTCATTGAGGTGGGAATATTTTACGGCAACGAGAAGCGGATTATAAGTAACTACATACGCGAAAACCAACAAATGCGTTATTGATGGGTACATTTCACAAAACAAGAAAGTTAAGAAACTGCCCAATACATCTTCCAGTCACTTTGTTTGATTGGAAGATTAACTCCACGTAAATTTTCCATCGTAGATACGTGGAAACAAGTGTCTATAGTTACGTTTAGAATAGGTTCTCGACTTCTGAGGCATTGGTCACCAGATAGCATTCACTGCCTCGTCCAGAACGTAAACATGTTGGGAACTGGGACGCTGGAATGGCTCTGAGCACTATGGGACTCAACTTCGACGCTGGAATCTACGTGACAATGCGCTGGTGGGAACTATCACAACGCGAACGTGAATGCAGATGCTCGTTGGAAGAATGCACATATCAGCAAAGAGTGTGCACTGTGCTGGAATAATACCTAAGTGATTTTGTTTAAACTCATCCCAGTTCGTGGACGCTATTGTATGTACTGAGTACATAAGGTAACATCCTTACATCGGTCATCACTTACTTGACGTATTGGTAGATAGCTGATCCTAGCGGAGACCATTAATTCAGAAACTGAGTCATTAGATAATACTTAAGAGTTGCATACGCATATGAGGAGTTACATATGCCCTGCTCATAGTACCGATATTACTACTTTGCAGAAGAAGATTAAATTTTACTTATTTTAATACCTGCAAGCAAGTGTGCACAAGGGCGCATGTGAACTGCTTATGTACATCATTAGTACCAAGTGTCGTCAGTAGTAAGACTCGTAAATAATTGGTACTTAACATTCGCTACAGCTTCCTGTGAAACGTCCCCTTAGAAATATTATATAAGACTGTGCTTAAACTGACACACAATATTTTTAGCGCAACGCAATCTGACTTTCAAAAATCCCTACAAAAGAATGGTCCTGACTAACATTAACCTATACGTTTCACAAATCACTTACCTCACAAAAATCTTGGTTACTCGAACTACTGCAATACAGCGAGCGCCACTACTGCCAGCTAAATAAAAGATTCAAACTACGGAAGGCACTAACTACTGATAGGCATAGTTAGCACATGAAAGATTTTAATAGAGAACAAACAATGTACTTAACTTAATAGTCATCAAAAGTCATTATATATATATATATATATATATATATATATATATATATATATATATATATATATATATATATATATATATATATATATAGCAGTTCATGACATCCAGTCTTACAAATTTCAAAACTCCGCCATTTCTCTCCCCACATCCACCACTGCTGGCGGCTCACCTCCTACTGCCCAACGCTACGCGCTATTAACATCCAGCTGCCCAACACTACAATGGCCAACAACAATGCAAACCAGCCACAGACTGCACACAGCACAGCCAGTGATTTTCAGAGCGCTTCGTGGCGTTACCAATATAAAAACCTAAACAGCCTACTTACATAGCCCCCATGCTCCCCACAAAAAATTTTACAAATCGTTTTGGGCCGTGGCCAATTCAGATTTGAAGAAATTTTTCATAATTACAATAACAAAGATATCAAATGCACACACTTATTGATACACTGTTGGTCAAAAGCAAAGATTTTCTCACTGTCCATAAAGACAGTCCTGATCATTCATCACAGTAAAATTGCAGTGTTTTTTTTCTTTTTTCGAAGTCTGAGCAGTAAAGGAGAATGCACACAGAAGTAGTGGATTTGCATGCAGCCTTGAAGAAGTAGTGTTGTCCTTCCAACGGAAAGACAGTGCTGACTCTTGACATGCAGACAGGTAATGGGCCACAACAGAGTAAACCCACAGCAGGGTCAGTCGAAGTTGAAGAATATTGGTAGCTAGGTCATCACAGAACAGACCCGCTGTAGTCCTGGTAGAGATTATGGTATAGGTGGGTCATCAAATGTGCAGACCCACTGTAGTCCTTGTAGAGACGGCCAACAGCCATCTGTTGCGACTGTGCAGGTGCACAGTCACCATCGAAGAGTCTTGCGGACAATGTAGCAAATCCAAAAATCACCACTTGTGTACTCACAATACTTTTTGGAATGTCCTTAGAACCAGCAATGCTGTTGTCCAGTCCTTTGCTGAATTATTAACACTCGAGCAAACACTATCAGTCCCTACTTCTCTCATAGTGTCCATATACTGTGACCAACAGAAACGTGTGCAGTGAAATGTAACTTACAAGTTACTTAATTTGATGAACTGGTGACAATTACAATTTTATAACATAAGAATACAATAACAAAGGTAAAAAATACATCATTAAAGAACATAACAATACAGATAACATTTGTAGTAATACAGGCTTTACGAAAGAATCGAAATAACATATACATCAGTGTTACAGGGATTATGACATAAGTACATACATAAAAGATCAGAATGACTTTTGAAACATCAACTTCACACATGAGCATTAAAACAGAACAGAATAAATAATGTCTAAGCATCTTTACAAAGAAAATAACATATTATCAGAAAAATTCTACAATGTAACTCTCATCAGATAAACACATAAGACAGGAAAAACACAAATACACAAGCGTACACAAACACATAGCAGTATAACACAAGAGGAAAGGGCAGGATTTGTTTTCAGTGTAATATTTGGTACTGCAGTCCAACCCAAAACTTCATTTCATAGATCTTTCGTCTTATTTCAACATTTGTTTCCACCAAAAAAATCCTATCCAAGCATGCTTTCTGTATTCTGTTTACATCCTCTTTCAAAATACTTTTTTGGCCAAACCATTTTCGTATAGCTTCTCAATGCATTTCTTTCCATTCATCACAACTCGTTCTCTTATATAGCCTACCCCATCTTAAGCTAACTTAAATCTACTGAGCTCAGATGCTAAACTAAGGTACGAGGTAATGCAGCAGCACAAAACAATTAACACAAACAGCAATGACAAAAAAATGGAAATTGGCAAAGCAAGCTACAGTAAATCTAAATTACCAAGCAAATGCAACTTTACAACTAATATGAGCCAATGTGCAGAAACAAGAAAAGTAAATCAGTAGTAAAACTAGCTTAACAGAGTAATACAAAGTGAAATTTAGTACCACTATGCCTGGCAAACAGCAACAGCAAATTCAATAACTTATATCTAAACATGACAAAGCTCAAGCAGAAAAAATATTACAGTAAAAATGGTCATGTTTAATACCTATGTCACATCGTAACACTAGAGTGATGCATCACCTTGACTTACTCTAGCAGATAAGTTGCCAACCTGTTAAAAAATTATTTTTGCAATTCCTGTGAAGGGAAATGTCTATGTGTGCTCTCTTTTCTATGAAAGTACATCATAAAATTATTCTTTACTTGGTCTGTAGACAGAACATAGTGATATTAGTACATCTATTAAATTTTATTTTAACCATTGCTGCTGCAGCTAGAAACTTGATATTAAACAAAATGAGCAATCTCTCAACTAGAAAGGCAATAGATGTAAAATGTTTCTCATCATTTCATCAGTCATTTTAGTAAATATCATAAATTAAGAGCTCCACAGTGTAATCATATGTTTTCAATTTTGAGCTTATTGTGTTTGCGATGCTTTCCACAAAGGAATGTCAATAGCGAGGATAATGGCCTCCTTTTTTCTCCACCTGTGCCTCTGAAAGGCACACACTAATGGCTTTTTTCCAGGTGACTGTTGTGCAGCTGGGTGCCCACGATGCATTACGTGAAGGTGGTCACTTAACTTTCTTACCGAAATATTTACGACACTAGTTTGCACTACAGTGACAGTCTCATATAAAAATTTCACAGGTTAAGAATTTGCGTTGCAAATATGTAGAAACAAAATCCTATAAATATAACAGTGTCCAAAAAATTTTCGCCAGCATTGTGATACATTCACGCATTTATACACATTTCATAACTCTTAAAGTACGATTCTCAGTTTCCAACATCCTTTTTCACAAACCAGAGTCCCTAACCGCTACTCATTATTCCTTGCTTTATTACACATATACATATTCGTAGACACTTCTTCAATATTTCATCATAATAAATACGTAGCATAATCAAATTCCTCATATAGCATCAGCTTATTGATCATAAACATACCTCAACAGTATAATACACATTGTCGTCATAAAAATAACATCATAACACCGCAGTGAAATCTCTAAAACGCCGTAGCTTTCTGCAATAATGTCAAAACCTAAAAAAAATTCTCTGCTCATGTCAAAAGTTTCATCTACCTCAAACGTACTTTAAAAATCATGATCCCATACCAAATACGTCATTCAAAGCTCTCATAGTATCACAATGGTTCTGAAAAAATGTGAACATTTCACAAAGTACAGACAAAATACAATTTCATAAGTGTGAAGTTATCCAACTGTGTAATTACGTAAACATCTGTCACTGATGTAGTAAAATAAATGTTTGCCTCTCCAAGTCAAATGATCAGATAGCTGTGTAATTCTGTGTTGGAGAAATATGGTACTGATGTGTAAAGTTGTATAAGCAAATACCATATTAGCTAGGGCTCCTTGTGCTTGCCAAACACATGGTACACAAAGTAAGCGTGTACCCCCTTGAGGATTAATGTAATTATACCCTCAAGTGTTACAGATTACAGCAATGGAATGAAATGTATCACGGAAAACTTTCTTTGTAATAGAAAAATCTTGAAAAATAAATGGTTTAAGTACAAAATTAATCACTCAAATGCGTGTCCTGTAGTGCTAAATGTGCCTCTTGCTGTAAGATAATTCTGTGGAAGTGTCGTAGTTATCGTCCTCTGTAAGCAAAGTTCTGCTGAAGTCAATGTACTTAACTCATCATAAACGAAAGTGAAATGCTTTGCGTATAGATATCGTAGTTATTACGTACCTTACCATGATCAAGAAAGTACTATAATGTAACGTATTGTTGTGCTACGGAAAAGGCTGTCTCATTGTAGCTATACCACAAAAGTTACTACTAAAACATGTTTTACTTTCCAGAAGAATTCAGAAAAACTGTGCAGATATAAAACAGAAACACCGCAAAAGCAACATTGTAAATGGTCACTCATTAGTAGCGTCGTGATAAAATCGTGTAGCTGTCACATAAACTAACCACTGTGTCATCTGGTATCTCACAGAAAGTACTTTAAATCCACAATGTATTTTCAAGTAAACCAAAATGTTGCATTAAAATGTCATTAGCAGTACCAGTATATGTTCTAAGTATGTAAGCCTGATAGTCGTTACGTAATCGTGCAACTAACAAGCAAGAGTGCACAAATAACAACATTGTGTCGTCTGTTCACCATAACAATGCATTCGTAATTTCTGTTTAAAAATGTTCCCTAGTTTCTAGGCTGGATAGTTAACTTCAAAACATTGTTGCATGAGTTTCTCAGTGTGACAAATTGTACCAGTAGCATGAAGTGAAAAGTTTTATGGCAAAGCCTAAGTTAAAAAACAGATTATCTTTCAATAAACGGTTTATATGTGAAATGTGGTGTAAACCTTTATTCTTCCCAGTGCGCAGAGGTTCAACTTGAACGCAATTATCATGCAGTATACGTCGGTAAGGAATGCTAAAATTTTTCTCAAGGTTAGCGTCTATGTTATTTTTCTCTGAGGCAGCCGGCGCTCGTGGCTGCCTGCGGTGCAAGTCATTGTCTGTCTCTTTGTTGGCGAGCGTCGTTATTGGGATTTGGAGACCTAACTTCTACAAATTCACTTTGTCGAGAGGGACCAGCCCTGTATGAATCCCGCCAATTCTGATGCAATTTAGGTCTGTCGTTACGATTATATCGTCTGTCTTCATGTCGGTAGATTCCATAATTTCTTTCTTGTCGATCACGTGGTGGAGAATTTCTCCCGGAATCGTAACTGCACGGTGGACCATTGCGTCTGAAGTTATTTTGTCTCCCGTGATAATAATTATTTTGGTTCCCATATTGTCTGTTTCTCTGATTGTCTCTGTCATATTCATTACTACGGAAATACGATCTTTCTCTGTAACTATTATTCTGCCAACGGTTGTCATAAGGGTGGTGTCTGTTTTGGTCACGATTTACGTTGTAAGAATAGCCTTGTCGTGTCCAGTTATTATTTATTTCATCGCGGAATTGTGACGGATGTGACCTGTAATTGTTGTGTTCCTGTTTTCGCGTTCCGCGATTGTCAGTGTCAATTTCCAGTTCTTGTAACAGTCCCTGAAAAGCTTCAATGTCATCTTTGCAACGTCCTGCCAAAATAATATGTCGTAAATGTTCAGGTAGTTTGATTAAGCAAATGCGGATGAGTTCTGAGGGGCTGTATGGGTTTGACAGGTACTGATTCTTGTGCAACATGTCTTCAAAATATTTCACAAGACTGGAAAATTCAGATTGTTCGAAATGTTTCATCATTATGATGCTATGTTTTACTCGGTCTTGTGTAGCTTGAGACCAATATGCTGAGAGGAAGGCATGATAAAATTCTCCTTCACTGTGACAATCGTGAATGACCGATCACATTCTTTCAGCTGGTTCATTCTATAAATAGCCACACATAAATTCTAATCTGTGCTCTAATGACCAGTTGGGAGGAAAACAATGAGAGAATTGATGGAGCCACGCTTGTGGATGAATGTCGTTGCCAGAATTCTTAAATGTTTTGAATTTACGTGTAGTAATGAACAGCTTATAGTCAAAATCATCGTGTCGGCGAGTAGCATATCGGTCATTGTTACGTCGTGTCGGCGGTTCCATCTCAAAATTCGGTGCACCTTGCCAATTTCTTTCATAATTTCCGAAATGCCCTATGTTATTATTTTGTGGCTTTTCCGTATTTCTAAGTTCCTCTTCCCGTGTTGGAGCGCGAGTGGCCTCTGAAATATGTAATTTTTGTATTACTTCTACCAACTGATCTTGTACTTTCCGGATTTCTCTTTTGTGTTGCGTATTAATTTGATTCTGATTTTGTTTGAATTTCTTGATTTGTTCATACTCCTCTGTGTCAGTGATGGCTGCAGGTCTTGTGTCATTCAGATCATCATCTACCTTTGCAGATAAGTTAGTGAACTGATCCGAAAGTTCGGCTACTTTCTCCGATAGTGTACTTATTTCCTCAGTGTGTTTTTCTGAACCAAGTTGCAGAGTGTCCTTTTGTGTTGAAATCGCATCTACTGTGTTGTTTAAGTTTTCCTGAGTTTTTGCAAGTTGCGTAACCGAATCGGTAGATGCAACTGAGTCAATTTTAGCCCACAAGGTCTCATGATTTTCATGAAGAATGGTTTGCAGTTCTTTTATGGCTGCTTCGTGATTCTGTAATGCATTTTCATGCCGCGAAAAAATAGGTTGAAAATGCTCACAAATTTATGTTTTTATTTCCTTACAGACTTTTTGACATTTCGATTCAATGTTATGTAACTCAGTAGTTAAATCTTCACGTGTTTGTTCAAGTGTGGTGTCTACCTTTTGAAGCTTTTGCTGTGTTTGTCTCTGATTTTGTTCCATTGTGTCTAACTGTTGCTGTGTTTGTCTCTGGTGTTGTTCCATTGTGTATAACTGTTGCTGCGTTTGTCTCTGGTGTTGTTCCATTGTGTCTAACTTTTGAAGATTTTGTTCCATTGTGTCTAACTTTTGAAGATTTTGTTCCATTGTGTCTAACTTTTGAAGCTTTTGTCCCATTTGTTGCAGTAATTGTAATAACAATGCACTGGTGTCTGAAACATGTTCCTCAGTGCTATTCGGCAATGCATTTGAACCGCCAATATTCGCATTTTTAAAGCAGAAAATGTGTCTTGACTTATTTGAGAAAACGGCGAGGACGCAAAACCTGAATCTACAGTATTTGCAAGATTGTGTCCTGTCATTTCGGATTCCTGAGGCAAGCTGTTGCCGACCGATCGATCGATAATGCTTCCCTGTTCACTAATTGTTTCACTGCCTACACCATTATTTGCAGCCCGTTCCATTTCCCTATGTACAATTACCAAATTACTACTTTGAACATTAGTTAATTCATTACACGGTGGCGCTAACACACTGCTTTCGTCTTCACTGTCATTTCTCAGTTTAATTTGGAGCCTAGTATTACGTTTTTCACACGCCATTATTGTCACAATATTTCACACGACAACACAGAAAAGCACAATTTGAAGAGTGAAATAAGAAAACACATTAAGGTAGCATTGAAAATAATATCTCGTTAATTGCAAGCACAGCTGCGAAATACTTGGTGCAAATCTACATGCATGCCACAACTGTTTTACTGTACAAGAATGAAAACTACAACTACAAAGGAAATTCTCTCTATGATTACGCGCTAGCAATAAACAGTAGCTACACTAATTACACAAACTACAAGAACAAAATCAGAAGATTAAAGTGAGGTATCCTCGGCTAAGGGTCGACATATGTAACGTCCCCTTAGAAAAATTATATAAGACTGTGCTTAAACTGACACACAATATTTTTGTTAGCGCAACGCAATCTGACTTTCAAAAATCCCTACAAAAGAATGGCCCTGACTAACATTAACCTATACCTTTCACAAATCACTTACCTCACAAAAATCTTGGTTACTCGACTACTGCAATACAGCGAGCGCCACTACTGCCAGCTAAATAAAAGATTCAAACTACGGAAGTCACTAACTACTGATAGGCATAGTTAGCAAATGAAAGATTTTAATAGAGAACAAACAATGTATTTAACTTAATAGTCATCAATAGTCATAATATATATAGCAGTTCATGACATCCAGTCTTACAAATTTCAAAACTCCACCATTTCTCTCCCCATATCCACCACTGCTGGCGGCTCACCTCCAACTGCGCAACGCTACGCGCTGTTAACATCCAGCTGCCCAACACTACAATGGCCAACAACAACGCAAACCAGCCACAGACTGCACACAGCACAGCCAGTGATTTTCAGAGCGCTACGTGGCGTTACCAATATAAAAACCTAAACAGCCTACTTACACCTGTAATTGAAGTCAAATAGCATCTGTGAACTGTGTTTCTTTCGTTCAAATAACTAACTGTAAATTAATAATACCTTTGTATCTATAGCTTTCTTTTCCGAACTTTTTGAAGTTTTGTTTCTGTAATTTAATTTAGTTATTTCGTTTCTTTTGGGATTCAAACTGTATCGGAGATAGCTCTAAATCCCTTCCAATAATATTTGGGAACTCCGTTCTTGTTTACATATGCACTCCGCTTCACTCAGAAATACACTATCTCTTATCTTATACTTTCTAATTCTACTGGTACGTGCTGGTAAACTACTTGACGAAATATGTTCTACGTATTAGTAACTAGCGTCTATGTCAGTTGATTACTAAACCTTTCTTGCTGACTTTACATAAACGGAGCCCAGTTTAACATATTTATAATAACAGTCAATTTAAATTTACATTCGCTATTGATATTTAGGGAAGACTGTAACGGTACAACGAGTTATGCTGCGCAGTTCGACAACAGTTACATTGCTGACTATTGTGAACGGCTCAATCACGTAATGATGGATCACCCTGCGTATAAATTTCAGCCACCGTCCTTATCCAAGCAAGGTTAATTAATTCACGGAAAGCCTATAGCTTAAGGAATGTGTTCTACTTACAGTTTTTTACATTATGTAATTACAGTTCCTACTCCTCAGTTACTTAATTAACGTTGCTCACTAAACCAAAGAGCTAATTCTCACGGAGTCGGCAATTTAATATCAGTGAACAGCGTGTTACCTCTGTTTTCTTTCTACACACACACACACACACATATATATATATATATATATATATATATATATATATATATATATATATATATATATTACTTTTCCAAAAAAATTTACTGTGAAATATTTTAGTGGACTCAAGAACCTATATAGGTAGTAAGTTTCCTTTATATATATATATATATATATATATATATATATATATATATATATATATTTTAATTCACCAAATTCGACCGAAATATTACCATCAAGCTAGACATTTTGCTAATAAATAGCATCTCTGAACGGTGTTTCTTTCGTTCAAATAAGTAATAGCAAACTAATAATATCTTTGTATATACTGGGCGTCCGAAAAGTCTTTCTCTGATTTCATAAAATGATAACTCAGGCTAGAAGCAAGATACAAATATGAAACTGGTGTCTAATTGCTTACAAACTATCAAAGTTATTTTCACACATCAGTAAACTTCCACATGAGCACCCTTGGTAGCACGTAGCACACCTAGGCGATATTCAGTTTCGCCGGCTGGAGTGGCCGTGCGGTTCTAGGCGCTACAGTCTGGAGCCGAGCGACCGCTAAGGTCGCAGGTTCGAGTCCTACCTCGTGCATGGATGTGTGCGATGTCCTTAGTTTAGTTAGCTTTAATTAGTTCTAAGTTCTAGGCGTCTGATGACCTCAGAAGTTAAGTCGCATAGTGCTCAGAGCCATTTGAACCATTTGATATTCAATTTCCGTCCACACATTAGCCAACATCACTGGAGGGATCGATTCAACGATTGTGGTTATCCGTTGCCGCAGGGTTTCAAGATCTGGTACAGGTGTTCGGTAGACCTCGTCCTTGGCATAACCCCATAAATAGAAGTCTAATGCGGTTACGTCAGGAGGGCGTGGATGCCAAACTGTTGGCCCATAACGACCAATCCATCGCCCAGGAAAGGTCATATCGAGATAGGCACGGACGTCCAAACCCCAATGAGGCGGTGCACCATCTTGCTGAAACAAGACATCGGGGTGATACTGAAGCAGCTGAGAAGCAGAATACAGTTGCAACATGTCCAGATACACTGCAGATGTGACGGTAGCCTCAGCGAAGAAGAATGGCCGGCTAATTCGATCGTGCAATAGCGCGCACCAAACATTCACCTTTGGACTGCCTGTGGTGCACTCCATGACCTCGCCAGGGGGTTATGAACCCCAAATGCGCACATTATGGCGATTCACTACTCCACTGACAAGAAAGGTCGCTTCGTCGGAAAAGGCAATTCGTCTGAGATAACCATCATCGTCCTCAATACGTGATAGCATTTCGACCGCAAAGTCATATCGACGTGTGTTGTCATTGGGCAACAGGGCCTGAACGATTTGCACTTTGTATGCACGAAACAATAAACGTTTGTGTAAAATGTCATGGAGAGAGCTTTTTGGCATCTGTAATTCACGTGAGGCCCTGCGCACCGATTTCTTCGGACTTCCCAGACTGCCTTACAGCTTCCACCCTGTCTGGTGATGTTCTTGGTCGACCAGACCTCGGAAGGTCTGCAACCGATCCTGTGTTCTTCAACTTCTCATACCAGGCTTTAATGCTCTTGACATCAGGTGGATTCCTTCCAAATGTCTGGAAGTGTCTCTGCACTGTGGTTGGTGATCGTGTCTCATGATACCACAGGACACACTGCGCCTTCTCCTGATTGGTTTACATGGCTTCATGACTTCTTGGGCACTGCACCTCATCCACTACTTACATTCTGCGAACCTAAAGCAGACAAAGAACTTTGACAGTTGTAAACAATTCGACACAAGTTTCATATTTGTATCTTACTTCTAACCTAAGTTATCAATTTATGTAATCAGGGAAAGACTTTTCGGACACCCTGAGTTTTCTTTTCTGAATTTTTTAAAGTGTTGTTTCTTTAATTTCATTTAATTATTTCGTTTGTTTCTGGACTTAAACTGTATCGAGAATAACTCTAATTCCCTTTAAATAATATATATATATATATATATATATATATATATATATATATATATATATATATATATATATATATATTTGTGTGTGTGTGTGTGTGTGTGTGTGTGTGAGTGCCGCCACTACTTTGGGCTCTGAAGTTAAACAGTTAAAGCAAAATTAAGCCTCTTCAGGTATTGGCAAATGGCGTTCCACTATCGTTTCCTAATTTAATGGCCACTCGCCACTTCAAACCTGAAAATAATTATAATACTGTGACGTGCTTCAGAAATGGTTCCAGTGGCTCCAGTAGTTCCAGTGGGTTACTGTTTACTGTTACAGGGCAGATCTTTACAGTTTACGGGCAATGCACACTGTACGACCAAGGTATAGTTCCGTTCCGGAATTTTCTGGAGCCTGTTCCATAAAATGTTTTGCAAATTGAGTCACTACCTCTCAATTCAGCCAAACAATCAATCTTCTACACGGACAGAGCAACACACTATCACGTTACCGTTTACTGATTCTCCAGATAAGTGCAACAAACACTCATTTCTCAGAGAATGCCAATTACCCATCCACAAAAAACAACAAACACTCAATTAGCTCAGAGTGTGCTAAACAGGATGACCAAACAAAATAAACGGAACAATTACGTTCGGTATCTGACCATAACTCGACTCACGTACCAACGATAAATTCTTAGTTTCAATAGAGTTGTATGAATTACATGTTGCTATCTTCCAACGAATTATAAACACCCGCTCCTTTGATCATCATTTAGCAAGATCTCCATCTCTAACAATTTTGTTATTAATGATGGAAACCAACCAGACAGTAGCTCATCGGCAGAAATTGGCAGAGTTAAAACAAATCGAATTGTAGTTACTCTTTGCAGGTGACTTACCAAACCCTCAAATATACTTCCACATACATCAGATCACTGACCACCCTGACCTGTATGTACCACAAACTCTATCACTACTGTAAGTTCACCATTACGCTGCGCCTATCCACACAACGGCTAACTGTGACTGTCAGCACACCACCTCCACTGAGATCTTCCCATAAGAGCCACATTAAATCATTTTGGAATCACTTACGCAAACAAACGTACAGCGCTACCATTACATTTAACAGTTAAGTCATTATTATACCATCGTATAGCCTTTTCGTGGCCAGATTACGCATTCTGTAGGAACTTTGCCGCTAGTTCCACTACCGATGTCGACAACGATTCTGCTATGATCTTTGCTTCTCGCTTCTATGCTTATGAAGGACATTGTTTCTACTCTGGTACTCCACAGCACATTTTAAACAACCACATGTAAGCAATTACTTGTAATAACAGACGAAAATGCTGCAGACATGGAATCCTAATTACACCTGCTGCGTCTACAAATTAAGACGACGAAAGTACAGTGACGGCAACTATAACGTACCAAATTTTCTTTTCATCCGTCATAAGTGACATGCACATGAGGCACATCATACTCTTGTGCATGCGTCCCTCTTTTATTGTTCGATAACCCTCTTCTGTACCTACTGTGACAACTATTTTATTCCATTTTTCTGTAGTTGAAAACATGTAAAATGTAATATTTGGCCTTTTTTGAACAAAAATGCCATAATGACTTCTCCATTGGAATACGAATTTGTGCAAGGGGACTGCCAGTGGGGAGGTGAATGAATAACCACTGACAGAATGACATGCTACGAGTTAGAACATCGAATGTCAGAAGTTCGAACGCGGTAGGGCAGCCAGAAAATGTGACAATTGAAATGCTAAGACTCTTTATAGACATAATTGTATCATCGAAGTGAAATGGAATGAAGATAGATAGTTACTGTGAACAGTTCAATGATAGGGTTATTCTCATCAGAAACCAACGCCAGGTATACTTGCCACCATCAAGAGTTTAAGCTGAAGTGAATGTATATAAATATACTGAACGTGTAATTTACTATGTAAAAGGAGGTGACAACATAATAATTATGGGTGGCTGGAACGCTGTAGTAGGAAAAGGAACAAAAGAGAAAGTCACAGGTCAATATAGGTGTGGTAGTAGGAATGAGAAAGGAGAAAGACTAAGTGAGTTCTGCCATGAATTTATCCCAGTAATGGCCAATATACTGTTTAAAAATTACGATAGGATGGGTTATACGTGGAAAAGGCCTGTAGAGTCAGGAAGATTATAGTTGTATTACATAACGGTAAGTCAGAGGTCGTGCATTAAACTGTAAGGCATACCCAGCTGCAGTTGTAGAATAGGATCACTATTTAGCACTGATGAAGAGTGATGTAAAGTTCGAGAAGATCGTCCAGAAAAATAAGATAGGTAAGAAATTGGACACTGGAGTATATGAATAATGAGGTGCGTTTGAATTTTTCTAAGGCGAAGAAACCTTGGTTAACAGAAGAAATAAATCGATCGTCGGAAGGAGGAAGCACAAAAGTGTTCAGAAAAAGACAGCGATATTTATAGGTGAAATAAACTTGAACTGCAGAGAACCCACGGTGATAACGCTGCATGAAATATATGAAGGATTGATGCGGGATATAGAAAAGACATGGGCGTCAATATTAATATTGCAAAGGAAATTTCACTATCAAACCCAAAGGGCAGAGCGTTTAGGTGGAAAGAATACAATAAAGGCTTCTACCTTCCGAAAATCCTCATGCAAACTAATACGAAGTTTTCAGTGGCAGATGTGTGCGGGACTATCACACAGCTAGCTTGGTGACTCATGCAAATGAACCACAAAGAAGAAGAATATACAGAAGAATGGAGAGATACTTGAGAGTCTGCTAGACGACAAAAATACTGTAAGCTATAGGGAAAGATAGTTACTATACACTAAGTAAAAGAACCGAGTTGGAACAATAGGAATGGAAGTTCTGGAGCGAAGTGCTGATATTAAAAAGGATGCAAGAAAAGGACGCAGTATTGTGCCCCTACTGTTCAGTCAATACATCGAAGAGGCAGTGACGGAAACAAAAGGCAGGTGTGGGATTGAAAATCACTGACTGTGTGATGTATTGCTCTCTTTAACTTCATAAACACCTTTTGTAGACACGTGATGCCAAATAACAGTTAGTCAGTATGACGTTTGTCCCATAGGCTAGCGACTACAAGACCATCCCAACAGCAGAATGGAACCGCGTAGTGTACGCAGTGTGTGACCGAACTATGAAAAAAAAGTACTATTTTGCAGTACTCTCAAAAGTAGTACATTATTATACAAGACTGAAGAAAATGTATTCTAGATATGAGCTGCGAGTTTCTCTTCCATTTCAGTTTTGTTTTTATTCGATGACTATAATTTTGTACTAACTCTGTAACTTTTTTTATTTAACGTAATGAATTTCTCATCTTCATGTACCACATATAGAGGGCAATATATCCTTATAATTCACGACTTTGTAATGTATGAATGCAGAGAACAAGGGACTGACATGTAGCTCTGCAGGTACAATTGGTATCGTATACACTTTTATGTTTAGGACATGAGTGTCTCAGATTGGTTATGTAACATCAAACTTAACGTGTATTTGTTTTAAAAGATCTCAGGATGTTTGAAATGTCAACAAAACTGGTCATCATTATAAAGACAAATGTGACAATAGACTGCAACAAAGAATATTTGAATACTAGTTGTCACAGACATAAATATCTCCAGTTCACATAACGTCAAGCTTTCATAAACTGTAGGAAGTGTGGAACATAGGCACATTTTTAATCTAATCACGTCAGAATATTCTCTTATGTTTGAAAGTGGATGATGAAAAGCTCCCTTATTTCATTTGTTAGTAAAAAATTCACAACATGTTTAATCGACTCCTGTATTAATTTTTTTTAAATTCACTGTGGATGTAAGATGGTAATGAAGATTTCAATCTCCAAGCGACTATTTCCATTTTATAAAGTACACTCTATGCATATCATGTAGAGATAATTCACTGTGGATGTAAGATGATAATGAAGACTTCAATCTCCCAGCGACTATTTCCATTTTATAAAGTGAAGTCCCTGCATATTATGTAGAAATAATACATGTAAACGGAATGCTATTTTACGAGCAGCGGCTAGCAGATTTGTCATGTACTAAAATGATGATATTCCTTTACCGCATAGTTAACAATGTATGAAGCTATGTAACGAATCAGTATAATTGTTTGTATCAGTCAGAGTCAGACTTGAAGATTAGAGACAAGACCGTCACATATCACTTTGCGATTTTGTTTCAGCACTGTCACGATTTCGCGTTAAAATAATATTGTGAGCTTGATCATTTTTATGGGAGTGTCAAGGTTTACATTTCTCACGAGAATAGAGTGGACCTGGAGAGCTCGACAGTGCCGTAAAGTCTGCAAAAGGCTTTCCACGGTGTCTCAGTAGCACGGTTCAGGCACATGCTGGATGGCCGTCAGTTTTTGCGGAAGTAGTCCTGTTTCTCTCGTTTCCCTGGCGCCAGAAAGTTCCTTACTTCCCTCCAAAAGTTACGGATTGTCTAATCCAAAGTGACACCCCTGCCACCAGACGCAGTGCATTCGGTGATGACCAAGGGTGAGAGACTGTTTGAAACCAGAATCTACCTCATGAACTGTAATGATGATTTTTGCAAAGTTTGAGCCTGGAATTTATGTTGCTTTCCCCTGTTTTCACTTAGAAAAAGGGAACATATGCATGGCTCAGATTGACAGAAGCATGCAATTCTCCCCTAACCCTCCCTCCCCACCTATGGGGAGAATTGTGAGGAATCTGGAGATAACTTCTTTTAAGAGAGAGGAGTTGCTTCCCGGTTCTCATCTGGTCCTGAATGGCGTCTTCTCGTGCTGTACTTGAAAAATGTAAATTTGTTTCAGGCAGTAGCGCAGTCCATCATATCAATATTTTGTACCTAACATATTTAGTTATTCGTGTATGCTCTTGTATCTATGTAGAATATTTGTCTCGTTTATGTTTCTTTTGCGAGATGTCCAGGTGTGGAAGGCGTATACATTTAGCTTCCTGCAGCCTTCCAGTTTAACGTGGGTCCTAGAGAAATTGGGGTTATTTTATTCCAGTGCTCAGCAGTTTTCAGAACACCGCCCTGTAACATTCATTGCCAAGTGTTCACTAACATTCCAGTTTTGTATGCTCAGTCTGACTTACATTTTCAGATCCCTCACTTCCTATATCTTCCCTATGGTTATGCGACACTTAAATAACAAATACAATCAGCCACATTTCTAGGATTTTCGCCTCATTGTGACGCGTTTCCGTTGTGTGCAGTGATCAACCAGTATTGTTAAGGATATAAGAAATGCAGAAGAGGAAGTGAGGGTGAAACTGAAACAGGTTTTCATAGCAGGAGAAGTAAATGCAGAAGCTATTGAGCCTTATTTGGACCTCTCACAGGTCTGTTAATTGTGTCTACTTATTTTAATAGTGACATACACCCCAGATAGGATCATTTTGTACGTTTTGAATTTAATTTACGCAGGCACTAAACAACTAATTAGGCATCTGTTTAGATATTAGACCACGGGAGGTAATTTTCATATATCGTGGATTAAGAACGTAATCACACAGTAAGTGGTGATCTCTGGAAATTAACATACAAGCATTATCTGAAGGAAAAATTAAGAGCATGTCTGCCTTCCTCCTTTCCTTACTTTCCAGGGAGGTAATTTATAACACATTCCTTAGTTTTACATCAAGAAATATTTGTAGCCGGCCTGATATGTGATACAAAGGTAGGCTCCACATAGGAGTTGGTCATGAAGACACTCGCACACATTCAGGAGGCAACAATGACGATCCTGTTGTGGGTGGGGATAGAGCACAGCAAGTCCTGAAACGGAGGGTCTGCTGCCAGGACCAAAGGAGCTGCCAAGAAAGTTGGCGTAACAGAAGGGGTGGCCAATTAGAGGTTTAATTAAGTGGAGGCCGGCAGGTCTAATGGCTCAGCGGAACGTTGGGGAGTTCACCAGAGCACCGCGTGGCTAGACAGTGTGAAGGAACCGATTACAAGAGACGTAAACTGGGAAATTTTATTTGAAGATTTACTTACAAAATCGTCATCAAGCAATCTCACATTAGCTGAACTCAAACGAACCCGTTTCACCTGCTAATTTACTGAAAAGAACTGTGTCATAATTTAGTCTAAAAAACCAAAAACAAAATAAATGACAAAAATCCCATTAATTATTTTCCAAATAATGGTGGAACAAATTATAATAATTCTTAGTTGGATCTGGAAAAGACTGTAACCTTGCCCACGACTTTAAAAATGCTCTAATATGACGATCTACAGAATGTAAACATAGTTGCTGTAGTTAGACAGCAGTCAAAATTAAAGCTCCCACCGATCTTGTGCTTGCACCAGTAACAAACCAGCAGCGTCCTTTCCATAGGTCAGAGCCTGAAAGCTAAATACCACACCCACTAAGACAAAACGAAAGGACACACCATGAAACAATTCTCCCGATGCCACGGAATTCGGTAGACGTGATGTCCATGCACAAACAAACTTTTGATTGCAGTTTTCGGAAAACTGGATGATTTGTTTAAGTGGCCAAAGTGGAGTTTGGCAAGCACGAACACAGGCTGTAGAAACTCCGCCGGCCGGTGTGGTCGAACGGTTCTAGGCTCTTCAGTCTGGAAGCGCGCGACTTCACAAACTGAGCAAGTCAACAGCGCGTCGGTGCAGCTCTGGCCGTTATGCAAGCAGTAACTCGGCTTGGCATTGATTGATAGAGTTGTTGGATGTCCCTCGAGGGATATCGTGCCAAATTGTATCCAACTGGAGAGTTAGATCGTCAAAATCCCGAGCTCGCTGGAGGGTACTGCCCATAATACGAGGGCTATCCACAAAGTATATTACGTTTTGGAATTAAAAATAAATAAAGTATTGGAATTTTTTTTATTACATACAGCTGAAAGCCACACTTAAATACTACTTTTATACATAGTTGCCATTTAAATTAAGGCACTTATCGTAGCGATGGACGAGCTTGGAAATTCCTTCGTCGTAAAATTCGGCCGCCTGCGCCTTCAACCACGTGGCGACTGTCTTTTGGGACAGAAAAGGTGTGATTTTTGTGGATTTCCTGGAAAGAGGCACTACAATAAACTCTCAAAGGTATTGCAAAACTCTGCACAACCTCAGAAGAGCAATACAAGCGCAGGGGAAAGTTGGGTTCAAATATCTTGCTGATTCACGACAACGCCCGGGCCCACACGGCAAATGCCACTCGTGAAGTTCTCGAACCTTTTAAGTGGGAGTTGTTTCCTCATCCGCCGTACAGTCCCGACCTGGCACCGAGCGACTTCCACTTATTCCCAGCAATGAAGAAGTGGTTGGCTATGCAGCGTTTTGATGACGACGCACAGCTTCAAGAATAGGTAACCACGTGGTTGAAGGCGCAGGCGGCCGAATTTCACGACGAAGGAATTTCCAAGCTCGTCCATCGCTACGATAAGTGCCTTATTTTAAATGGCAACTATGTAGAAAAGTAGTATTTAAGTGTGGCTTTCATCTGTATATAATAAAAAAATTTCCAATACTTTATTTATTTTTAATTCCAAAACGTAATGTCCTTTGTGGATAGCCCTCGTATTCCAGACTTTCCCAGTTGGGGGAGGGACCCGGCAACCTTGCTCGCCAATGTGGAGTTTGGCAAGCACGAACACAGGCTGTAGAAACTCCGCCGACCGGTGTGGTCGAACGGTTCTAGGCTCTTCAGTCTGGAAGCGCGCGACCGCTACGGTCGCAGGTTCGAATCCTACCTCGGGCATGGATGTATGTGATGACCTTCGGTTAGTTAGGTTGAAGTAGTTCTAAGTTCTAGGGGACTGATGACCTAGGAACTTAAGTCCAATAGTGCTCAGAGCCATTTGTAGAAACTCTCGCGTGTGCGGTGGGCATTAATTTTCCGAAATGTAAGTCCAGGATTGCTTGTCATGAAGGGCAACAAAACGTGGCGTATAATATCGTCGACTTACCGCTGTACTGTAAGGGTGCCGTGGATGACAACCAAAGGGTTCCTGCTGATAAAAGAAGTGACTCACCAGACCATCACTCCAGGTTGTTGGGCTGCATAGCGGGTGACAGTCAGATTGGTCTCCCACCACTATCTGGGGCGTCTCCAGACACGTCTTCACTGGTCGTCAGGGCTCAGTTCGAAGCAGAAGTCATTATTGAAGACAATTCCAGTCCAGACAATGAGTTTCCAACCAGAAAAGATGTCAGGAGACACCCCGTACTTTGGTGGGATACCAACCTAACTGTCACCCGCTGTACGGCCCGTTAACCAGGAGTGATAGCCTTGGATGCCATTTCTTTCCTTGCCACCCGCGGCATCCTTTCAGCATAGCGGCACGTCGTAGATATTCTACATCCCGTTCAGTTGCCATTCATGACAAGCTATCCTGGTGTGACACTTCAGCAAGATAATGCCGTTTCGCACATGATAGAGGAACCGATCGCTTGTCTTCGTGTTTGGCAAACCCTACCTTGGCCAGCAAGGTCGCCAGATCACTCCCCAATTGAGAACGTGTAGAGAATTAAGGGAATGGCCCCCCAACCATCTCGGGATTTTGACGGTTTAACGGGCGAATTGGACAGAATATGGCAAGAAATCCCTCAAGAGAACATAAAAAAACCCTATCAATCAATATCAACTGCTTGCATAAGGGGCAGAGGTGGACCGATACGTTATTGACTTGCTCATTTATGAAGCTCTTTCTCTTAAATAAGTGATTCAATTTTTGTGAAATTGTATTTGTTTGCTTGTCTGTACGTGTGCATCACGTCTACGACTCTCCGTCCCATTCGGATAATTCCATCTTGGCGCGTCGTCCTTTTTTTTCTTAGCGTGTAAGTAAATGTGTCTAACGGAAAAACTGCACACATATATGAAAGCACAACCCTCGAAAATATACGTAAAAGGGACATGCAGTAACAACTGCAATATAATAAAGGAGAAAAACGGGGCTGGTAAATAACAATGACTACTGATAACATTGGGACCAACAGTGTCAACACTGATTGCAAACACTCTTAATTGAAACTTCATATATTTATAGAAAGAGCAATGATGGCCCAAAATTCATTGCAAGAATGCAAAATTGCAATCTTAAATGTTACAGACGGTCAGAAGTAATTTTTCCCATACAGATCCAAGATCACATGTGTATCACTCTAACGTTTCTGACACGCACTATTCTTATTATCGCCCGTACACAGTTTTGAAGCGATGTAAAATTCACTTTAACTCCTCGTTTCCTAAGCTACAGTCAGTCCGCCTTTTAGCATGCTTATCGTATTTGTAAATGCACAATTTCGTGAGTCTGTTTACATACACTCCTGGAAATTGAAATAAGAAAACCGTGAATTCATTGTCCCAGGAAGGGGAAACTTTATTGACACATTCCTGGGGTCAGATACATCACATGATCACACTGACAGAACCACAGGCACATAGACACAGGCAACAGAGCATGCACAATGTCGGCACTAGTACAGTGTATATCCACCTTTCGCAGCAATGCAGGCTGCTATTCTCCCATGGAGACGATCGTAGAGATGCTGGATGTAGTCCTGTGGAACGGCTTGCCATGCCATTTCCACCTGGCGCCTCAGTTGGACCAGCGTTCGTGCTGGACGTGCAGACCGCGTGAGACGACGCTTCATCCAGTCCCAAACATGCTCAATGGGGGACAGATCCGGAGATCTTGCTGGCCAGGGTAGTTGACTTACACCTTCTAGAGCACGTTGGGTGGCACGGGATACATGCGGACGTGCATTGTCCTGTTGGAACAGCAAGTTCCCTTGCCGGTCTAGGAATGGTAGAACGATGGGTTCGATGACGGTTTGGATGTACCGTGCACTATTCAGTGTCCCCTCGACGATCACCAGTGGTGTACGGCCAGTGTAGGAGATCGCTCCCCACACCATGATGCCGGGTGTTAGCCCTGTGTGCCTCGGTCGTATGCAGTCCTGATTGTGGCGCTCACCTGCACGGCGCAAAACACACATACGACCATCATTGGCACCAAGGCAGAAGCGACTCTCATCGCTGAAGACGACACGTCTCCATTCGTCCCTCCATTCACGCCTGTCGCGACACCACTGGAGGCGGGCTGCACGATGTTGGGGCGTGAGCGGAAGACGGCCTAACGGTGTGCGGGACCGTAGCCCAGCTTCATGGAGACGGTTGCGAATGGTCCTCGCCGATACCCCAGGAGCAACAGTGTCCCTAATTTGCTGGGAAGTGGCGGTGCGGTCCCCTACGGCACTGCGTAGGATCTACGGTCTTGGCGTGCATCCGTGCGTCGCTGCGGTCCGGTCCCAGGTCGACGGGCACGTGCACCTTCCGCCGACCACTGGCGACAACATCGATGTACTGTGGAGACCTCACGCCCCACGTGTTGAGCAATTCGGCGGTACGTCCACCCGGCCTCCCGCATGCCCACTATACGCCCTCGCTCAAAGTCCGTCAACTGCACATACGGTTCACGTCCACGCTGTAGCGGCATGCTACCAGTGTTAAAGACTGCGATGGAGCTCCGTATGCCACGGCAAACTGGCTGACACTGACGGCGGCGGTGCACAAATGCTGCGCAGCTAGCGCCATTCGACGGCCAACACCGCGGTTCCTGGTGTGTCCGCTGTGCCGTGCGTGTGATCATTGCTTGTACAGCCCTCTCGCAGTGTCCGGAGCAAGTATGGTGGGTCTGACACACCGGTGTCAATGTGTTCTTTTTTCCATTTCCAGGAGTGTATATTAAACAGTTTAAATGTTTTAGCAACCACAATTAATATCTTAACATGCCCAGTACTTCATGAAATTGAAAATACAACAGGAATCTTAAAGTAAACAAGTCTGTGCGTACCAGCTGCGTGCAAACAGTTTGGTTCCAATAGCGAAAATCACTGTCCAGTTTAGTGTGGGTAGTCACTGGCGTTTATAACACCCGCTGTAGCTCACAGTATTCACAGAGTCTAACATCTGCTTTCATAAAGTACATTTAGTATCCAGTCCAAACTGTGTCTGAAACATAAGAACTTGTCCATACGTTTTGAGTGTACTTCTACCCAACGCGGTACTATACGTTAAGCAGCATACCCATGTCTACAAGCCACTGCACACACGTTGACTGCCACTGCTGCACTTCTACTGTCGATATCTAGCGCGCATCACACAGTTCGTGTAACATTTCTGCATATTGCACTTGGTTTTTCACGGTGAATTTCGCAGAAGCATTACAAAGGAGATCAAAAATAAATTTGAATTATTACATACTAAATAAGAGATTCGTGTGGCAACATAAAGTAAAATATGGTTACATTTAATACTATAGAACAAAAAATTTTAAACCGTGAAACATAAAAACATCAAAAAAAGTTTTGCATCATCTTATATCGGAGACTTCCGGAACCTGTACAAAAAATGGGAACAGATATTAACACAAACAACATTTCCACCCTTTTTATTGCTCATGAAAACCACACATTGCATGTTGTACCACCATACAGCGAGACCTTCACAGGTGGTGGTCCAGATTGCTGTAGACATCGCTACCTCTAATACCCAGTAGAACGTCCTCTTGCACTGACGCATGCCTGTATTCGTCATGGCATACTATCCACAAGTTCATCAAAGCACTGTTGGTCCAGAGAGTCCCACTCCTCAACGTCGATTCGGTGTAGATCTGTCAGAGTGTTTGGTGGGTTACGTCGTCCATAAACAGCCCTTCTCAATATATGCCAGGCATGTTCGATAGGGTTCATGTCTCAAGATCAAGCTGGCTACTCTAGACGAGCGATGTCGTTATCCTGAAGGAAGTCATTCCCAAGATGTGCATGATGGGGGCGCGAATTGACGTCCAAGAAGACGAATGCCTCGCCAATATGATCCCGATATGGTTGCACTATCATTTGGACGTTGGCATTCACGTGTTGTACAGCCGTGACGACGCTTTCCATGACCACCAGCGGCGTACGCCGGCCCCACATAATGCCACCCCAAAACAGTAGGGAACCTCCACCTTGCTGCACTTGCTGGCCAGTGTGTCTAAGGCGTTCAGCCTGACCGGGTTGCCTCTAAACACGTCTCCGACGATTGTCTGGTTGAAGGCATATGCGACGTTCGTCGCTGAAGAGAACGTGATGCCAATCCTGAGCGGTCCATTCGGCATGTTGTTGGGTCCAACTGTATCGCGCTGCTTGGTGTCGTCGTTGCAAAGATGGACCTCACCTTGGACGTCAGAAGTGAAGCTGCGCGTCATGCATCCTATTATGCATTGTTTGAGTCGTTACACGACGTCCTGTGGCTACACAAAAAGCATTATTCAACACTGTGACGTTGCTGTCAGGGTTCCTCTGAGTCATATACCGTATCTAGAGGTCATACACTGCAGTAGCAGCCTTTGGGCGGCCTGAGCGAGGCATGTCAACAACAGTTCCTGTCTCTCTTTATATGCTCCATGTCCAAATAACATCGCTTTGGTTCACACCAAGACACCTGGACACCTCTTTTGTTGAGAGACCTTCCTAGCACGAACTAACAATGCAGACGCGATTGAACGGCAGTTTGACCGTCTAGGTATTGTTGAGCTACAGAGAACCCGAGGCATGTACCTCCTCCCTGGTGGAATGACTGGAACTGTTCGCCTGTCGGAATCCCTCTGTCTAATAGGCGCTGCTCATGCATGGTTGTTTACATCTTTGGGCGGGTTTAGTGAAAGCTCTGAACAGTCAAAGGAACTGTGTCTGTGATACAATATCCACAGTCAACGTCTATCTTCAGGAGTTCTGCGAACCGAGTTAACGCAAAACGTTTTTTGATGTATGTATATTATGCACAGAGCTAAAAGAAGCGAAAGAAAAAGAAATGAGTTGTCACTCGTAGTTTGGAATATTTACACCCGAACTGGTCATCACTCACTTCAGACCCACCGCGTTGCAGACGTAACTTGATATGTACTCATGACATTAAGCTAGGGGATCGTAGAGATCCAAGAAACAATATGCGTAAGAGTTTTAAGTGCAGCGTCAATAGCTGTTGAAACTTGAATCTGTCAAAATAGCTTATTATTTGTTTTTGGCGACCGAACTGAAGAGTATAACCATCTTCAGATCAAACTATACTCGGTGAAATACCAATGTTCACAGCACTGAAGAAGTAATACTGATCGCTAGCTTCGTATCAGTCAGTTGTCTAAAGTAAACAAATTTGACTCGGGACTGCTCATCACTCAGAAGCTCGACGCATACTTGTAACTTACCATGCAACTGCATACAATGGCCCACGGCATATACCAAATTAACTGAGAGTAAACCTTCCACCAAGGCAAAGCAATTCGAGATGTAATTTCCTCGTTTTATTGAAAATAAAAACACTTAATGTGTTTATTCGCTCATGAACCTTGGCCTTTGACACAGTAATGTGGTCCTTGTGCCTAAATGATACAGGTATCAGGACTGCAGGTGCAACGTGTTGCTAAGCGTATCAGTGGATAATCTAGGCTGACATAAGATTTCTGAAGAGGCTCAGCGTACTTTTCAGTATTTATATGGACATAACTGTGGACGATTAACTGATCCGGCCTTGTATCATTTTGAAACTCGCCTTCCTACATCAGTACTGCGTACAGAGGAAAGCAGTGGGAAACTGCAGCCGCTGTACTTCTCAATACCTTGAAGCATTGCTCAGTGATGATATCCCTCAGAGTGAAATATGACCGAGGTAAAGTCACTATATGGTACAGAGCGTGGACTTTCTCGTACCTTAATCGTAAAGGTAGCTTAGGGAACTATGGAAGAGAAATGGGTGTTTGAAGTGGGGTATAGTGGGATGAGTGAAGTTGGGTGAGCAAAAGAACAAGTTTTATTGTAAGGCGGCTATAGTGTTCCAACACTATCAATAGGAGTAGTGACGGAGAATGTCTAACAATGAATAAGAAAATAGAAATGAACGGGACTAACACTACTGGCCATTAAAATTGCTACACCAAGAAGAAATGAAGATGATAGACGGGTATTCATTGGACAAATATATTATACTAGAACTGACATGTGATTACATTTTCACGCAATTTGGGTGCATAGATCTTGAGAAATCAGTACCCAGAACAACCACCTCTGGCCGAAATAACGTCCTTGATACGCCTGGGCATTGAGTCAAACAGAGCTTGGATGGCGTGTACAGGTACAGCTGCACATGGAGCTTCAACACGATACCACAGTTCATCAAGAGTAGTGACTGGCGTATTGTGACGAGACAGTTGCTCCGCCACCATTGACCAGACGTTTTCAATTGGTGAGAGATCTGGAGAATGTGCTGGCCAGGGTAGCAGTCGAACATTTTCTGTATCCAGGAAGGCCCGTACAGGACCTGCAACATGCGGTCGTGCACTATCCTGCTGATATGTAGGATTTCGCAGGGATCGAATGAAGGGTAGAGGCACGGGTCGTAACACATTTGAAATGTAACGTCCACTGTTCAAAGTGCCGTCAATGCGAACAAGAGATGACCGAGATGTGTAACCAATGGCACCCCATACCATCACGCCGGGTGATACGCCAGTATCGCGATGACGAATACACGCTTACAACGTACTTTCACCACGATGTCGCCAAACACGGATGAGACCATCATGAATCTGTAAACAGAACCTGGATTTATCAGAAAAAATGACGTTTTGCCATTCGTGCATCCAGGTTCGTCGTTGAGTACACCATCGCAGGCGCTCCTGTCTGTGATGCAGCGTCAAGGGTAACCGCAGCCATGGTCTCCGAGCTGATAGTCCATGCTGCTGCAAACGTCGTCGAACTATTCGTGCAGATGGTTGTTCTCTTGCAAAAGTCCCCATCTGTTGACTCAGGGATCGAGACGTGGCTGCACGATCCGTTACAGCCATGCGGATAAGATGCCTGTCATCTCGACTGCTAGTCATACGAGGCCGTTGGGATCCAGCACGTCTTTCCGTATTACCCTCCTGAACCCACCGATTGCATATTCTGCTAACACTCATTGGATCTCGACCAACGCGAGCAGCAATGTCACGATACGATAAACCGCAATCGCGATATGCTACAGTCCGATCTTTATCAAAGTCGGAAACGTGATGGTGCGCATTTCTCCTCCTTACACGAGCCATCAAAACAACGTTTCAGCAGGCAACGCCGGTCAACTGCTGTTTGTGTATGAGAAATCAGTTGGAAACTTTACTCATGTCAGCACGTTGTAGATGTCGCCACCGGCGCGAAGCTTGTGTCAATGCCCTGAAAAGCTAATCATTTGCATATCACAGCATCTTCTTCCTGTCGGTTAAATTTCGCGTCTCGAGCAA
This sequence comes from Schistocerca nitens, assembly GCF_023898315.1. NCBI lineage: Eukaryota > Metazoa > Arthropoda > Insecta > Orthoptera > Acrididae > Schistocerca > Schistocerca nitens. The sequence continues at coordinate 136,463,165 of NC_064616.1, read as the reverse complement.
GTCATCTTCATGGTGTAGCAATTTTAATGGCCAGTAGTGTATTATCAGCAGCATGGTGACCGCAACATCGTGAAGAAGATAGACCCAGATCCACGATTCTCCACAGTAGTACAAGTATACTGATCGATTAGCTCCGTAGATTGATAAACCAAGTATACAGTACACTGCACGAGACAAAAATCTGTAATGGAGGGCTTTATTTCCGTGATAGGAAACGAAAGGGAAGCCCCAAATAATAAAGAAATGTGGACTAGGGAAAAAGAAACAAGAGTTGCATGGTGGAGCTTTGAACTGAGGTGAATTTAATAACCACGAAATAAGATTATGTATAAAAGACTCCACGAGATACCGAATCTTCAGATAAATTACACAATTTTAGGACAGAGTTGAAGAAACTAGATTGTGAACTGCATACCATTTCGAGTAACAGATGTGAATTTTAACCACAATTTATTGGTTGTAAAATATAGCTTAAAGCTGAACAAATTAAAATAATTTGGTTAGCAAAGGTGATGGGATCTAGAGAAGTTGAAGCAAACAGTGATTGTTGAGAGTACCAACGAACAATTATGTAGCAACAAAGAGGAAATGTGGAAAGGTCTTTCGTAAATGAGGACTGATATTTTGAGAGACGAATTAGTGAAAGCTGCAGAGGAAAAATTGGGCAAAAATGCAAATCTCAGCAGAAATCATTGGCTAACACAGGTGTGAAATTGAATGATGAGAGGAGTCAATATAGAAATGCAGTTAAAAAAACAAATTAAAGTCCAGATGCCTAAAACCGAAACAGAAAATCACTGAAAAAATGGAAGCCTACATGGCTAGCGGAAAAATCAACGGCATGCATGACAATAGGGAACGTAATTGTCGCTTAGAGGAAAATTGAAGAAACCTTTGAAGAGGAGACAAACAGTAGGAGACTGATCGTGAGCTGACACGGCCAGCCAGTATCATTCAAAGGAACGATGGCAGAAGGGTCGAAGAAATACGTAGAAGGTTATATAAAGACAGATAATAACATTATGAAACTAGAATAGTGGGAATACTAGGAGAAGAATTTAACATTGTACTGAAGTACCTAAGTCTAAACCATGCAGCTGGAATAAACGAAATTCCTCCAGAATTATTAAGATTCTTCGGAGAACCAACAGTAAGAAAACTGCTCTACCTGATTTACAGGACCTGTAACACAGAAGGAATATTCACAGAATTCTAGCAGCATATGAGAGCTACAATTACAAAAAACGCAATAGCTGCCTAGCGTTGTATGAACTATTGCTGTATCATCTTACTCGCTGTTGCGGCCTACGTCTTCTTTTACTGGAAGACACTCGCTACAGTATACAACTATTCACAAGTGCGTGTGAAGAGTCTACCTCTACTTCTGCTTCCCGATTGACGAACTGCTCTGAAACAGATTACTGTAACAACCAAATTATTTCCCAGTTGTAGTTGTGGGTACACAGTCTTATCTAATTTTTTAGATGGCGTCATATTCACCCTCGACTCTACTATTTATTACAATTTTCACGACTGGCATTTCCCCTTAGGTCATATTGAAGTCGTTAAAGGTGCTGAAAACAAAGCAGTTGTCAACAGTAATAAAACGACCGATAAGAATGTGAGTCTCTGTAGCTCATGTCATCATTCGTCACAAAAACCAACGGTATGTAAAGAATGGGATTAAACTCTTGAGACTACACCGTGACCTTAAATTCCGCTAACATATGAAAATGCACAAACGTATGGGACAATGAAGACAGAGAGGTAGAAATTGATACACAAGCCTGAAATGAAACGGGGATTAATTGAAACCAAAAACGATTGCAGAAACTGGCCAACAGATGGCACCAGACAGCAATACGTCAGCGACGCAGCGTGAGGATAGTGTATAAAATGAGGTGTAGTGAGACAGGGATTCATATCTTCCCTAACCTAGCTGATAAACTTTTATTCAGAATGGCTCTGCACCCCATATGGCTACACGTGTGAAACACCTGTTGCACACATCGTTTGATGAGAAGCGCGTGCTGAGCCACCACGTCCGTCGTGCTGTGCCTCCCAGGTCCCCAAACATCAATCTGTGTGATTATTGGTTGTGAGGTTACTTACAGTCGCAAGTCTACCACCATCGTCTGATCTCAATGGGTATGCTAAAAGACAACATCCGACAGCACTTTCTCACCATACTTACCCGTATTCTGTAAGTACTGATCACGACATTGTCCCTCGATTACAGGAATTGTTGATTAATGATGGACAACATCTCGAGCATTTGTTGTAAGGAACTTCGTCTTTGCTAAAAACCAGTTGTTTTGCTAATTACTGCTTTTGTGTCACATGAAGGGTCATCTGTCAGTCATTTCTTTGGTTTTCAATGGTTTCATGTCATTTCATGCATGTGTGTCAACTTTCCCTCTACAGGGTGTTACAAAAAGGTACGGCCAAACTTTCAGGAAACATTTCTCACACACAAATGAAAAGATGTTATGTGGACATGTGTCCGGAAACGCTTAGTTTCCATGTTAGAGCTCATTTTAGTTTCGTCAGTATGTACTGTACTTCCTCGATTCACCGCAATGATTTCATACGGGAACTCTACCTGTGCTGCTAGAACATGTGCCTTTACAAGTACGACATAACATGTGGTTCATTCACGATAGAGCTCCTGCACGTTTCAGTCGAAGTGTTCGTACGCTCATCAACAACAGAATCGGTGACCGATGGATTGGTAGAGGCGGACCAATTCCATGGCCTCCACGCTCTCCTGACCTCAACCCTCTTGACTTTCATTTATGGGGGCATTTGAAAGCTCTTGTCTACGCAACCCCGGTACCAAATGTAGAGACTCTTCGCGCTCGTATTGTGGACGGCTGTGATACAATACGCCATTCTCCAGGGCTGCATCAGCGCATCAGGGATTCCATGCGATGGAGGGAGGATGCATGTATCCTCGCTAACGGAGGACATTTTGAACAGTTCCTGTAACAAAGTGTTTGAAGTCACGCTGGTACGATCTGTTTCTGTGTGTTTCCATTCCATGATTAATGTGATATGAAGAGAAGTTCAAAATGGTTCAAATGGCTCTGAGCACTATGGGACTCAACTGCTGTGGTCATCAGTCCCCTAGAACTTAGAACTACTTAAACCTAACTAACCTAAGGACAACACACACATCCATGCCCGAGGCAGGATTCGAACCCGCGACCGTAGCAGTCGCACGGTTCCGGACTGCGCGCCTAGAACCGCGTGACCACCGCGGCCGGCTTGAAGAGAAGTAATAACATGAGCTCTAACATAGAAAGTAAGCGTTTCCAGACACATGTCCACATAACATATTTTCTTTCTTTGTGTGTGAGGAATGTTTCCTGTAAGTTTGGCCGTACCTTTTTGTAACACCCTGTATACTACATTACTGGATGAAGTACTGAATTTTCAAGTGCTAACGGACTTTTGGATCACCCTGTAAGATTTGTGCTTACTGCCAATATCACTAAAGAAGAGTTCTAATCGCAAGCATTATGTGCCGTAGGGAGGAGTTGTGCTGTTAGCATTAACCTAGTTTCAATAGTTTCAGTCCCAGCCGTTACTTACTGTAGAACGGTGTTCGCTACTGACATCTGTAATAAGCACGAATCATGTGTCATGAGTTTTAACCCCATCAGTTACATACCGTAGTATGGTGTTTGTTGATACAGAATGTACATTGGCAATAGTGGTAAAACTGTCCTAAAAAAAAGAGAGAATTATGTTAACATCCAATATAAATTAAGTGGTACAGAGTATTCGTTTATATGGCGGTGGAACGTGGACGATTAACAGTAGAAACGGAGAGGAGAAATATTGTATGATATGGCTTGCTGGAAAACACCGAGGTATAGGTTCAGTTGCCCAATTGGGAAGTTTTTGCTTCCTCCACGAAGTGCGGAACTTGTACGTTAAAAGTGTCTGTTGAGTGTAGGTGGCTATAAAGGATGTGTACACGTAGTGTTGGGTAAAGCTTGTGTTGTACGGCGATGTGAGAAGACCTACCACAGCTACCGGGCTTACCGTCCCCAAGCGACAGACAGTTCACCATCAAAAGTGTCACATGTTCTCACTTCATGAGACATTGGAAGCAGGCTGGAGCTTAATTCAGGAAACTGGCGCAAAGCCTTGTGTTCAAGAACTGTACGCCACTACCGGTCCGCTCTTTGCCGGCGAAATACTGGCACTGAAAATTTTTTCCGCCACCACGATTCGAACTGCTTACCATCCGAGTCGAACACTGCCGCACACGAGTGCATAACTTACCTGATCCACGTAAGCGGGCCAGGTAACACATGGTTTTGATACATAGCGCTTTAGATTACCTACATTTTAAGGAACTGCTCGAGTTGCTTATGAAGATGTACGGAATGAAATTGCGGAAAAAAGGGCTGTGGCATCAGACCTGCAGAACCTTTTTCAAAAGTCAGTGCCAGTATTTCGCCGGAAAAGAGCGGACCGGTAGTGGCGTACAGTTCTTGACCACAAGGCTTTGCGCCAGTGTCCTGAATTAAGTTCCAGCCTGCTTCCAATCTCCCATGAAGTGAGGACATGTGACACTTTTGATGGTGAACTTATGGAACGTAGAGGTGGAAGTTAAAAATAGTAGACGAAGATCACGAACTGAATGGAGTAAATATGTTCAAATGATTATTGCAGTATTTGTGAAAAGAACTGCAGGAGACTGACTAGCTTACAGAGTTGCATCAAAGCAGTGTCGGGAGTGTTGTTCACAGAAACAGCGCTTTAGTTTGTTGTGGTGTATACGTGTAAAATTCCGATTTTTTGAAAGTCTAACTCCCATGTATAAAAGAGCGCCAAACTTCTGATTACTTTTCAAGTGAGTTAATATGTTAAATAGTTGACGCTAAGGGTGTGAGAGAAATGAAGTTTAGAAAATGTCTGCAATTATGCTTACAGCTTGTTGGGAGGGGCTAAGTGCTCTCCGTATCAAACACTGGATGAGTAAAATTTGGGTTATTTGCTCTCAGTTTTAAGGAAAAACTAATTTTTAACGCAAGTAAATGTTTCTGACGTGATGTCTCATGAAATATCTGTCGTACAATGATATAATTTTGCAGGTACATTCAATCGTATATGTGAATACTGTCCGTGAAGTGTATGTTGCAAATAGAGTTCATAGTAAATATGTAATGAATTAAAACGTCATGCCTGATGCGGCAGTCTTGCTGCATGAACATCGAAATTTCTCCTGTCATTACTTGTGCGGATCAGGGAGCAAAAATATCTTAAATACTTAAAATGATGCGATGATGGCACTGGAAGTCGCCAAATGCTCTTATTCTCAAATACTGAATGAATAAAGTCAGGGTATTTGACCATGATCAGTTATGCCACCCAGAGACATGTACAGTTTCTGACGGTAATACTTGTCTTACTGTGTTAGACATGTAATGTAAGATTATTCCTCTTAGTGACGGGATTGTTACAGCATATTAGACTTTTACGTTCGGTCGATAACAAATTTTTGTTGCCCATGGAAGCCGTAAGATAGGCCACCTGTAAATGGAAGGGGTTACTGTGCTCCGAATTGGTTGCTGTGTGATATACAGTACAATCCTGGTTAAAAGAGAAAAAGGGGGGAAGCCGTTTTGGGTGGCAGTTTTTTCAGTTAGCTCATGAACCACTAATTTCCACATGGTATTTTGTATTGTAATTACAGTAAGTATTTCTGAAAAGTTTTGAAGGTCAAAGGAATTAAAACATGTCTTCGTAGCCAACGCATATGTTCTTCATTAAAGTTAAAATTAGATGTTTAGGGTTAAATTATAGACCCTATTAATATGCAGTACGCTCTACTTAATATAGTATTTTGTTGCATATGAATAACTCATTCAAAAAACCCAGTAATTTAATTTTCGTTTGTTTCTTGTGTCCCTCCACATGTTTTCGAGCAGCGATCTCCCGTCATTGCTTCATTACCAAGACTCTGTCATCCACATCAATTACTTCGACTTGTCGATCGCATCAGTATTTGACTGAACCACTGTTTCCACAATTTCTTGGTCCGTAATTTCTTACAAATCGTCCGCCACAATCCGTTCATCCATCTCACACGTAGCCATGTCTTTGTATCTAGGAATTCTTCGAGCCCATCATACGTCTTTTTCAGCTTCTATGAAGAGTCTCTGCTTTCACATTATCCTAGGCTTTTTTTATGCGAGGTGCCGGGGCAAGCAGTGTATTTAACACTAAATTCTAGAAGCTACATATGTAAATGATGCTCTAAGCCCCCCCCCCCCCCTTTTCTAACTCCGACTTTTGCTGTTGCACAAGGATTAAAAATATACGCGAACTGACTGTAATCAACCCTGCAAGTGGAGTAGAAAAGAGTTTGGCACCTGCAATAAATTAATTTGATAAATAAGTTAAATAAAGGAAGGTTTCATAAACGTAGTGAGAAATGATGGGTTGCTCTACCGATTAACAGAATGAAAGTTCTGTCCAAAATAACAATATGATTTATTACGACTAAGCACAAAATAATAAACAAAAACACATGAATTCTAATTTATGATACATTAAATTGGCTCAAATTGGAAACACAAACAAACGCTGTGAAGGTGAAGTTGTCCCTAAACTAGATCGTGAGGTTTAAGACGAAGTGGTATGTGGAGCCAATTCCTTGCCACTCAAATCTCAAGAGAGACACACAGCTAACCCAACAGTAGTTGCTGCTACTCAAGACAGAACAAAGTTAGAAAAGGATGAACAGGCGCGCTCTGCTGAGCTCTGATTATCACCTAGGAAAATCCCTATCTGCCGGTGCTGCGGACATACATTACCAAACTGTCTTCTTAACTGCCCGAAACACGATCTGGCGTCCCGCAGGCGAGGGCTGGTTGCTTCGAGATCCTCGACCGAAAGGCGACTGCCGACTCTCCAGAGCACCCGTACAGGCCGAACACACAACATTCCCGCCCCCACGACCGTGGCCGTGGTTAAACGTTCCAATCAGCAACTCGAAAACCGGCGGAAATTCCACTCCATTGCCGGAGCACTACCATTCCACCAATGGAGATTCTTGGCGCCAATTTCTGTGCTGATTTTGCTACGTCACGGCGCTATGCCCTGAACAAACCAATCACCGTTACTATTTTGCAGAAAGTGCGGGAATTTTCCCGCCACAACTGCCTGGGTACACAAGTCATTCCCACGCCTCGCTGGTAGCCCGCCAGAAAGTGTTTTCGCTAAGTTTCTCCGAAGTAACGGAACCTCTAGCTCAGCCGCTACTTCACACCCCAGCGGGCGTGTCTCTTGACAATGTCGGCGTCTGCAAAGCATTCACTCGACTGCCTCACACACGTCGGCTTAACCCGCCTGTCACTGGACCACCCGGGTGACGAGAGACGCTGCGTGGGAAGTCCGCGTGTGAAGGAATAGCAACTTCCCACCGCATGCAATTAGAGAGGAGAATCGTAAGATAGAAATATGAGAGGGGGCTCATGCCACCTCTCACACTAACCAATAAGTTACGCATTTCATATTTACTGCCTTCAGTGCATCATTGTCGTTTTTGTTGTGCATTCACTATCTTGCAGGATGGTTCTCACAAACAGCACACAGCAGCGCTGGTTAAATGCTGTTTCACTCTGATCCAGTGGCTGAAACAGAGTGGTAGCATTTGGGGGAGAAAACGCACAACAGTATCGCCAGCTTGTAACTCGCAACGTTGCGTAGGGGCGTAGATAATTAATAAGATGTCTTCAATACGCAGACTTTTATCAGTTAAAAACTCTTCAACTTTAATTACAAACTGATAACTATTACTTTTGGGCTCTAAAAACTGGTAGCGCATTTTGGGTAACATCGTTGAAAGTTCGAGGTTTTTTCGACTTCCTGACACACACGAGTGGCAGACTATGTGTGGCAGAAGCGTTTAAGGGCAAAAGAAGAGTTATCCATTCTTTTTTTTTTTTTTTTTTTCATTTTGTGTCCCGGGACAGACGTTTCTTTTGAGGATGCTAAGGATTGTGTAGGCAACATCTTGAGGGTAACTGCCGTTTCAGCGGCACCGTAACTTTGGTCCTTAGTCTAGCCTTGGGTGTAATCTTGTTCCTAAAATATCAACCATGTCTGGATCCGCAGATAACTTTACTTCACATATATTCTATTGCCGAATGCCGCATCTGTTTTTAAACCTGTCTAACCAACCAGAGCTTGAAGAGCTCAGCTAATATTTCAGCTTTTTCCAGTCAAAGGCATTCTTTTATCTCGTTGTTGAGCGAACCTTAGAAAACGAGCTTCGCCTACGTTTTGAAAGTCAGACGTTTTCACTGTTTTCTGTGAGGATATTTCACAGCTTGCTCTAGAACTTCAGATTACGACTTCATCCACTCTGAAACGGCAGAAACACTAACTCCGTAATTAGCCGTAACAATTTTCAACAAAATTGCTTTTTCAGTTTCATTGACAGTAGCTAGTTTATCAGCGAAAGTAATCACGTTTCCGCTTAGTCGTCATAGCACAAAAATACTCACACAACAGAATGTAACACCCACTCGAATGCACTCTTGCACTATTTTTGGCACTGTAGCTTCACCTAGACTAGTGATTAGGTGGCTGGGGAAGCAACTCAACGTCAGGCGTTCATCTCTCCCCGCTAACCGCCGACTAGTACACTTTTTACTCCAATTTCCATACAGTAGTCTTCTTCTCTTTTTTTTTTTTGCAATTTTTGGAGTAGTTTCGGATAACTCAAGTTTCGGTTGACCTGAGTTCAGTTAACCTGGGTTTTTATATAACTGGTTCCCTAATACTCCGTTTTCCTTCATGTAATCAGCTCCCAACTCTTAGGGGGACGTCCATTAATTACAATGAGGGGTTTTCTTTAAGAATTTGTACACCACTCCCCTACTAATGAGATCTGATGAGATTTCGAGAGACAACACCCCCCTCCCCTTTCCTCACTGTCTCTCTCACTTGAGGCTTTGCCCATAGTCGGGTAAAAACACGTAAAAATGAATTTTTTAATTTGTTTTCAACATTGAGTGAAACACTACAACATGTTTATTTCTAAACTGTATTAAAGTGTTTTAATCACTTCATTATTAATTAAACACCATTGTGGCGGAAGAAGGTAAGTAACACCGTGGTGTAGTGGATATCATACTAAACTGTTGCATGGAGGATCGTGAATTCAAAACTCACTGGGACTGTACAATTTTAATTTATATATACGTTTCGAGTACATTCTAGAAGTATCCCCAAGTGTCAAGAACCATTTTGTAAACTGTATGTGTTCTGGCTGGAGGCAGTTCGCTCCGTGCTCATGTATGTGCAAGTGCTGAATAAACCTTCGTTAAGTGAAGTTAGTGTTCGTCATTCATCTAATTGCACTTTTTTCTAGGTGACACTATAACAGAATCATGTTTTGTTTATAAACCGTATTCAACAGTGTTTTAACACGTTATAAAAAACACTTCATTTTAAACATGCCAATCTTAAGTAGTATTCAGACGGATAGACACACATAGAGAAAAGGGTTAAAAAGGATCCACGAAAATAGTACAAACAATTTCGACGGGTCCTTAAAAGTTTACCTTCTTTGATATACTTATACAGGAAATATCACTGAAACTTCGTTTACATTGCAGACGAAAGACAATATTATTTGTACCTCCCTTTGAACCATATGATTACTTAGCTTTTCACTCTCCTGATTTATATGATCACAAAGAGAATTGTTTTCGGTGAACTTCAGCTTTGCTTCTTCGACAAACGATTAACTTATTGGTCGCACGTCTGTTTCGACTCGTCCGCATGATACTTGACATACGCATTATAAAAGTTTTGATACAAATTCATCTTGAATACAGTAACATCGGCTTTATATGTGAGGCAGTGATTTCCACCGACGTGGTAGAGAACACTTGAGTGGCACTTGACTCAAATCGAGGAATCCAGGTACAGTATACACACGAGTAACGTTTTCTGTTCAGTTCACAGATGTCATGATGCTCGGTGGGCACTTTAATATTACCCATGCTTGGGATTAATTACGTAAAACAGACTGCTATCTGCTATAATAATGTATATTCTCTGAGTTGAAAAGTTGACTTGAGATTTCCAGTGGCCCCTCCCTTTTAAATGAGATTCAGTGAGATTTTTGCACATCGTCAGATTCTGAGCTCATGTAATGTTAATGGAAGTCCCTTAATTGTTGTTGATTTGCCTTCAGAGGTCTGGCTCCAAGGAATGAATAATCGACCGACTTGTATTGACGCTCAATGCTGTGCCTCCTAAGGTAACCACTGCAGTGGACGTGGCATCACTGACGTTGATTTACATCACTTTGCTGCTGCAGTAGGTAAAAGTTTAATATCGTGTCTCTGGACTATATTTTCCACTGACCAGCTCGGCGACCTGGTGTGAGTACGACAGAGCATTTTAACGTAGGTTTCCTGAAATATGTCTGCATTTGCGACTCGTAGCTAAAACTAGTGGCGGATCTGTTCCAGAAAATGTCTAACATTTGTTTTCAAACAGTGTAAAATGAAACAAACGTATACAAAGAAAATTTTCACAAACTTGACAAAATCCCAGAAGAACGTGATCAAACAGTTTTACTCACACGAACCAAAGTTGATACGGCTCACACTTGATCTCTTCACTCAAAAATTAAAACCGTTCTTCTTGCATTAATTTGCTCAGAAAGGTCAATAATTTGTCCTTGACGTCTGATGACAAGTGGGGTGATTTGTCTCCAGTGAAAGCACTGCAAGCGCTTTAGTCTTTTCGAACCCCTAGCGATTTTTCGTCCAAGATAAATATTAGCAGTTCAGTTCATCCGAAATATTAATGAATATATTTGTTCAGTTTCGAGTTTTCTTTGTCACTCTAGAGATATGCTATGTCTTCTGTGGGACGTTCATTCCTAAAACTAGCAAAGCATTCCTTGTTGAACAATTCAGCAACTACTAAGTGTTCGTTGGAAGGATAGTTGTCCATTATATCAACCCATATACAGCCTCACACTTTCTTAGATTTTGGCATGCGTGTTTTTGAAGGACTCTCACAAAACTTTGACTTTCTTAATTCTAAAAGAATAATTTGAAATTTGTTACTATTCACTAACACACAAATTTCTTGAGATAGCACGTGGTTTTAAATTATTTCAGCATGAGGCATAGTTTTATGAGAAATCTCTAAACAAGTCTTGAAATTATCATCATTTAAGTATTTTAACATTCCTGTTGCTTCTGCAATGCCTTGATCTGAATTCGATACTGATTGTATCCAAGCAAATCAGTTTCCTTGAAGGTTTCAAATTTTCTTGAATTCTGTGGATTGCAGTCACAGAATTTGTTTCTAAGAGCTGCAAGGCCACGGTCAGAGTTTTCTTTTGCAAAAAACAGTCGCAACGTAAAGAATCAAATAGAATATCTGGAAAACGATTCTACACATTATTACACTCAAGATCACGGTACACGGTTTTTAAGCCCAATACACTCAGAGGAAAGACGAAAATTTCCTTCCATCAGCAGTCAGCTCGCCAGTGCCGCACTGCGTGAGCGACGGCGCTCACTCTCTCCCTCGCTGCCCCGCCACCAACTTCCTGTGTGCGCATGCGCACACCGGCCAAATATCTGCTGGAAACGTCAAACGGAATTCAATACAAAGTTTTCTGTATCTTTCTCATAAACTGGTGGATGGCTACTGACATTAATCATAAGGATTATACACTGTAGAGCCAAGTATATTGGTACACCAGCCTATTATCGTGTAGGGTCCCCGCGAGCATGCAGAAGTGCCTGAACACGAGGTAGTGCTGAAGGGAACTGACACCATGAATCCTATAGGGCTGTCCATAAATCCGTAAGTGTACGAGGGGGTGAAGATCTCTTCTGAACAGCACGTTGCAAGGCATCCCTGATACGCTCAATTATGTTAACGTTTGGGGAGTTTGGTGGGCACCGGAAGTGTTTAAGCTCAGAAAAGTGTTCCTGGAGCCACTCTGTAGCCGTTCTGAACGTGTGGGATATTGCATTGCCCTGCTGAAATTGCCCAAGTCGGTCAGAATGTACAATGGACATGAATGGAAACAGGTGATCTGACAAGATGCTTACATGCGTGTTATCTGTCAGAGTCGTATCTAGACGTATCAGGGTCTCATATCACTCCAACTGCACATGCCCCATGCCATCACAGAACCTCTATCAGCTTCAACAGTCCCATGTTGATATGCAGGGTCCACGGATTCAAGAGGTTGTCGTCATACCCGTACACGTCCACGCACTCGATACAATTTGAAACGAGACTTGTCCGACCAGGCAACGTGTTTCCAGACATCAACAGTCCAATGTCGGTGTTGACGGGCCCAGGCGAGGCGTAAAGCATTGTGTTGTGCTGTCATCAAGGGTACACGAGCGGGCCTTGGGATACGAAAAGCCCATATCGATTATGTTTCGTTGAATGGTTCGCACGCTCACACTTATTGATGGCCCAGCACTGAAAACTGCAGCAATTTGCACTTCTGTAACGTTGAGCGATTATCTTCAGTCGTCGTTGGTCCCGTTCTTGCAGGATATTTTTCCGGCCACAGCGATGTCGGAGATTTGATATTTTACTGGGTTCCTGATATTCACTGTATACTCGTGAAATGGTCGTACGTGAAAATCCCCGCTTCATCGCTACCTTGAAGGTACCGAGTCCCATCGCTCGTGTGCTGACTATAACACCACGTTCAAACTCACTTAAATCTTGATACGCTGCCACTGTAGCAGCAGTAACAGATCTAACAGCTGCGCCAGATACTTGTCGTCTTATACAGGCATTGCCGACTGCAGCGACGTGTTCTGCCTGTTTACATATCTCTTTATTTGAAAACGCATGTCTATACAAGTTTCTTTGGCGCTTCAGTGTATATTGTAAATTTAATAAGAAAAAAACAGTTTATTGAATGTTATCAAAAGATTCAAGTGGCTCTGAGCACTATGGGACTTAACATCTGAGGTCATCAGTCCCCTAGAACTTAAAAACTACTTAAACCTAACTAACCTAAGGACATCACACACATCCATGCCCGAGGCAGGATTCGAACCTGCGACCGTAGCGGTCACGTGGTTCCAGACTGAAGCGCCTAGAACCGCACTGCCACACCGGCAGGCTTGAATGTTATCAATAATATTAACTGAAAACAAGGGATGCTGCAGTCCCACACTGGCTATACGCAAGCCGCCACTGAATGTCGGCACATTGCTAACTACGTGATGGACTGATGTTTTGTGGTCTTCGGTCCGAAGACTCGATTGATTCCATGCTCCTCTGTCCTGTGCTAGCTTCATCTCCGAATAACTGCTGCAACTTACATCGTTCTGAATCTGCTTACTGCATTCATATCTAAGGTTTCTAACCCTCACATTTCCTAACAGTACTAAATTGGTGATCCCTTGATGCCTCAGAACATGTCCTACCAACCGATCCCTTCTTCTGGTCAAGTTGTGCCACAAACTTCTCTTCTCCCCAGTCGTATTCAATACTTCCTCATTAGTTATGTGATCTACCCATCTAATCTTCAGCATTCTTCTGTAGCACCACATTTCGAAAGCTTCTATTCTCTTCTTGTCCAAACTATTTATCGTCCATGTTTCACTTCCATACATGGCTACACTCCATACAAATACTTTCAGAAATGACTTCCTGACACTTAAATCTATACTCGATGTTAACAAATTTCTCTTCTTCAGAAACGCTTACCTTGCCATTGCCAGTCTACATTTTATATCCTCTCAACTTCGACCATCATCAGTTATTTTGCTCCCCAAATAGCAAAACTCCTTTACTACTTTAAGTGTCTCGTTTCCTAATCTAATTCCCTCAGCATCACCCGATTTAATTCTACTACATTCCATTATCCTCGTTTTGCTTTTGTTGATGTTCATCTGATATCCTCCTTTCAAGACACTATCCATTCAGTTCAGCTGCTCTTCACCTGCGCTGACAGAATTAGAATGTCATCGGCGAACCTCAAAGTTTTTATTTGTTCTCCATGGATTTCAATACCTACTCCGAATTTTTCTTTTGTTTCCTTTACTGTTTGCTCAATATACAGATTGAATAACATCAGGGAGAGGCTTCAACCCTGTCTCACTCCCTTCCCAACCGCTGCTTCCCTTTCATGCCCCTCAACTTTTATAACTGCCATCTGGTTTCTGTACAAATTGTAAATAGCCTTTCGCTCCCTGTATTTTACCCCTGCCGCCTTTAGAATTTGAAAGAGAGTATTCCAGTCAACATTGTCAAAAGCTTTCTCTAAGTCTACAAATGCTAGGAACGTGGGTTTGCCTTTCCTTAATCTATTTTCTAAGATAAGTCGAAGGGTCAGTATTGACTCACGTGTTCCAACATTTCTACGGAATCCAAACTGATCTTCCCCAAGGTCGGCTTCTACCAGTTTTTCCATTCGTCTGTAAAGAATTTCGCGTTAGTATTTTGCAGTTGTGACTTATTAAACTGATAGTTCGGTAATTTTCACATCTGTCAACACCTGCTTTCTTTGGGATTGGAATTATTATATTCTTCTTGAAGTCTGAGGGTATTTCGCCTGTTTCATACATCTTGCTCACCAGATGGTAGAGTTTTGTCAGGAGAGAGTGCTACGAGAGCAATTATTAGTCATCCCTATCCATTGCTTGTTTGGACACTGTCTATAGCGAAGAGGATTACTTGTTTGCATGTGACCCATTGCTTGCGACACCCTTGTAAATCACAAAGTATTGTCAGTCTGCTTCATTGAAATAAAACTATTAATCTTACTTGCTTGAATTTCTGTATAGCGTTCGGAGAACGCAGCATCCTTTAGGTACCCTACGCGAGACGAGTGGACAGGACCCCACAGCTACACTCCATATAAATACTTTCAGATGAGACCTTCTAACATTTAAATCTGTTTGCGATCTTAACTAATTACTCTTCTTCAGAAACGCTTTTCTTGTCATTGCCGGTCTATATTTTATATCCTCTCTATTTCGGTAATTATCAGTTATTATGTTGCCCAAATAGCAAAACTCAGTTGCTACTTAAAGTGTTTCGTTTCCTAGTCTAATTCCCTCAGCACCACCTAATTTAATTCGGCTGCATTCCATTATCTTCTTTTGCTTTTGTTGATGGTTATTTTATATCCTCCTTTCAAGACATTGCCCTTTCCGTTCAACGGCTTATCCATGTCCTTTGTTGTCTCTGACAGATTCACAATACCATCGGCAAACTTCAAAGTTTTTCTTCTCCCTCGACTTTCATACCTACTCCAAATTTTTCTTTGGTTTCATTTACTGTTTGATCAATGTAAAGACTGAATAACATCGGGGATGCGCTACAACGCTGTCTCATTCTCTTCTCAATCATTTCTGCCCTTTAGTGAATCTCGACTCTTATAATTACCGTCAGATTTGTGTACAAGTTATAAATACCCTTTTGCTAGCTATTTCATTCCATCTACCTCAGAATTTCAAAGAGAATATATCAGTCAACATTTTCAAAAGCTTTCCATAAGTTTACAAAAGCTATACACGTAGGTTTGCCATTTCTGAACCTTCTTCTAAGGTAAGTCCTAGGGTCACTATCGCCTCGTGTGCTTCTATATTTCTGCGGAGCCCAAACTGATCTTCACCGAGACCGGCTTCTACCAGTTTTTCCATTCTTCTGTAAAGAATTCGTGTTTTTTTGCAGCTATGGCTTATTAAACTGATAGTTCGGTAATTTTCTCACCTGTCAGCAACTGCTTTCTTTGGAATTCGAATTTTTATATTTTTCTTGAAGTCTGAGCGTATTTCGTCTGTCTCAATCATCTTGTGCACCAGATGGGAGAGATTTTACATGGATGGGTCTCCCAAGGCTATTAGTGTTTCTGACGGAATGCCGTTTACTCAAGCGACCTTGTTTCGACTTATGTCTTTCAGCGCTGAGTCAAATTCTTCACGCAGTATCATCTCTTTCACCTCATCTTCCTCTACGTCCTCCTCCATTTCTATTATTCTGCCTTCAAATACATCTCCCTTGTATAAGACCCTCTATATACTCCTTCAACCTTTCAGCTTTCCATGCCGGCCGGGGTGACCGAGCGGTTCTAAGCGCAAGCGCTACAGTCTGGAACCGCGCGACCGCTACGGTCGCAGGTTCGAATCCTGCCTCGGGCATGGATGTGTGTGATGTCCTTATGTTAGTTAGGTTTAAGTAGTTGTAAGTTATATGGGACTGATGACCTTAGAAGGTAAGTCCCATAGTGCTCAGAGCCATTTGAACCATTTTCAGCTTTCCTTTCTTTGCTTAGGACTGGTTTCCCATATGAGCTCTTGATATTCATATAGATGCTCCTCTTTCTTCAAAGGTCTTTCTAATATTCCTGTGGACGGTGTCAATCTTTTCCCTTGTGATATATGTTTCTAAGCTCTTACATTTTGCCTCTAGCTATTTCCGCTTAGCTATTTTTCACTTCCTGCCAATCTATCTTTTCCGACGGTAGTATCTTCTTTCACCTGCTACATTTCTGAAGTTTTTATATTTTGTTCTTTCATCAATTAATTCGATATCTCCAGTGTTATCGAAGGATGTATACTAGGCCTTTACTTTTTATTTATTTGATAATCTGCTAGCTTCCCTATTACATCTCTCAAAGCTACCCATTCACCTTCTAATATATTCATTTCCCCTGTTCTTGTCAGTCGTTACCCAATGCTGCTATGAAACTCTCAACAACCTTCGGTTCTTTCATCGTATCAAGGTCCCATCTACTTAATGTCTTACTTTTTCTTATGTGGTTTCTTCAGTTTTAACCTAATACTCATAAACGTTAAATTATGATCAGAGCCTACATTTATCTCTAGAGACGTAATAAAATATAAAAACTGGTCCACAAATCTCTTTCTTACCATTATATAATCCGTCTGA
The DNA here is from genome assembly GCF_023898315.1 of Schistocerca nitens. Taxonomy (NCBI): domain Eukaryota; kingdom Metazoa; phylum Arthropoda; class Insecta; order Orthoptera; family Acrididae; genus Schistocerca; species Schistocerca nitens. The sequence continues at coordinate 136,446,230 of NC_064616.1, read as the reverse complement.
AACCTTCCACTGTCTCCGCGCTTCTTCCACGTATACAGCCTTCGTCATGTTTGTTAAATGAAGTGGCAGCGATGATTAAATTATGCTCTATGCAAAATTCTGTCGGATGGTTTCCTCTTTCATTCCTTTTCCTCACACCATATTAAAAAAAAATGGTTCAAATGGCTCTGAGCACTATGGGACTAAACTTCTGAGGTCATCAGTCCCCTAGAACTTAGAACTAGTTAAACCTAACTAACCTAAGGACATCACACACATCCATGCCCGAGGCAGGATTCAAACCTGCGACCGTAGCGGTCGCGCGGCTCCAGACGCTAGCGCCTAGAACCGCTCGGCCAACCCGGCCGGCTACTCCATATTCACTTACTATTTTTCCTTCTCTTCGTTTTACAACCTCCTCTTACCCATCCCCCATCACTATTAAAGTTTTGTCTCCTTTATCGAACTGAATAACTTCTTTTATCTCATCACACATTTCTTCACCATCTACTCAGCTAATGGGCTTGTAAATTTGTAGTGCCGTGGTTAGTGTGGAATTTTGGTGTTTCCTGGCAACGATAATGCTTTCACTATGCTGTTCATAGCAGTTTACCATGCCCGAGGCAAGATGCGAACCCGCGACCGTAGCGGTCGCACGGATCCATAGATCCACCCCGGCCGGCCCCGTATTCGTATTTCGTTATTCATTATTAAACTACCTCTGCATTATCTTTATTTGATTTTGTATTTATAGCTCTGTATTCACCTGACCAGAGGTCCTCTTCCTCCTGTCACCGAGCTTCACTAATTTTCATTATACACACATCCAAAACAGTTTTGCGTCAACTCGGTACCGAGAGTTCCGGAACCTGTACAGTAAATTGGAATAGAGATCGACATAAACACTTCTATCGCCCTTTTTATTGCTCATGAAAACCACACATTCCATGTAGTGCCACCATACAGCGAGACCTTCAGAGGTGGTGGTCCAGGATGCTGTACACACTGATACCTCTAATACCCAGTAGCACGTCCTCTTGCACTGATGCATGCCTGTATTCGTCGTGGCATTCTATCCGCAAGTTCATCAAGGCACTGTTGGTCCAGATCGTCCCACTTCTCAACGGCGATACGGCGTAGATCCCTCAGAGCGTTTGGTGGGTCACGACGTCATAAACAGCCCTTTTAAATCTATCCCAGGCATGTTCGATGGGGTTCATGTCGCCATGCTGGCCACTCTAGTGGAGTGATGTCGTTATCCTGAAAGAAGTCATTCACAAGATATGCATGATTGGGGCGTGAATTGTCGTCCATAAAGACGAACGCGTCACCAATATGCTGCCGATATGGTTGCACTTTCGGTCGGAGGATGGCATTCACGTATCGTACAGCCATGACGGCGCCTTCCATGACCACCAGCGGCGTGTGTCGGCCCCACAGAATGCCACCCCAAAACGGCAGGGATCCTCCACTTAGCTGTACTCTCTGGACAGTGTGTCTAAGGCGTTTAGCCTGACCGGGTTTCCTCCAAACACGTCTCCGACAATTGTCTGGTTGAAGGCATATGCGACACTCATCGGTAAAGCGAACGTGATGCCAATCCTGAGCGGTCCATTCGGCATGTTGTTGGGCTCATCTGTATCGTGCTGCATGGTGTCGTGGTTGCAAAGATGGACCTCGCCATGGAGGTCGTAACACGACGTCCTGTGGCTGCACGAAAAGCATTATTCACCAAGCTATCAGTTTATCTGCGAGCCATAATCCGTAGGTAACTGTCATCTACTGCAGTAGTAGCCTTTGGGTGGCCTGAGCGAGGCCTGTCATCGACAGTTCCTGTCTCGCTGTATCTCCTCCATTTCCGTCGCTTCGGTTCACTACGAGACGCCTGGTCACTTGCCTTGTTGAGAGCCCTTCCTGGCACAAAGTAAGAATGCGGTCGCGATAGAACCGCAGTCCTGACTTCATAGGGAGGGCTGGACTGCAGACAATACGAGCCGTGTACCTCCTTCTGATGAAATGACGGGAACTGATCGGCTGTAGGACCCCCTCATGCGTGGTTATTTACATCTGAGGGCGGGTTTAGTGACATCTGTGAACAATCAAAGAGACTGTGAGTGTGATACCATATCCGCAGTCAAGTATGTCTTCAGGAGTTCTGGAACTGGGGTGAGGCAAAACTTATTTTGAAGTGTGTATATAACTTCACCTTATCAGTTTCCCTTTTTAAATGTTGTAAGCTATCTGCCCAAATAAAACAGCTAACATTCCGCCCTCTGATCCGTAGAACGTTAGTTTTGTTTCTACTGATGACTACATCCTGCTGATATCTGAATGAGGAACTATTTTTCCTCCGGATTACTTTACCGAAGAGGATACTACCATCATATAACTAACTATACAGTAGAACTATAAATGTCCTTGGGAAAAATTATGGCTGTAATTTCCCCTTGCTTTCAGCCTTTCACAGTACCAGCACAACAATGCCTTTTTCGTTGGTGTTACAGAACCAGATCAATCAGTCATCAAGACTGTTGCCCCTTCAACAATTGAAAAGGCTCATACCTTTCTTCAGGCACCACAAATATATCTGGTCTCTCAACAGATACCCCTTCGTTGTGGTAGCTCCTACGGTACAGGCATCTGTATCGCCGAGGCACGCAAGTCACCCCATCAACGGCAAGGTCGATGGTTCATTGAGGGGGGGGGGGGAGACAACAAACTGGTCAAACTGATATTTCTTCCAATTTGTAAGCATCTCCAGTTTCATGATAAATAAGCAGATTGAAAGAAATTTGTATGATGGAGTCCACGATAACTTCGACAACTGGTCGTTACTGATAGCTTTCTGCCGAATGGGTACAAAGCCTTTATCTAATTCATTCTATATGGTAATCACCGCTTACGGCAACAATTTGTTATTTCCATTATAGTTTTGAGTATCCTAAATGACAGCTGAAACTCACAAACGAACGTAAGAGAAATGCATGTAAGAGAAAAATCTATGTTGTTACAGTGACTACTGAAGATTCTTTAAAACAAAGTGAAACGAGTCTGGTCTTAATAAGACTGTTATTATAATTGCTAAAGACGGCAGTTAACCTGTACAGCTTTTTCTTCATAATTTCGGTTCTGTTCGGGGGCGAGCTGACAGCAGTGAACCGTCTGCCCATCATTCGTACAGATAATGAGTACAATAATCTTGAAAAAAAGGAAGACAAAAGGATGGTAAAAGTGCAAGTTTGATCGACTTGAGCGAATAGTGTTGATGTGGCGATGAATGACTGTGATAGTGATTTATTTAGATGTGTAATGCTGGTGTTGACACTGAAGCTGCTGTAGCTTAGCTGGAGTTCGACTCCCGTTACTCGATGACCAGCTCGGGCTAAGATATTCGGACGGAAAGAAAATGAGCGACGGAAATTGTAGATAACCATTTTCTCCTGTATTCCTACCTCGGGCCATGCACTTGGAGTGGGAGAGTGGGTTGGAGAAGTACATTCTTCCATCGTGTATTGCCGAACCGTGGTTATGGAGTAGGATCTGGAAGTAACTAAATGATTACAGCAGATGTTGTGCAGGTTAGTATGTAGTTGGAATGAGACAAAGGTATACACAGGGAAGTTATGCACTTCCGATATTGTTTGCAAATGAGGAATACTCGAATGTAATATAACAGTCAAACAAATTTTTTGACAGCCGTAAGCGCAAATTACGTTTTTAATTATGTTACTGCTATCCTATTTCTGTCACACAAATAACGGATATAAATAACACTTGCTCTGGAGAGAATTTTCCGTCGGAGAGGTAACAGTTCGAAATAATTTCTAAAGTCATCGGGTAAAACAGAAGTTCCCCAAGGAAATGTTATAGGTCCTCTGTTGTTGTTAATCTGTACAAACGATTTAGAAGATTATTAGAGCAGCCTTCATTGACATTCTGCAAATGATGCTGTCATTGACATCGTAGTAATGTCATAATAAGATGAAAATCAACTGTAAAATGATTTGGACAGGATATCTATATGTAGCGAAAAGTAGAAACTGACTCTAATGAATGAAAAGTCTGAGGTCATACGCACAATAATTTAAAGGATTCCGTTAAATTTCGATTACGCGAAAAGTCACACAAATATAAAGGCTGTCAATTCAACTAAATACCTAGGATATATTTACGAATTATTTAATTTGGAACGATTAATAGAAAATGTTTCCATGAAGGTGAGCCAAAGACTGCGTTTTGTTGGCAGAAAACATGGAAGATGTCACAGATCTTTGTCCGTCTTCTGTAAGAGTATTGTTGTGCTGTATGTGATCCGTACCAAATAGGGTTGACGGAAGAAACTGAAAAAGTTCAAAGGAGGGCAGCTCGTTTTGTACTGTCGCGAAATAGGAGAGACAATGTCACGGATTTTATATGCGAGCTGAGGCGACAGTTATTAAAACAGAGGTGTTTTTTGTTGCGCTGAAAAGTTTACACCAAATTTCAATCACCCACTTTCTCTTCCTATACGAAAATATATGGGGCAGTGAAACGAACACGAGACAGGGAAAAACATTAAGCAAACTGTTTATTATTTCAAAAGTGATTGCCATAACTATTAATATATAATCGCATTGTGAGACAATACTGTGAATGCCTTCATGGAGAAATGTTTGCGGTTAGCTAGTGCGCGTTTTCGTCCGAAGCAAATAAATGGCCATAAATGTCTTTCTTCGAGGTTACAAAAATGTGGTAATTGCTAGGGGAGAGATTGGGACTGTGAGGAGGACGTGGGAGGGCTTCCGGGCGAAACTTTTGCACGGTAGTCGAAACAACAGACACGCCATCTGCGGCAAAATGTTGAACGTTTTCTTTGACTGCAAGGGACCCGCTGCTCATTAAGTTTCTGGAGAACGCCGTCAAAATTAACACCCAATGGTACGTAGACACCTGGCAAAATTAACACCCAGTGGTACGTAGACACCATGCAAAATCAACACCCAGTGGTACGTAGACACTTTTCAAAAATTAAAGCGAGCTATCATATTCAAACACCCAGGAATACTGACGAACTGCATAATCCTATGTGATGAAAATGCCCGGCCATATGTTGCCAAGGCTTTTACGACTACGCCTCGGAAGTATCACTGGGAACCTCTCACACGTCATTCGGTGGACAATAGTGAAACTGTCCCCCTATAGGTCTGACCTGACACCGCGTGATTAGCACCTGCTTGGTAAAGTGAAGGGGTCCATTCGCAGTACGAGACTCTTAAGCCTGCTAAACAATGGCTTATACGTGCTGGTCCTGTCTTCTGGCGTACGGGTAAACAGACCTTAGTTCCACGGTAGTGTAAGGCAAATGAGAGGGAAGGAATAACCGGACATCACCCATTGGTATTTTTTGTGATCTTTCAAAGGACTTTGATTGTGTAAATCATGGAATTCATTTAGATAAGCTAAATCATTATGGTTTGAGGGGGGCAGTGCACAAATGGTTTAATTCATACTTAATTGGAAGAATGCAGAAAGTTGAAATAAGTGGTTTATGTAATGTTAAAAGAACAGCTGATTCCTCAAACTGGGGGGCTATCAAGTACGGGGTCCCACAGGGTTCGGTCTTAGGTCCTTTACTTTTCTTGATATACATTAATGACTTACCATTCCACATTGATGAAGATGCAAAGTTAGTTCTTTTTGCTGATGATACAAGTATAGTAATAACATCCAAAAACCAAGAACTAAGTGATGTAATTGTAAATGATGTTTTTCACAAAATTATTAAGTGGTTCTCAGCAAACGGATTCTCTTTAAATTTTGATAAAACACAGTATGTACAGTTCTGTACAGTAAATGGCACAACTCCAGTAATAAATATAGACTTTGACCAGAAGTCTGTAGCTAAGGTAGAATTTTCAAAATTTTTAGGTGTGTCCATTGATGAGAGGTTTAACTGGAAGCAACACATTGATGGTCTGCTGAAACGTCTGAGTTCAGCTACGTATGCTATTAGGGTTATCGCAAATTTTGGTGATAAGAATCTCAGTAAATTAGCTTACTATGCCTACTTTCATTCACTGCTTTCGTATGGCATCATATTCTGGGGTAATTCATCGTTAAGTAGAAAAGTATTCATTGCTCAAAAACGTGTAATCAGAATAATTGCTGGAGCCCACCCACGGTCATCCTGCAGACATATATTTAAGGATCCTCACAGTAACCTCACAGTATATATATATTCACTTATGAAATTGTTAATAATCCAACCCATTTCAAAAGTAATAGCAGTGTGCATACCTATAACACCAGGAGAAAGGATGATCTTCACAATGCAGGGTTAAATCTGACTTTGACACAGAAAGGGGTAAATTATGCTGCCACAAAAGTCTTTGGTCACCTACCAAACAGCATCAAGAGCCTGACAGATAGCCAATTAACATTTAAAAATAAATTAAAAGAATTTCTAGATGACAACTCCTTCTACTCATTGGCTGAATTTTTAGATATAAATTAAGGGAAAACAACAACAACAACTTAAACAAATGGCTCTGAGCATTATGGGACTTAACATCTTTGGTCATCAGTCCCCTAGAACTTAGAACTAGTTAAACCTAAGGACATCACACACATCCATGCCCGAGGCAGGATTCGAACCTGCGACCGTAGCAGTCGCGCGGTTCCGGACTGCGCGCCTAGAACCGCGAGACCACCGCGGCCGGCAACAAGTTAAACATTAGTGTCATGCAATATTTTGTGTAATGTAATATCTTGTACAGACATCTTTTATTAAGCTGACACGTTCCACATCATTACGAAGTGTCGTATTCATGATCTGTGGAACAAGTATTTATCTAATCTAATCTGGGATAAAATGACATTTTGACTCTCAAGGATGAGTAAACGTACTGTAAAATTTTAAATCTAAGGAAAATAAAATGTACGATTAAAAAATACATTGTGTATTTCTTTTGGAGTGAGCCCCGTAGAAGTACTATCTCTCCAAGTCTCGTGGCGAAGCAAGCATGAGGAATTTACAAAAATAATTTTGTACGAGAGATTTTCGACGGGAGCAGAAACGGACTCACAGAGGCTTTATTTCCACGCATTAGGCTCGCGAAAAATGGTAATGCACACGGACACGTGCGCCGGCTTTTCCAGCGCCCGCGGGTTAACGTGCCGATAGATTCCACACTCCCCTCGACAGCTACCATCCATCGCTAAGCGGACGCCATTTCACAGCACGATTTCCGTTAAACGCGATCAGCCATCAATAACAATTACCGGCAGCGAGCGCTCACCGGGGGCGAAAGCGGCCGCTTCGGCCGCCAAACCGCCACTCTGTTCGAGAGTACGAGTATAGTGTATATTCAAGCGCAGATAACGGTCTTATCTCAAGGTTACCGATAAGGACATCGGGTGTCCGATTACACATTTGGGCTCTTTGCTTCCCCACTCTCTCTACCCTGGGAACAACAGGGGAATTGTTCAAGGTCACCCCCCCCCCCCCCCCCATCACATTGCAGACATGTCCTATTGACGTATCAGAACAGTCAAGGATCCACAAATTTCACGTGGCGTTTGTGCTGTAAGTTACAGTCTGTTTTCTTGCATTGTCCTGTTCTAATACACCATTTGGTATCTTGATCAAGACGGGTATGGTAACGAGGTTTACCATCCTCGAACATACTGACAGTATTCCGGCTCCACTAAAAATGTGCCAAATTAGTTCTGTCGTTAAATCTGGTAGCTCCCCATACCTAGATTCCAGGGACTAGGGTGGGTCTCGAGAATTGCTGCTTCCGCTTACGAGATTTCTGGCGGTCATCTGGCTGCCTGAAATAGAAGTAAGAGTCATTGCTGAACACCGCGAAATGACAGTCACTCTGACACTGGATCCACGCCGTGCAAGTCTCCGTTGTGTCTGGCATGTTGTCAGCTGTATACTGCGCTTCGCAAGTCGAGATCTGATCCCAGCTTCCAGTAATTTGTCTCTGGCGGTCCATGGTAACACTCTGCCTGTAACCTCCGCCCGGATTTCACCTGTTGTCATATGCCTATTCATCAGAGCCACTCGAACGATCCTACAATATTCTCGTGTTGTCGTCCTTCTGTAAGGTCTCGTATCAATTCTCACAGCCTCACTATTTTCCTGAGTCAGTCTCGTCATCAATCATTCTGCGGTCGTTTCAGTACAGCCAACTGTCTGAGCGATGTGTCAGTACGATTCTGTCACGTCCCTCATGCTCAAAGTTCGACCATTCTCTAAGTCGGAGGGATGATGATACGCTGCAAATGCTGGTACTCTGGGCGTACTGTGTGCAGTCTCCATCTCAAAATTTCCATTATCTATACATACAGACAACAGCCGTCACTTACCCTCACCATTCATCTGCGGAGATGGTGGTTTTCTGTACTGAAAATAGTGAGAATAATGCCTCATGAGGATAAAACGTTAATCAACACAGACATGGATACTGAGCCGTTACGTAATGGCTGCAGCTATCGATCTCAGAGAGGTCTTACGGATAGTACTGGAATCGATGAGTAGCCTCCTTGACCAATGGTTAAGTAATAAATTAAATGTGCCTATGGCATTTTTGGGCAGGGATTAAATTCTGCAAAGTTCAGCTGTCTGGTGCAACTCTACATCTACATCAACATCTACACAGATACCGCAAGCGACCGTACTGTGTGTGGGTACCCTGTACCTCTACTTGTTATTTCCCCTCTTGTTCCATTCACAAACAGAGTGAGGGAAAAACGACGGTCTGTACGCGTCCGTATGGGCCCTAATTTCTTGTATCTTATCTTCGTGGTGCTTACGCGCAATGTATGTTGGCCGCAGTGGAATCGTTCGGCAGTGAGCTTCAAATGCCAGTTCTCTAAATTTACTCATTAGTGTTTCTCGATAGAAACGTCGCCTTCCCTCCACGGAGTCCCATTTGAGTTCCCGAAGCATCTACGTCACACCTACGTGTTGTTCGAATCTACTGGTAACAAATATAGCTGCCCGTCTCTGAACTGGTTCGATGTCTTCCTTCAATCATACCTGGTACGAATACTAAACACTCTAGCAGCACTTAAGAATAGGTCCCCCCAGCGTCCTGCATGCGGTCTCCTTTACAGGTGGACCACTCCTTCCTAAAATACTCCCAATAAACCGAAACCGTCCACTTGCCTTCCCCAACACAGTTCAGTTCACCACATGCTCGGTCCACCTCATATCGCTCTGTAACGTTACGTCCAGGTATTTAAACGACTTGACTGGGTCAAGCAGGACTCTAACAATACTTTATCCGAACATTATAGGTTTGATCTTCGTACTCATCCCCTTTAACTTACATTTTTTCACACTTAGCTGCCGTTCATCACACCAACTGAAAATTTTGTCTAAGTCGTATCTTCCTAAGTGACTCTACTTCTACACCTTACCGTACACCACGACATAATCAGCAAACAACTGTAGACTGCTGCCAAATCATTTATGTATATAGTCCGACAAATCATTTATTTATATAGAGAGCAACGGCGGTCGTATCACGCTTCCCTGGATCACTCCTGACGATACCATTGTCTGTGACGAACACTCGCCGTCGAGGACAACGTACTAGGCTCTATTATTTAAAAAATCTTCGAGCCACTCTCATACCTATGCACTTATTCCATATGCTCGTACCTTCGTTAACAGCCTGCGTTGGGGCACCGTGCTTTCCGGAAATCTAGAAATAAGGAATCTGCCTGTTGTCCTTCACCCATAGTTCTCTGTATATCATATGAGAAAAGGGCAAGCTTAGATTCGCACGAGCGATGCTTTCTAAAACCATGCTGATCCGTGGACATGAGCTTCTCAGCCTCAAGGAAGTATATTACATTCGATATGACAATATGTTCAAGGATTCTGCAGCAAGCAGAAGTTAGGGATATTGGTTTGTAATTTTTGGGTCCTTTTTTTACGTTTCTTATATACTGGAGTCACCTGCGATTTTTTCCAGTCGCTTGGGACTTTGTGCTGAGCGAGAGATTCACAATAAATGCAATCTAGGTAAGACGTCAATGCCGTAGAGTACTCTTTGAAAAAATGAACTGGGATTCCATCCGGATCTGGTGATTTATTTGCTTCCAAATCTTTCAGTTGCTTCTCTACGCCAGTTATGCTTATTACAATGTCGTCCACAAGGGAGTCTGCCCGATGGTCAAATGACGGTATGTTTGTACGATTCTCCTGTGTGAGCGATTTCTTGAACGTGAAATTTAAAACTTCAACTTTCATTTTGCTATTTTCAATTGCCACGCGAGACTGGGAATGAATGCAAGCCTTAGACCCGCGTGACAATTTTACATACGACCAGAATCTTCTTTCTACGTGACACCATTTTGGCGAATTGCGCGTCGATGATGATGACATTATGTGATGGAGAACATACACTAACCCATCAGCTCAGCCACCCACCCGCACACACACACACACACACACACATACACACACACATACACTCAAAGATCCATAGCAATAGCAATAACCGACCCTGCCGCGTCCCTAACCCAGGGCCCTGTGATCGAGAGTCAGCAACGCTAACGACACGACCAGCAGTTGCTGACAACGGTTAAGTAAGCCATGCAGAACGAGCTGGAGAAAGCAATCAGCGATGGGCTAACGAGGGAGCAACATTGCTGTTCGAGAATTGTTGTGGTGTACCGGCCATCAAGCTATCCCCTTCCCCCTTTTCTCTTTCTCTCTCTCTCTCTCTCTCTCTCTCTCTCTCTCTTTGCTATTGGACTGTGTACTGAGGACAACGGGCTGCCGTGAGCTACGTCTGCGACTTTCGACATGTGTCCATGCGCAAGTGACGGTTACGCCTAGCTGAAGTGGCAGCTGGTTCAGTAAGACACAGTCGCTAACAGAGCACGACGTGAACATCCTTGCGAGTAAATGGCTTTGTGGACTCCAAATATCGGTAAACGCCATTTACGAAGGTTTCCTTATCCCGTGGTGAGGTACAGCAGTGTGTTGAAACGATATTTGAACGGCGTTGATTTGCGGGTATTTCGGTTTAATAACAACGCTGAGTTTCTTAGCTGCGATTCTGGCCCGTTTTCCCTGTTGATGCATATTCTCTGGTTGGATAAGAGCTAGTAATTTTATTGAAAGTGACCATATAGAACCAGTATCTTAAAGTCCCATTGGTGCCGCATACTATTTCAGCTAAAATTATATTCCTTTATTCGCATTGTTTTGAGAAAACAAATTTTCTTTGTGTTAATATAATGAAGTCTAAAATACGCATATATCTCTAAAATACATCTAGTACGTAACTGAAAAATGTGGTCAGGAGGTTTAATTTTTGTTACTGGACCAACCTTATGTAGATGGCAAATGTCTCGAGTTTTCAGTGCGATTAACTGCATTGGTATTTTATGTGCTTAATTACTCTGGTTGCTAACCGTAAACGGGCTCTTAGAGCAAAGTGAAAAATTTTAATTTTTTTGTTTAATTTTTAAACATTTATCTGATCCTGACTAACTCCAGTACATTCCGCATCCCATACCCGTGCTCACCATCATATGAATGGTGGTAGAGCTTTGTTGTAACGGATGCTCAAGAGTAGTTAGAATTTATTATGTTTCAGTTAGGATTGTAACAGCCTTACTGTGAGCGGAATTTGTTACATTTGCTGACATGGAGGAACCGGGAAGAGCGACTTCAGGAAAGAGCCAGTACAATACGAAATGACAATTCGTCGGCAGTCAGCGTAAGGGAAATTAGGTGACCCGATTTGCATGCTGCGCAGAGACTTTCACCAGCGCCGGCTGACGTGGCCGAGCGGTTCTAGTAGCTTCAGTCTGGAACAGCGCGACCGCTAGTGTCGCAGGTCCGAATTCTGCCTCGGGCATGGATGTGTGTAATGTCTTTAGGTTGGTTAGGTTTAAGTAGTTCTAAGTTCTAGGGGACTGATGAACTTAGATGTTAAGTTCGATAGTGCTCAGAGCCATTTTTCTTGTTTCACCAGCCGATTGTTGTTCCGCAGCAGCTCAGCAAGGTGAGTGCGGCTGTAATACCATTAGTGCTGCTCTCTCTCATTTAGACTGCTTGCTGGCCTTCTCAGAATCGTGCAGAAGTGTCTAGAGGACATAGTAAGCTTGTGTAGGCCCAGATTATACATTGTAATAACCGTACTAAAGATATTAAGATCCCTAAGTAGTAAGTAGGAGAGTTAATCCAGATAAAAGAATTAGAAAAGCGAATAGTGGAGTAACGGAAGACAGAGGAGAAGCTGTTAAATAAGGTGAGTGTAGCACTGTGAGTGATTTGTATATTCACAGGGGATGTCATTGAGTGTAGTGCTACTGGATAACCGAGAAAGCTAGAAGTACAGTCATCTTTAATAATGTTGCAAAGTTCTCTAGTCCGCTGTTCGCCCTCCTTCAAAGAGTTGGGGAGTTGTCGTAGAATCTGTCCAGCAGACACGAGAAGTGCTGTGATTTCTGGTTGAAGTTCAGGTGCAAGTAAGCGTATTTGACGTGGAGAATAGGGAATTTTGGCGTTGTTGTATCCGGTTGCAATGGAAAAATAAATCGGCAAGGTACAGAGGCAATTCTATCAGGAAGTTGTTTAGACCAGTTCCAAGAAAACATTTGTGACTGTTGTGCGCCTGATAGGCTTATGCACAAACTAATATACAAATATTGTTTGCGGGTACAAGAGGGGAATCAGTCCTTTGCCCATTATCTAATTGAAATTTTGAGTAGTGTGAAAGCTCTGGAGATAAAGGTATGTGGAACAGATATTATTCAGACCATAATAGAAGGATTAAATACAGTTGATCGTTTTAGATTAATATTCTTACCACGCCCGCATAGTATTAATTAGTTAGAGGAGCTGAGTATCCAAATTGAAAGTATTTGGCTGAGTAACATGAGGCGAAGCCGCGAGCGTACGAATCACCGTTGTGATAAGACTAGCCATTTCGCTAGGCCGTGTAAAGTAAGAAAGTCAAATTGGCAAAAGGCGTGGGGGGTGTTGATAAGAGAATTTTAAAAATCGAATAAAAACAGCCTCGATCACATTTTAGCAACCGGTTTCGGCCCTATCCTCAGTCCATCATCAGACGGAGCAAGATCCGTTGAATTAAGGCTGTCATAATCTTATTTTTACGAACTCGCTCTGTCTGCCGCCACCAACAGCCATAATGACGGGGAAAAGCCTGAAAATCGACTGAGGAAAATGCCGAAACCTGTTGTTAACAAGCAAAAAAAATCATAAAACGCGATCGAGACTGTTTTTATTTGATTTTTTGGATTTTGTACCGATCGCTGTGATTAAGTTACAGAACGCTTTTTAAAATATTAAGGGAATTGCTGTTTCGCAGTGCAACTGCATGACAGTGGCTACCAGTAACCGCCTAACCTTCATTTGTAATCATATAAATGAGGAACCAGTATGCGTGTTAATAGATTCTGCAAGTGCTGCATCAATTATGAGTCGAAATTTGTACAACCGATACAAAGCCGTATGCAAATTACCCGATTTTGTCTCTACGAATCAACTTTGTCACGCGGCTAATTCCTAGCGTCTTAAATTGAAAGGGAGTCCGTATATAAGGCTGGTTGGTGGATTTGGGAGAGGGGACCAAACGGAGAAGTCATCGGTCCCATCGGATTAGAGAAGGATGGGAAGGAAGTCGGCCGTTCCCTTTCAAAGGAACCATCCCGGCATTTGCCTGAAGTGATTTAGGAAAATTATGGAAAACCTAAATCAGGATGGCCGAACGCGGGTTTCAACCGTCGTCCTCCTGAATGCGAGTCCAGTGTACTAACCACTGCGCCACCTCGCACGGTTTTTATAAAGAATCACTTGGTGGACTCAGATTTTAGTTACCGATGTTTTAACCGCTCTGGTGATCTTAGGGAGTGATTTCATACAAAAAGTTAGGATTGGCGTTGGTTTGGGGCGCGGTCGTAAGTTTGCTTTTAATTTCGGCCCTTGTCAACGTTTTACTTTTTGTCAACAAGCAGCGCGCGGAAGGATCAGTAGCATCGTGGCTGAGGATTCTGAAGAAATCTCGTTGAAACATCTGTAGCAACGCCAGGAGAAAGTTCAAAAATGGTTCAAATGGCTCTGAGCACTATGGGACTTAACAGCTGTGGTCATCAGTCCCCTATAACTTAGAACTACTTAAACCTATCTAACCTAAGGACATCACACACATCCATGCCCAAGGCAGGATTCGAACCTGCGACAGTAGCAGTCGCGCGGTTCCGGACTGAGCGCCAAGAACCGCTAGACCACCGCGGCCGGCTCAGGAGAAAGTCTTGCAGGAGGTTACCCTAAACGTTCCGTATGTAATCACCACCAAATTAGGCGTAACTAAGGAAAATGAGTATCAAATACTACCCACTGATCAAGAATCAGTCGGGCAGGCTTATCATCGACTGGCGCCACCAAAAAAGAAAGAGTAAATTACTGGAGCAAGTGTTAATCAGAGCGTCAATCTCTCCCTTCTTTTAGTCCCTAAGCCTAAAGGTGGTGGTTTTCGAGCAGTAGTCGGGCTTTAAGTACGAAAGTTATTTTGCATCCAGTGCCCCTACCGGATATCCACACACGTCTTTTGTGGTGTGTGGACGCTCAATATTTTACTATCTTAAATCTCAACCAGATTTCGCGGCTGAGGAGTCCACAGCAGCGACTGCGTTCTTTGCTGATGGATAATATTTATGAGTTCAATCAAGTGCCATTCGAGAAGTCGAAAGGAACCACCGTGTAATCGTAATTGTTAGACAACATTTTTGGATCTACAAAATTTAAATTTCTGTATCACTATTTACATGATGTCGCCCTATCGACTAAAACCGTTGAGGAGCATGTGCACCATGTTAGGGGGGTGTTGCAGCACTTAAGAGAAGCAGGGTTGACTGTGCGACCATGTAAAGTTAATTTAGCTCGTCGCGAAATGTCATTTCTCGGGCATATTGTGTATGGGTAAAGGATGCAAGTAAATCAGTCTCGCACTACTGCCATCGCGAAGTTCCAGCTGCCCAAGAGTATTAACGTGGTCGCAGAATTCGTTGGAGTGGCTAAATTTGTTCTCAGAGACATGCCCTCTTTTGCACAGATGGCCGTGCAGCTAAACCAATTACGAAGAATAGACTGACTGCACATGTGAATAGCGTGAGTCACAGCAGGTAGCGTTCGATGGTTTAAAGTAGGCGTTAGCCAATACTTCCGTACTGACCGTCCCTAATTTTTCTAAACATTTCTTGCATCAAACTGATGGTTCTATGTAAGGGGTCGCCGCCGTGTTATTGCAGATGGACGGATCCGAGACAAGGCCGATAGCGTACACGTCCTGGCTCTTATCACCTCTTGAAAGAAAATATTCGACGTATCAGTTACAAGCATTAGCATACTTATTTTTCAAGGAGAAAGTTCCAGTTTTACTTAAAGCACGAAAGATTCAGTATGGAGATCAACAACCAAGTTCTTAGCTGGGTTCTAGGCAGACCTCGCATGACAGGCCGAATAGATAGCTGGGCGATAAGGATATCTGCACCTAAGTTTGATGTTAAATATATAAGAGGACGGAGAACGTAGTGACAGATAGCTTAAGCTTAAGGTTATCAGAACAGGATGTTGCGGAAGATGAGAAGATTGAGCTGGGTGCTCACGGCTCTAATGGAGCCATTGCGTAAGAAAGTAGTGAACTGGGTGTTAATACTAGATTGTTTTTAACTGATTTAAGTAAGTAACAAAATCAAAATCCTTACATCTGTGATGTTGTTGTTGTTGTGGTCTTCAGTCCTGAGACTGGTTTGATGCAGCTCTCCATGCTACCCTATCCTGTGCAAGCTTCTTCATCTCCCAGTACCTACTGCAACCTACATCCTTCTGAATCTGCTTAGTGTATT